>NC_045478.1:81714590-82017620 GCF_009650955.1 Corvus moneduloides | reverse complement strand
CAATCTGGGTTTTCATTGCTCAGTCAGCATCAAAATTTCCATTGCCATAGAGCAATGATATCACTGATCCCACTGTGGTACTAACCATATACCCACGTCATTTACCAGAAAATCTCACCCACTCCGATATGAAACAGTGAGATTTGCTGCATCATCCCCCCCCACACCCCCTCCCCCTGAGGGAAAATGGATTTTAAAAACTCTGAAACACAACAAAATGCAAGTTAAAATACTCTGATGCTTTCCCTTGTGCCTGGTGCAAGGGTTCTGGTACAAATGCCCTGTGTCACTGCAACCACGACCAAAGGATTTTAGTAGTATTTACATGGGTAAATGTGATTTCACAAGAATTCAGGAGGCAGAGTACACTGAAGCTAGCAGGTGCATTGTACTTACAAGCACAGGCCTGGTTTGAATGCAGAAAATAAGCCTGTTTGGCAATAATTTGGCAATATTAATCAAAATACTTAAAGGAAAACATTGTGGGGAAAAAGTAAAATCAAGTTATAACAAAGGTTTTTTTGGTATTAAATACAGCTTAAAACCAAAAACCTGTTCTTTCCCAATTCTGTCGGCTCCATTTTAAGGATGACAGTGACTCATCTTTTATCTGGTCTCACTCTTTTGCCTGGTAAATCCTCTTATCTTTATATTCTGAGTCCATTCTTCGATGTATGATCAATTCCTTGAAAAAAAAAAAGAATACATAGGACAGGCCATAGGGAAAGGGAGTTTATAAAAATGTAGGATGACAGCAGTAAAGGAGCTGACAGAACCAACCACCTGAATGTGGGTGAGACAGAAGCAGCCACAATGAGATGGAGAGAAGGCAATCTGCTGGAAAAGTGGGGCAGGGGCAACAAAAGGCTAAATGCAGCTAAAACCCAAACTCTGAGGCTGAATAAGTATAAGTAAAAATATCTGTAGAAAAGTCCTAAGCAAGTTGATAGCAATAATTGGGGTGTTTTTTCAGGGATTTTCTGCTAAAAAATCTTACAGAATACAGTAATTACCATCCAGCTCCTGAGTTGGTATCACGAATTAGAAACCTCCAGAAAAGACAATGTTTCCTAAAGTCTTATTCTATAAATCTTTAGAGTAATTTATAGAATCTCTTACTTCATAAGAGTTTTTTCTTACAAAGGACTATTCTGAAACACCATGCTTATGCAAGGAGTAAGTTTGTTTAAGGGGTATTTATCAGCCATTTTCTTTGATTCCCACAAACACTCATCCAAGCCACCCCTTCTCCACATGAATATTAACTGCAGGTGTTGGTAACATGCAAACATGGGCTAGCAGCCATCTTGAAAATATTTTGGGGAATTACCTACTCCAGGTGAAGAAGAAATACTGTGAGATACAAACTGAATGGCAATTCTTTCAGAAAATAAAAAAACCACATTTTTAAGAAGTCCAGATTCGTTTCAGAGATAACTGACTTCCAGAAAAATAATTATTAAAAAAAAGTAGATAAATATCTTGTTTACTTTCAGTATTTCGTTCAGCTCTGCTATGTCATTTCACTTTCTGCTCAGCTTTCAACACAGCTGAAAGGCTCTGTGGCTGGAACTATACATGATAAAACTTTCTCTACAAGTGCTATGCTGTGTGATGTATGATAGTGGGTACTTTAATAAAGCTGTGAAGACCTTGTATTTTCCTGCCAATTTTTTTACTTCCTTTTAGAAATGCTCAAAACTATGAGAAGTTTTCAGCATTATTTTCCAGGGAAAAACTGCAATTCTTATGGAAAGAAGATACTTCATGGGCAAAGGACATTTTTAATCACAAAATTTTCAGGTAGACATATTGCAATTTTTATTACAATTACATTGTAATAAAAAAAAGAATAAGATAAAATTTGAAATAAAAAAGAGCTGGTATCAATGTACAAAGAGAAACATTTACAATAATTGTACTCATACTTTTTCCCTATAAAATACTATGAAAGAAGCCAAACAAGACCTTATGAAGCCATCTAGCATTTTGTGCTTTCCTATGCAGGACAAAGAACAAATATTTATTGGTTTTATTTAGAGGGTTTTCAGAGAGCAAAATGGCTGCTTGGGTTTAAGTTACTGTTATTAAAGTAGGGGACACCCCACCAGAAAAACTGTCTTTTAAATAAGTTAAAACTCCAGTAGTAGCTCTCTTTACTGAGGTGCTTTATTACAAACCAAAAGCACCATAAACATTGCAAGCTCTTTGATACAAAAAAGGTCTTTTGAATCCTGTCCAGCAGGATCGTGGCCTGGGACCAGGGCCTTTAAGCAGTAATGAAACACAAACAGCAAAGGATGTAATGGTTGGCATGGTAGGCAATAGCAGTGTTGTTACCTAGTACTGCTGGAAGAGCCATTTTCATTGCAAGAAAAAAAAAACCATTATCAGCATTTTTGTAGTTCTACCTTTTTGTTTTCATAATGTAATCTAGAGTTAATTTATGATAGGATTTTGTTATAATTTGCTATCTTCTACAGACAAGTTATTTCTATTCTGTACACAACCAGAGCATAAAAATTATATTCTTTACATGAACTAAAGAACAGATTTAACAAAAGTCCAAAAGGAAAGGTTAATAGTGATTTATTTTGTACTCATTCACCATGAGTTGTGTGTGCATCTTGCTAGCACATAGCACAGAGTATACACTGCTATTGTCACAACAGAGATGTCAGCTTTCCCCTATAACTCTCTCTTGCAACCCCTTTCTTCACTTTCCCAAATTTTACAACCAGTAAAAAGAAGCAGACTTTTCCCCCACATGGCTTGAACAGTTCATGAAAAGTCCTACTGCTCCATCACTGGCAAATTCTTTGATGCAACTAGCAGTCTCAGCTCTAAGTGTAAAATTTTGTTCTAACATAAACCTACAGCTGGTTCCTTTTTGATATTAACAGCAGGTGCAAAAAAAAAAAAAAAAAAAAAGAGACTGAGTCCAGCCGTTAGAATGACCTACAAACAAACCATGAATGCAAGCAACTTGTTGTGATGTCTGATCATTGCTCGAGGGAAATAAGTGCTTTTTTAGAATGCTTCACCATTTTTGCTTGAATTCCTCCTTCCTTCAGTTGCAGTGACTACCAAGCTACCCCCTTTGAGGAACAGGACTTTCATTCCTGCCCTTCTGCTAAAAAAGTCAGACCTGAAACTGTGTCTGTTGATAGTGAAATGGCAGTCATCAGCTTTCAGAGTTAACACATTGATGAGACAAAAAGTGCAAAGAAATGCATATCTCTGGCAACCACGGATTACTCAACATGTTTTCTAGAAAGTTTGGTTTCAAAACCATGACCTATTTCTACACAGAAACTCACATTTGCAGTCCTGAAAACTAGAAAGCTTGACTTTGAAAGTGAAAGCTTGAACTCTTCAGGTTTGTTGTACAAACATAACTGTCCCACGTGGGGTCTCAGACTGCTGTAACACACATTCATTCATTCACCACAATTGAGTTGATAAAATTGAGAAATATTTATTACCTAAGCAACTTTTCTCCATCCCATCCTAACTTTAGGGACCAAGAAATTCAAATCAACTTATTTCTTTACAGCAACATACATGCACACACTATGAACATGTTTTTATATTCTACCCTAGGACACACTAGCAATCTTTTTCTTGCCTGTTCTTCCCATTTTTCTCTCTATTTTTTTCTCTTTTTCTTTCTCCCTCTCTCTTTCTCTCCCTTACAGACAATATTTCTCTAGCTGCAGAATCAACATAACAATATAGATTGTCTTTACACAACATTTTAATATCAGCATGTGAAACCCACCACATAGAAGGCTGGGGTATTACTGCCATCATCCCAGAACAAATACTCTCACATACACAATCCTAGACCATTGCAGACCAGCTTATTTGATTCAGTACAATTCTTCTCTAGAAATAAGAGAAGAATTGTCATATACTTTTATTCTTTGTCTTTTATCTCTTTGTTTACTTATTCCCCATTATCTCACTTGCCATCATCCTGCAGCTCCTGTTATTCCCATAGCTTTCTCTCCCTCATGCATGATCCATCCTTCTCTCCAGCTGACTATTTCTCCCCATGCTGCCACATCTGCTACAACAAAGTAAACATACTTCAAGCTGGCAGCACCCCCGTTCTCTCAGCTGCAACAAGCTCTTCACCTGCTTTCCCTTTACTACTTCCAAAGTTTTTCTCAAACAGAAGCACATCTTCCTGACCTTCTGCTGTCCAGGTTCCGCAAAAAGCTCTGGTCCTCAAAAGAGGAGGAAGATTCTTCCCAAGACTTGGGTCTAAATAAAGGTTAGCTGTTAAAGTAGAAGAAGGGGAAGGACAGAGACTGCTTGTACTCTACCAGAAGCCTGGGGCTGCCTGTTAAGGAGGCTTTAGGATGGTAGCAATGAAGCAGCATTATCTTATCAGCTTGGCCAGAGAGACAGGGAGTTTTTCATCTCTCCTGCTTGATATGGATTCTCTGAATGACTGGGAGTCTTGAGCACAGACCACAGAGTTCAAGCAGAACAAATAGGACACATCCTACCCCTATGATAACACAAGATCAGCAGTCCAGAAATAAAATAGGCACAAATAATTTCTTTATATGTTCTCCTTAGAAAGAAAGTAAAATTAAATTCCATAGGTATAACTAACAGGAGTCCTGTTCAGGCTGGGAATGTTTGTATTCCTGCTAGCTAAACAGTGCAGGAATTTTTAAATATACCAATTGCTTTATTATTTAGAAAATAAATATGGAGCTATCATATTTGTAAAGAACAGACCTGAGCACCTACAAGATTTTTTTTTAAATTTATTTGATATTATCTTTTTTTTCTTTTTTCTGTTAATGTCCTGCACCTTTAGGACAAAATCAGAAGGGAAAGCACAATGTAACCCACTTGAAGCAATCTCTACAGCATCCTCAGCTCAGCTTTCTCTTGCTGGATACAGTCTGCAGAGATGGAAATGTGAACCTTGGGTCTGACTATTTTCAAAGCAAAGGAACAATGTGGTTCTCACCAAACCCCATAACACAGAATCCCTACACTGACAAAGCTTCTGGCAAGCCCCTTAGTTTCCCAGAGCAGAAAAAGTAAATCACACAGCAGTCCCAACACCCAAGTCAATCAGACCATCTCTACATCCGATATGGCTCATGCACACTCTGATATAATTATCCATCATTACCTTTTTTTCAGTACACATTGACATCCAGACAAAACAAGCCATTAATGCAGGAGCAACTCTGGGTTTATTTCTGGAGATAGGATTCCTTTGTGAGACTGCAAACCTCCCACTTAGCTAAAGCTCTATGTGAGGTTTTCACCTGTGGTTACTCTAACCTAAGTTGTGGTTTGACTGGATGAGGCTTTGATAAATAAAATCTGATTAATTTTATTGGAAAAGCAGAACTTTTTGCTGAAAATAGCTTTTCCTGCTTACTGGCACATGCTCTGTACATGGTTTATCACAATACAAACTCAAAATTGAACACCATTTTTCTCACCTAGAAAACTATGGGGGTTGATATTTTGACTATTTCAGCCCCATGGAGCTCTAAAATAACAGGATAACGTTAATGCAGCTGTAAATGATCTGGAGAGCAGGGCTTTAAATGAAGGGGAAAGGGAGCCACAGGAACCTTTACATGGGGTAGGAAAAGAAATGAGACAGGCAAATTTTTTAAAATATATATTCCACTTTCTTGACATTTGGTATTTAAAGGGAGTAGTCTTATCTTTCTCAGACCATTTTCCTTGACTAACCAAGGCACAATATTTTAGTTTTTTCATATAACAGTTGTTCTGTTTTCTGGTGTCTCACCTTACAAGCCCTTGGCTATACCTCTTCCACTTGGAATTCACTTTTCCTCAGTGCAGGTGACTACAGTTGCAGACAGGCTCTTGCTAATGTTTTACAGACAGCTTAAACATTTGCCCGTACTTTTGGAGACATTTTGCCTGATAGATCATAATCATAGCACTGGGTGGGTGGGAGGAGTCACTGTTGCCCAAGTCATTTTGAGATGAACATAGCCATGAGGACTTTCTTTCCTCCTGGTTGTTTCCAACTGATGACCTCAAAGACAACATTCATATTCGTCCCTAGGTGAATGATATTGCACTTTGTACTTCTATGTTTCATTCTGCTTCCAGTCATACAGACTTCAGAGCTCTCTGAATCATACTAAACTCTGCATCCGTTCCCCTCTGTGCAGAAAATGGCCTCTCAAATTTTATAACCTATAAACTCTGCTAACACACCCTTATTTGCATGTAGGAAAGAAATTACAAAACCAGGTCAGTCCCCAAATAAATTCTTGCTAAATTCAATTTGTAACCTTCCTTATGCCATCAGAGCATTTGTCTTCCCCTTACCTATAAACGCTTTGCTCTCAGGGGGTCCACAGCACCCAATATTTCTGCAGACCACAAATACTCAAGATGTTGCCTGACAGCTCTGCAAAACATGGAAGCATTATTCACTAATGCTGCCTTACAGAGGAAGAAACACAAAATTTTAACCTTCCCCCCCACCCCTACACCCAAAGTTATGCAGGGAGTTTTAGAAAAGAGTTATAAAAGACCACTGAAAAAATGACGCAAATGTATTCTGGTCCCTCCTCTGTTCCTCTGCCTGCAGCCTCACCCTCTGTTTTCTCATCCATTGCACACAGGAGGACAGAGTCCAGGCTAGGGCTGGCTTCAGGCAGAGGCAAAGTAAGCAGATCCCGAAAGCCGCAGACTGCTGGAGGGCACCTGGCTGCCTGCTATGCCTTTCCAGGAAGGCAAGCAGACGAGCTCTTCCAGCAGGGTAGCCACCCAAAGAGCACAACTCCAGCCCTGCCTAAAAAGCCTCCTGCTGTCTCAGCCACCAAGAGCATGATCACAATGCATGGCTTGTCCTTAGTGCCTGCTGTCCTGCTTTTTTAAGGAAAACAAACTTCTGCCCTCCTTTGTTTTCCCTCTTCCCATGGCCATTTTTCTTTGTTATATGTGACACTAAATGGCTTTTAAAACAAACCCTCATATTCAACAGAAGTGTAATTTTTCAAAACCACACTCATGGCTGAGATCAAACCATCCCTCCTTGTCTATGAACTACCAGTCTTCTATGCAAGGCCACTCCACCAAGCATTAAATTACAATGTACATAAATGACTTCGTTTAATCTGAGAAGACATTTAGAAACTTCAAACAACAGCAACTGACGTGTTATTTGATTTAATAAAAAAACAAACCAAAACAGAAAACCCACCCAATCCCTGCCAACCTCTTGGTTTACTTTTTGCTCACAGTGAGATGTAGAAAAGCCCCCACCTCCCCAGTTATACCTACCTTCTTGTAAGTGAGAACTTGTTCTTTGTAATCAGATATCTGGCCTGGCCTGGGTGTAGAGGGAAGATTCCCATCTAGAGATTAGTGCATTGTTAATATCAACAGCTTTCATGAGATCACTGCATTACTCTGCCGAGCTAAAATATGTGATCCACGTGAACTGTGTTGAAGCTGTGCACAGTTTGAGGTGCTTCTGAGGTTTTTCATAGATTTTTCCAATAGCTGGGTTTCAGGCAGCAATATAAACGTAACTGACACAGCAGCAGCTGCTGCAGTCACACTGGCCTGTACTCCTTTTTGGGACACAAATTGCCTGACCCCAGCAGGATTTATTACAGCTTCTGCTTCTGTGTACACTATGTGTCAGATTCAGTTTTTCAAAAGACTTTTTGAAACCGATCTTGTTTTGAATAAAAACAATGAAAAGTTAATTCACACTACAACTCTTCCATGAAAATCAGCATAGCTGTTTCAGGAAAGATATTTCTCTTTTAGAAAAGGGATATTAGTGTATACTATGTCCCCAACTCTACAGCATTTTAAGGAAATGCAAGAATAAGTGTAGGAAGGAATAGAAAAGATCTAGTAATCTCATGTATGGAAGTACAAAACAAAAAGGAAAAACAGCTGTGTTAATCAGATGGCATGTTAAAATTCAGAAGCAAGGGAAATGTAGAGAAAGGTAATGGAAAAGTAAGTGGAGTCAAGTGGAGTCTCCACCTTGGAGCTCTGGGGGAGTTTTTTGCCATTTAGCTAGCAGTTATTTAAAATCCTACCACACCCCTGCAGCAGTTTCAGGCAATCAGAAATATGTTTGTCTAATGGACCCTTCAAGTTCTTGCTTCTCAAATCATAAAACAGTCTTCTTGGTGAGAAGTCCAAGCTAAACAATGCTAATTCACTCATTTACCTACATGAAAAATTGTGTCCTTGCTTTGCCTGAAATCTTGCACGTGATTTTCTGCTTTGTGCCAGCAGAAAGCCATGGACTTCAATAGATTGGGTTATTTCTACAGCAGTCAAAGAGAAGAGCCAGACCACATGTTTTTTGCCTTTTCTTCCAGCCCTTCCCTTCTTTGACTGCCTTATTCTCTCTTCATAATTCTTCTATTTTTCCCTTTTCAAAGCCTCTCCAATTGCAGCTTACAGGGATCTGGCTGAGATGAGGTTCTCTTCCTTCCAAGGGAAATAAATGCAAGAAATTATCTAAGCCTCATGCTGCAGGTGAGTACTTGCTGTAGTTACGTGGGACAAGGAGTAGATCCCTTTCTCTATGAGCACAGGAAATAGGGGAAGTCTAGGAATCCCCATGCAGGTACTTGAATTGCATGAAACAAGCAGCAGCAAATAACTTCAAGCCTACCACTCCAATTAGATGAATCTACCAGATGGAAAATCACCTAAAAAGCTAACAATACTGTCCCATTTTGCTGATTCGTCAACATGTGCCTTCCAAGCATGTTTGAAAACAAAACAAACAAAAAAAAATCCTCAGAAAGCCAGGGAAAGCAGAATTACAATTGAGCTTTTCATGCATGAGACCAAACCAAGCTGCCCAAGACACAGTCTCCACTGGCTTTTTAGACATAAGGTACATTTTTCAAGCCCTGCATTAACTGCATAATGAAAGGGATTTCTTTACAGTTCTTTACAATAAGTATAGTTTTAAAAGAAAGCCATGTGGGACAAAAGGAATAGCTGCTATATGAAAGCATCTTGTACTTAATACACCAGAAAAATTGTTTAAAGTTCATTCCTCCTTTGTGTCACTGTCTGATTAGGCTACTCACCATAAGTTACTGTGGGAATAATTCTGACTTTGCAGATAACTTCAAAACCATTATGTCCTGCTGTTTGGGAAATGCTGTGTTTACTTGAAAAGTAGTTTTCCTGAATTTCTTTACTGTTGGTATAGTTATTCGCATTTTATTTCCCATAAAAGCCCAATGAAATGGTCTTTTTGACTCCATTGGTACACATTATTGATCATGGTTTTTTAGAGTTCTGTATGTTCCAAGGCATTGATTGAGCATCCTCAGCTGACAAGTCACTTCAGCCCATGTTTAATCCTTGAAACATTTTGTTCTTGTGTGTTTAAGGACTGTATGAACACTGTGTTTGTACAAATGACTACTACACACAGAGAACAAACTAACTAATTAATGCTGAATGCTGAGGTATACCTAAGCACTTGTGCATCTTGATGGTGCCTAGTTGTTTTCAGAAACTTGGGGAGCCAGGGTACTGTAGTATAGTTAATAACTAAAAAGGTTTGCTTCTTCTCCAGAAATGCTAATACTGTATAACTGATTACAAATATTTAGAATATGCAATGTGTAACCATACTGTGTGAATCACTGCTATTTTAAAAACCAGCTAGCAAGGTTAAGCTTGAATTAGAAAAGAAGTTCACCTAAGTTTAAGAATTTAGGCTGGTAATTCAATGAATGAGGCTAGGAAAAATCCTCTCCCATGAGCAGTTTGTTCCACAGTTGACTTCACTGAGATTTCTTGCAGATTCTTCCAAACTGTCTAAGAATAAACTCTCTCAAAGCAGAGCAAAACCACTAGACAGGCTTGTCTGCAATGGCCTCTTCTATGTTCCTAGCAACACTAACTTTGGGAAAAAATTGTTGAGGGAAAGGGGGATGCATGGTTTAACCAGAGTTTTTCACATGAAGAAGAAATTTGGCAGAACAGAAGACAAACAATGGCTTCAGAACAAAGCCTGACAAACAGAGTGCCTTCCCAAACTGGTAACTGTCTGGTTTAACTTGTTCTGTGTGATAAAACAGTACCTAAGAGTGGAAGCAATCTAAAAATACTAGTTTTCATACATTAGCAGTAGTGTTTTTGTAAAATATTAAAACACTATCAGAAAGATTAAAGCATGCAACATTAATGTACTGGTTGCCAAATGTCTCTGTCCCATATTGTTAGAAACTGTGAAACATGCCTATCACAAATGCATTCTGGACACTAATTTTCTGCATTACTGTCGTGCTCCTTCCCCTGCCCCCAGTCATCAGTTTTCCTTTGCAGCTCCGTGAATCACAAAACTGAACACACTCTGAATCACCCCAACACTCATCCAAAAGGTAATTCCCCAAGCAACAATTTGCTTGATGTGGTGATTGCAAACAACATATATGTGGCTGAGGGACAAGGAGCTGCGTGTTACCACCACGCAGTTTTGGTCACCAAGGCCAGCTGAGCTCAGCTGGGAAAAATATTCCACCTTTTAAAAAGTTTAGCTATTTCTCCCCCTGATTTTTTTTCCCAAAATGAATGTGTTTGCAAAAACAAACAAACAAGAATAAAAAAGCCAGAACCAAAATTATTTTAAAGCTGTCTGGAGTAAAAAAATGTAAACGTCAAACTTAAAGTGACTTATGTATATGAACATGCAAAGATCCCCAAAACCCCTTGAAATATTAGATTTTCTTGACCTCATCTTCATGTTCAAGGACCTGAACTTCATATTCACACTGGGAGATATTTTTTGGACAACTTGATACATCTAAACACAGATACCATCTTTTTCTGATCTGTTCCACAAATTGAATCAGACTTAAAATGAGAAATAAAAGGAGAAAAAAATTACTTTCTCTCCCAGTGCAGTAGCCTCTCTCAGGCGTAGATGGACTAAGAAAGCATACTCAGATGGCAGAGAGAGCACTCCTAGGCTGGGGATAGCACTCTGCTCCAAAATTAGGTCTCCCCCTGACAGCCCATCTCCCACAGGACAGGAATTCCTCTCTACTGTCCATCCTCTTCACTCAGTCTCTCAGATGGTATACCCTGCCGGTCCCTGCTCTCTCATCCTGCTCTCTGCTAACAGGAGGACCGTAACATTTTAGCCGGTTATACCAGCTGCTAGCAGTTTGGTCCTTTTCCCTCTTCCTTAATAAAGGCCTGCAATGATGAGGCAAAACTGACGACCCGAGTTTGCTCTGCCTACTCCTGATTCTCCATGCAGGCAGACAAGCATCACCTCTACCAAGAAACAGGAGTTATTCCTCAGCAACAGGTGATGGAAGTTCTTACACCTTCTTTTTATGTTGGAAATCTTTTAGACAAGTCTGCCCTCCATTTCTGTAGGTGTGAGTGCTACTGAGATAATTTTTATCTCCTTATTTTTCATGTCTTTGTACATGGAGCTTTTCTTTCTTGTTTTTCTGAGCTGTCCCCTTGACAGATTTTGCATGTTTGAGTTACTACGAGCTGGTACCTTGTTCATTTTAACATCTTTATGACTGTGCACGAATCATGGCTGCAATGCTGACTACAGCGAAGGACTCTCCAGAAAGGTCTTAGATAAATCCTGTTCCCTGTACATTTAAACAACATCATGCTTTCTCTCTGTGCATGCTTTCTCTCTCATCATGCCTTATCACTGCAACTCTGGAGCAAAGCCTTGGTCTCCAGGGATGTGAGGTGGGCTCTGGCCCCAGGAAGAGGATTCAGTCACCTCCAGACCCACCCAAACTTGTCCAGGGTGCCAAGCTCTGCACCATCACCTGCATTCAGCACCCAAGGGGTCTCCTTGTGCTCTCCATTCCACCACTCTTAGCCAGTGCCAAACTCCTTACTTTTACTTTCCAGGGTCTTTCTACAAGCAAATCCCTGTACCACTTGCCCATCCTCCTCCTCTTGCTGTCTCCATCTGCTCAGCCTGGCCCTCCCCCATCTCCATTCACTCCCTCCCTCCATCCCCTTTGTGTTCCCCTCACATGCCTGCTTGCAAGCTCTTTTCATGCTGTCTATGCATGGATTTCTCTTCTTAAACCCCATCTGGCATGCATTCACTCTTTCTTCCTCCCACCTTATTCCCCTTCACAAAATTAACTTCAATGAAACTTAAACAGTGGCCTCTGCTACATTCAGAAAAAAGCCTTAAAACTTACTCATATTAATCTGGAAAACTCACTAGTATCAGTCATCTGAATAAGTTTTTCCAATAATCATGCCAGTCTTGCCTCCATTCCTTTTCTCCCCTCTTCCCTGTCACCTCCCTCCATATTGCCCTTCTCTCTTGTTTGTTCTCCTTTTAACTTGGGCTGGAAGCTTTTCAGGGCATCTTTATCTCCATCAGAAAATGCTGTGAATGTTGATAAAAAGAAGGATTGAGATGAATGGAACCAAAACCTCCTGCTAACTCCAGACACTGTTGAAGATCCTACAGCTGAGCTGTGTTAGTAAACACCATCTAGAAGGGGTAAGTTGAGAAATTATTGAAAATTAGTGTCTTGCTCTTCCAATTAAATGCAACAGAATCCACCAGGAACTTTGGGCAAACAGAGAGCGAGGACACAGAGGCCAGGGACAAGGGAGATCTCCTCACCGGCTGTGAATGGAGAAGGAACCAAAAGTCTCGTGAGAGCAGCACAATTAACTCTCCTGCCTATTTCTTCAGCAGTCCCCAATAACAAATTGAAACCATACAATTAATGCATACCAGGTTGCATCAATATAGTAGTCTAGCATCAAACACAAAAAGCAGCACATGTTTGCATGCTGGCAGTGCAATACTGAATCAGCATTTTCAGTAACAATAAAAGAAGAGCAAAAAGATATCAAAGCAACTTCCTTTGCAGGGTAGAGCATCAAAATCAGTGCAATGGTATAAAACTAGAGTGGAATGGGTATTGCAGAAGGCTGCTAATAGCAAGAGAATTTCACCTTGAGACTGACCAGACTAACAGTTGAGTTATTAATGTCCTAAGACTCAATACAGCACTCCTCACCCCTTAAGAAGAGGTTTCTCATTTCATGTGCAGGGAGATGCTTCTGTCAAGCACAGCTCCAACCTTTCTGCAAGCTCTGATAGCTTTCTGGTTGCTTGTAGGGCATGAATGGTTGCAAATCATTTCTATGAAAGGGAGGGCAACCACACTTTGAAAACGCATCTTTGGGATGAAAAACTATTAACAAGCCTTCTTGGTAGTTTCAGTGGAGAAACACTAGGCTAAATTGCTTGCAGATTTAACTCTCTTTTTCAATTTGTAAGAATCTTTCCAGCTAGAGCAGAAGAAAACATGACATAACTGAGCCTAAATCTCAGTCCAGGCCTGCCACAAGCTATTGGTGAGAAGCAGATGGAGTTTCCACAGATGGGATGACTTCAGCATCCCAGAATAGACCCCCTGTAATCCAGGAGGAAGTAGCTAGTGACCTGCTGAGCCATTTAGACACTCACAAGTCTAAGAACGAATGGTATTCAGCCAAGGAAGCTGATGGGAGAGCTCTCTAAGCCACTGTCCATCATTCATCATAAGTTCCTGGGTAACCACGGAGGTCTCAGACAACTGGAGTTGGCCAATGTGATGCCCATCCACAGGAAGGGCTGTAAGGAGGATCCAGTGAAATCCAGGCCTCTCAGCCTAACCTCAGTGCCTGCCAAGCTTATGGAACATCATCTTGAATGTGTTCACACAGCACATACAGGACAATCAAGGGATCAGGCACAGATGTGGGGAAGGTAGGTCCTGCCTGACCAACCTGATCTCCTTTTATGACCAGAGGACTCACCTAGAGGCTGTGGATGTTGTCTTCTTCTTAACAGAAGATTTTGATATTGTCTCCTGGAAAACCTGTTAGCCCATGGCTTGGACAGGTCCACTCTTTGCTGGGTTAAGAACTGGCTGGACAGCCAGGCCCAGAGAGTGGAAGTGAATGGTGCCACATCCAATTGTCAGATGGTCACCAGTAGTGTGTACTCCAGGGCTCAGTATTGGTGCCCAGTCTTGTTCAATATACTTATTAAAGATCTGGACAAGGACATCAAGTATACCCCCAGTAAGTTCTCAGCCAAAATTAAGTTGGATGAGGTGTCAATCTGCTGAAGAGTAAGTAGGATCAGCAGAGAGATCTGGACAGGCTGGATCGCTGGGCTAAGGCCAAAGATATGAGATTCAACAAGGCCAAGTGACAGGTCCTACATTTTGGCCACAACAATCCCATGCAGCACTACAGGCAGGGGACAGTGTGGTGGGAAAGGGCCTGGCAGAAAAGGACCTGGAACTGCTGGTCAACAGCCAGCTGAACATGATCCAGCGTGTGCCCAGGTAACCAAGAATGGCATCCTGGCCTGTATCAGCAATAGTGTGGCCAGCAGGAACAGGGATGTGGTTGTGCCCCTGTACTGGTGAGGTCACATCTCAAGTTCTGTGTCCAGTTCTGGGCCCCTCACTTCAGGAGGACATTGAGGTGCTGGAGCAGGCCCAGAGAAGGGCAATGGAGCTGGTGAAGGTTCTAGAGAGTGAGTCATATGAGGAACGGCTGAGGGAGCTGGTGGTGTTTAGCCTGGAGAAAAGGAGGCTTAGAGAGACCTTATCACTTTCTACAACTGCCTGAAAGGAGGGTGTAGCCAGGGAGGGTTGGCATCTTCTCTCAGGCAGCCAGTGACAGAATGAGAGTGCATAGGTTTCAAGCTGTGCCAGGGGAGTTTCAGGTTGGACATCAGGAGGAATTTCTTCATGGAAGTGGTTTTTAAACATTGGAATGGACTGCCCAGTGAGGTAGTGGAGTCACCATCCCCGGAGGAGTTCAAGAAATAAAGGAACGTGGCACTAAGTGCCATGGTCTAGTTCACAAGGTGATCTGTCAAAGGTCTCAATGATCTTTTCCAATCTAAATGAAATGATTCTGAAATCTTATTGGCATTTTCATGGTCCAGAATTTCTATCACAAAGAGTAATCACAACCTCCCATCTGAAAATAAATTTAACTTTTGGGAGATTGATTATCACTAACCGTTACCATGAGAGGAATCTCAAGACTCCTCCTTCCAGTTTATTGACCTTCAGTTAGTAACTGGCTGTCAAGAATGGCATTTTTTTCATGGAGAAGTTTTGAGAGGGTGTAATTAATCAAAGCATCTGACTGCAGGAAAGTGCTAACACCCACGAAAGCTAATTTTTAAGGACTTGTAAGGCCTCATGCAGCTTTCTAATAGTACTACAAAATCTATTTCATCAACAATTCTTCCCTGAGTTTTTATCTCTGCTAAAGCAGCAGAACCCCAGGGAGAGTCCTGGAGTCTGAGAGAGTGATGAGAGCAGACTGTGTTGAGGAACCACCATGTATTTCCTAAAAAAATCACCAGAATGCCACTAAATGCTTTACTCTCTTTAAGAAGAGCATTGAGTTGTATCACTATGAAGTAGTAGTTCCCTGAACTTTTCTCTTTTTTTTAGACTTCATTTAGACTGTGTATTTACTAGTTTACTTGTCAGGGCTTTGAAGGAGGTCTACTGTTCTGTATTCAAGCACTATGACAGACTAGCACAACAGACCTCTGTTCTGGGCTAGTCCAAGGTAATTCTGTACAAAACATAGCAAGTGGTCAGTACAGGTCAGTACGTGTTTTGAAAAAATATTTTCAACTGACTTTTCTTCACTGGAGTTTAGGAGCAACTTCTGCCCCATGCCCAGTGGTCTCCTCCCAGTGTTTACAGTGCCATAGTGACAAGACCTTGACACAAGCAGTTTTCTTGTCAGGGGAATACTAGGCTCCTCACTGGGCCTCCATGCATGTACATGCAATGTGTACTAATGTCAGGGAGCAGGAGAGATTAATGAAAAGCTGATCTAAAACACCTTGCTACTTTACAGTAACAGTCCAGAATGCTGTGGGCATAACACGATGTTAAGATGTGGTTGATTTAGCCACCGCTGTGAAAGACTAAGTTTTATTTTGGTGCTTTTTAATAAGAGGGAAGGAAATGCCTCACATTGCTCAGCAATGATTCCTTTGGGCAATTAGGAACAACATCAACAGGCTAGAGGGAGGTTTGCCCAGAAAAAATGAAGGACGCGGGCCAGAAAGCAACAACAGCAGACCCTTGGAGGTTTGAAAGTAACATGAAGGATACCCAGAGGAAAGACTGGGAACATCTTATATCAGGGAAAACAGCAGTAGCTGCATAAAGCCTATGCTGTTTTCTGTTTTCAGGTTTACAAAAGCTTCTGCAAATGAGTAAGCCATGTGAAAACCTTAAAGGGTTACAGATAAGACATGGAGTAAACTCAGCTGTATCTGTGTCACAACCAGCAATATGCTGCATTCCTAACGAGAAGATCCTGGATACATTTTGGAAGCAACTCAAGCTGCCAGGCTCAAAGCCAACACAATCTGTGGGTGGGTGCTGGATGCTTGCCTTGAAATTCTCTCCTTGCCAGCAAACCTATGGAGTAACAATGGCATCCCTTTTGGAGGGAGATTTCATAGTGTTTAAAGCTAGAAGAGACCACAAGCTGATCTACTGCGGCCTCCTGCTGTTAAATCTCACTACTGCTCTTTCTATTGAGAATAACAATTTTCATTATAATAAAGCAATTGACTCTTCAGTCAACCAATCTGTCTTCATGCTCCAAGTCTACAAGCAGGAAGGGAAGACCGAACTCAAATCCTTGCAACCACAGGTGTGGTACAACCATACATTCCTTGTAGGTGATCCACATACCTATCCTAAGAGAAAATCAAGTTGATTTCCAGGTCTCAGCTGAGTGAGCAGGAGAATATTTTTTTCCCCTGGAAGATCTGAATCTAATCAGCAGTTCCACATGGGATATAAGACTCTGAGATACGAGACAGGTACCTTAAAATGAGAACTCCCTGTACTATCTACCCTATGAGGTCTCTCATCTACTCTTTCCTGTCCTTGAAAAGTCAAAAAAAGGTGAAAACTACTCCCAGTACGCATAAATATCATTCCTATCCCCTGTGGGCAGCCAGATGAAGCCGTAGAGCATGAGACTTTGTTTTAACATCAGGACGTTTTCCAGAAAGGAAATGGGGGAAAACAATAGGATGGAAAGATGAAGCACAAAAATACGACCCAGTCTCAACTGCAAATAAACCTGCCACTTTCTGCCTCCAGTACACTATGTGGGAAACTTACAGTGTAGGCATTTTTGAAGATCACACTCAGAGGTTAAATCACACTATAAACTCCCAATCTCTTCTTCTAACCTTGCCCAACCTTCGAAAAGCAGCAGCAGAAGGAATTTCTATCAAAGAAGTTAAAAGAAGGCAGACTAAGCCCACTGAGATGATAGCATGGGAAATAAAGATAACAGAAACCTGAAAAATGAGAGAACAAACTAGGCTCATGGAGCAATAACAAAGCAAGCATTAATTTGAAAGTGGAAGATTGACCCAATTTATCCCATGTGTGAAGAAATGAATATTAAAAATGAGACAACATTTTCAGGTGAACTAAGCAGTGCAAGGAGCAGAAAAATAAGTCATGAATGAGGGGTAAGCAAGCATATTTTAAGGACAGAAGGAGATGAAGTGCTATGTCAGCATAAGTTACCTAGAGATGAAAGATGAAAAACATGACTCATTCATCATTTGTGGAAGTATTTTCCAAGTATTTGGAAACAGACACCATAGTTCCAGCATTTAGCAAATAAAGATTCTAAAAGATAGGCTGACATTACCTTTCTAAAAGACTAATACTTACATTTTTTTAAACTCTCTGAGATATTTATGAGTAGCCAGGGGGTGCACTTGGAATTGTGAAATTTAATTAGTGAGTCACTACAGAATTATGAAGCGTAAATCAGGTCAAGTTCATTTTTATGCATTAGCTGTTGGTCTTGATTCAGGTGAGGAACCAACAGATCTGACCTAACAGACCTTCAAGGATATTTACTTTTTAATAAGGTTCTATGTGGACTGCATTGCCAAATAATTCACTTTGTTCATTAACAGCAATTTTAAGAAATGAGCCTGGTTCTGTAGCTGGCATGTTAAAAAGCCCATCAGCTATCACCATTGGGAAAGGTTTTTATGTTAAAAAATGGGAACACAGAGGCAGATACCTAAATCTGGAGGGCTTGTACCCTGCCTGGTAAGGAGCTGGTGAAGAGCAGCCCAGCAACAGGGCTGTATCCTCGCCATTCATTGATGATTTACAAAAAGAGCTTCACCATCCGTTGCACTGTACTCTCCAGGCAAGGCTCCCCTGGCACTTTCCAAAGGCAGCTGTTATACACAGACAACCAGAGCTGGGAAAGGTTTGTGTCACGGGTTGGGTTTGTAACCGGGCGGAAACACCAATTTAGTGTAGTGGTTTGGTCTAAAATACTCATTATTCTGTGAGATAAGAATTAGGAGAAATGCAAACCAGGCACCAAACTTGAAAGAATATAAAGAAGTTTATTAACAGACCTAAAAGAAGGAAAAAAAAAAAAATTATACCACCTTCAGAACTCTCCTCCTCCCCCCACCTTCCTCCCTTCTCCCACTGACAATGTGAAAAGACAACCCTTAAGATGTTCAGTCTGTTTACCACTGCCATAATAACCTTGTTTAGTCCATTTAGAAAGAGAAGTCTCTTCTTGCTCATGCTATGAAAACAGTATCACAACGAGACAGCCGCTCACTTCCAAATATTGCTCAGTCCATTTAGGAAGAGGAGTCTCTCTGCCTGCATGTGAGTCCCTTCCCCCGACTTGCAGCTTGTTCAAGGTCACACACAGATAGCAATTGGTTTTCCCGCGTTCGAGGGTCCACTCTTGAAGTTTTTTGGGGTACAATTTTAAGGTTGAGCCGTTCAGAAACAAAAACAGAGGCCCTTCTCCTTCCCTGGGAGCAAAGGGTCTTCCTCATCTTCATTGTTAGGACTATCTCTGGGAGCATCTCTAGGAATTGAGGTTTTCTCCTTTCCCATTTGGAGCAAAAATCCTCATCAGGTTCATCTCTAGGGACTGAGGTTTTCTCCTTTCCCGTTTGGAGCAGAAGTCCTCATCTGGTTCCTCTCTCCCTGTCCAAACTTCTCATGAAATTACAGCTGCGTCAGCATCTGCCTATCTCAGCGCAGGTGCTTTTGCTCACGAGTTGAACACTCCACCCCCCATATCTTCATGGAATTACAACGGGATACTCTGATATATCATAGCTTCACAACAGAATTTCAGCTTTAAGCATCTCCTCTCTCTCTTCCCTCAGGTTTTCAGCTCTTCACAGCAATAAAAGGGTTACTCTCACCTCGGCCTTGCAGCTTTGCAGCTGGAATGTTGAATTTTTCTTATCGCAGTGGAGAGGGGGGAGAGCCGAGCCGCTCCGGCTGCCCACGGCAAGGCAGTGGGGGGGGTTCCATGGCTGGAACAGGTCCATCGGCTCCAGGGTGGCCGTGGCCCGGCCCGGCCTGGCCCGAGCAGGGCCTGGCCGGGCCCGCTGGCCCCCACACGGGGCCCGCAGCCACCTGTCCCAGCGCCGGAAACGAGAGAGAGCTTGGAGGGGGAGTTTGCCTATTCTTAAATGTGGATCACAGAGGTGGTCACAACTTTAAGTGGCTTAGAGAATTGTCCATATTCAAACTGGCCAGCTGATAGGTTCTATCAGGTCCCAGAGGAAGCTGTAAGCACCCCTTAGCAAGGACATCCCTTCCAGGACTATGCTTGCTAACCTATGACAGCTTGGATGTTCATCGCAAGCCACACAGCACTAGTCTGTGTTTGCACTGGGGAAGCAGTTGTGGTTTTGCCAGTGGGAGTGATGAGAATAAGCTATCAGTGGATTTCAAAAATGTGCTTGCTTCTATCAAGGTCATACTGAGTTCTGTTGCTAGTATCATTCCTACTACTGTAGGGGCAGAATTTTTTCCTCAACTCCCTCCTCCGTTTCTAGCTCCTTTTATTGTGAAAAGATTCATGTGGTTATGCTCTCATCATCAGAAATACTCTGTGCTCATATTCCCTGTGTTCATCAATCTTTTCACCTCCCTCTACCAGTCTATCCCTGACGTGATGATTTTGGCAGGTTCTGTCTCCCGTTCTCTGCTGAGAGAAGAGCAGCATTAAGGAAGGCTAGCAGCTACTTGATCATAACAAGCATACCATGCTTTATAAACCCAAGCAATTGTGAGAGTAATGTGGAAGTAGCATCTAATCACAGTGTACTGTGATTGGCATCAAAAATGTTGGTATGAACCTCTTGATCAAGGAAAGGATTATTTCAGCTTTTTATATGGGTCTCCCTGAAACTTTTGTAACAAGTACAGAAATGCAGAATGAAGTAACTGCTCTCAAAATCATAGCCATTGAGTTTCTTCATTTAAAGGAGTGATGGTGATTTGTATATGTTTATGTATTCCTCTTTTTTTTCTTTTGTCCAAAAACACAGGCAGAAAAATTCTTCTTAGAATGTTTTATGTTTTAAGGCCATGGTA
This sequence comes from Corvus moneduloides, assembly GCF_009650955.1. NCBI lineage: Eukaryota > Metazoa > Chordata > Aves > Passeriformes > Corvidae > Corvus > Corvus moneduloides. The sequence continues at coordinate 81,997,125 of NC_045478.1, read as the reverse complement.
ATAGTGCTTGAGCTGCAGTTTAAAGATTCATCACTCAAGTTTTAAAATCGTGTTAAACTTCACGATCCAAAGGAATTTTTCAAAAGCATAAGGCAGGGATATTGGTATAAAAACTGAATAAAATTCTACCAAAACCAAAACCCATCAAAACCCGAGAAAATACTGTTATTTTACATTAAGCCATGAATAATTGAAGCTGATGTCTCTAGCTGAATAGCAGCAAGTATTTATGCAAAACCTGGAAGACAATATGGTGTGCACCGAGAAGGTACTTGCTGAAAGCAAAAAGGCAAAATACCATCTTTTTGGATTTAGCAAATTTTGTGTAGTTCTACCACCCAGCCCAGCCCAGCCCAGCCCAGCCCAGTCTCTGGGTTATTTCGCATGGCACAGTTTCTGTGATCATTCTTCCAAAGATGCTCTAGACAACTTGATTTTCTGTTGATGACTCATTTTACTTTCTGGCTACAAGGCATTAGCATGGGGCTCCTGTGTTTGGCTCAGCAAGATTAAAGCAAATATTTTTAAGTTTTTGAACCTACTTTCTGGCCCTTCTCCTTGAAAATAAAGACTTGAAAATGGTCTGCTTCAGTCTAGTTTTGTAATCCAAGGTTATACATTAAACTCAACAAGTAAATGCTAGGCCCCACCTAATCTGGTACTGTCATCTTAAGTCTTTGTAATCACTTCTCTCAAAAGAATGAGAAAGTTATAAGCAATAGTCTCAAATTAGAAGGTAAACTCCACACATTGCTAAAGGAACACCATTCAAAAGCAACTTCTGCAAAGAATCCCCAAGGTATTTGCATATGCAATCAGTACGAGATATTAGAATTATCTCAAAACTATTAAACAAATTGAAACAAATCACTTGAGGGCCCCTCTCAAGTGAGAGTGTTTAATAAAGAGCTGTGGGGAGACTGTGTTCTATATTTTCAGTTCCTCTAAATATTTTTGTTGCAGTGAAAAGAACTAAAGGATGTATGTTGCAGCTCAGCCTGTAGCACACAAGCACATTCGAAGATGGTATTCCCAGTGAGAAATGTAAAAGGTGCTTTACATTCCCCAAACTCTTCTTAGGGCTCATCCATACCATCCTGTTAAAAGTGGTGGGGAAAGATACTACCCACTGGTTGACCAAACACACAGACTCACAGGTGAAACAGCAGGTAGCAGCTTAGGTAAAGGCAATGTATTTTGAATTTGTAAAGTCACAAGTGGTCATCTTGTCCCCGTCAGGGCATAGAAACTCAACAGTGAGCCAAAGCCAGCAATACAAGCATAGACAATAATAAGGGTACTGCTATACTGCCTTATACTGCAGACTTATGCTTTGTAGGATCTGTGAAATCTAGATATGGTGATGACAGGAGCAGCACATACATGACCTTCTTCTGACTGCCAGCTCTAAGCTTGGGGGAGGAAGGATGTCTTCCAGTTTTATTCCAGTGTGCATTTATTTGGGTAATATCCCCAGTATTTCCATTTCCCCTACATCATCATTAGAAGGTTTCCTCAACTTTATCAGGTGGAGAGATCATGTTGTTAAGAGTGGCAGGTAGATAACTTTTTCATAAAGCAATTCAGGTGAAAGTGGCTTCAAAGGCAGAGCACTGAGAAGACAGGTTTGATACCTCAGGCCTCAAACTGAATCCAGTTAATGGCTCTGCAAGAGACTTTCAGCATGATTTAATCCCTCTACTGACACCCTTTACAACCCAGCTAATGTATTTCTCAGCCTTATGAGGACAATGTCAGGACTAAGCCTCTAGTGCTAGAGATACTCAGATTTGCCATTGATGGGGAGATTTAGCAACTTCCAAAATGAGTGACAGTGGGCAGTACAGTACATGCCCTTATCTCTTTACAGGTATGATATTAATAAAAAGCGAAATAAAACTTACAGTCCCTTTGCATCAGCTCTGAATCTTAAATGGTTGATTCTGGATTCCCATAATTTCGATATACAGAGTCTAAACAGGTTCCATGCAGTTCAGTAGTTATAAAAGTATAATCATTAAACACCAGCAGCAAATACTGCACCAAGGAGTGAAAAAAGAGCCCTCAGAAATCTGAGCTTGCCCGTAAAAATGGCAAACATCCCACCCTTCCCCCCCCCTCCAGTCTGGAAACTTCTGGACTTTGTTCTCCCTTTCCAAACTGAATTAAATTGCAAGTGACCTGACTTTTTTCTGCGCTTTTAACCTTTAATGTTATTTCCCCTTGGCTGGCAACACTTGGACAGCAGTCCCAGCAGCGTATCCTATTAAACCAGACAAATCATGACACCACATCTCCTATTTTGAGAGGATGGCAAGGGCAGTGGGGTAACGGGGCTGTACACCCCAGTGCCATCACTTCCCTGCTTCCTGGCACACAACAGATGCAGCCGGCAGAATGCCATCTGCTGGGTCCCTGCAGCGCCAGCCCCTCCTGCTCCCTCCCCGAGACACCAGCGTCTTGCAAGGAGCCAGTGCTTGCTCTTTTCATCACAGCTAGCTTTTATACCCAGTGAGCCTCCATTCATGGGCAGCTCTGCTTTTGCTTAGTGTCTGGCTCAGAGGAATAGTTTGGGGACACTCGTTGGTTTTGGTTTTTTTGAAACGAGTAACTATTAAGGGTAATGCACTGCCACATTTTTCAAATAGTTAAATAAAAGTGAGAATTTTAAATATGGTGACTTACTACCTCATAGGGCCACTGCAGAGAAGTGACAATGTTGAGCTTTGAGAGCTTTGAGTCCTAGACTTTCAGTTAAAGAAGAAAGTTAAATAGTGTCTGGTTCTACACATTTCTTTTACTCATAGTGACTGAATGTGCAAAAAGATTTTTAAGCATGTTTGGCTCTTTTGTTGAGGATTTGGAATGGCTGGAGAATTAAACAGTCATTTTCTCCAGCTTAAGAAAAGCTCCAAACAAAAACCCCATAGACAGCCAACAAGACAGAAAGCAGCTTGTGGTGGTACTCACTACCCATCACCTGACATTCAGAGGCAAGTTTGACCTGCCTGTGCACTCACTATTGGGGCAGCTCAAGGTGAAGGCTTTCTGAAACAAAGAGCTTTCTTACAAATCAAAATTGTAACTATAAAGAAGAACGACAGAAACAAGTCCTGTCGATTGAGAGATTTCCTTCTCCTTTGTTTGAAAGATAAGTGAGCCTTATCTACTCCCTAAAGGGGCTCCAGTATGGTTGGGCTTTTCTTCTTTTTTACATGTAGCTCAAAGGGAAAGGAATAAAAAAGCCTTTTAGGGGGGGATTTTTCCAAAGTTTCATGAAATCAATGTTTTCAAACCATGTGAATCAGAAGACAGAGGTATAAAAAAATAAGAAGGAGCTTATTGTCTCCATTTATTTTTTAAAACCTCAGTCATGTTACCACATGAATCTGAAGAAGTTCAAGTTTCTGGAGCCACTATCTACAGATAGGGTACCTTCAAGGATAGGAGAGGATCTCCATGCTACAGCCCATACACGTGACAGCAGCTCCTGCTGACACAGCCTGCTCAGGGACAACCACCTGAGTGCTGCTGCCACCTGGCACTGATTGTTGGGGGAGTGCTCAGCAGGTACGGTGCTGCACAGCCCACCTGGGGAAAAGCAAGCACTGCACAGTATTTGTCACAGTGAGTTCTAGCCAGCATGGAGAAACACAGTGTTATTACTGCTGCAGTATTCAAAATAGAGATACTCATGACTTATGAACAAAATTAATGCTATCCCAGGCAAAACCACTGCAATTATCCTGGGTGGGGAATGAACCACTGTCCTCATCTGAAGGCAAGGAAGAAAGCAAATCCCCTGTATAAATTTTTATATCTCTTCCCCACCTACTGCTTTCCACCTTGAGAATGCCCAGCTGACTCTAGATGAAAACGTGCATTACTTGTGACTTTAGTTTATAAACAAGCATTTTATGTTGCTCCCAATATTTGGGTAGAAGCTTCCTATACACATATCCATATATCAATAGACACCAGTCCTTCAGTAAAGCACCCTGGCACTAGAAATCATATCTAACCCCTACCCAGAATTGGACTGGTCAAATATACCATTGGCTGCTACCATGTCATCATTACTGGAACAGGGCCACATGGAGGAGGCTGAAAACTCTCAGTTCAGTAAAGTTCATACTAAACTCACTTGCTGTTTTTATTTAAGTTTTCTCAGAAGGCTTTTCATTGCTTCTGCTCGAGACATTGAGTCCACAGTGCAGGAAGGAAAGATAATTTCTTTAAAACAGGGTACAAAACTCAGGTACCAAGGAGCTATGTGATTTAAGAAATTAGAAGAGTGGCATGAAGCAGAATTTTCTTTAGTGCCTGCCCATTGCCATACTCAAGTCTACTTCATACTTATTTACTGCCCACTATGAGAACTACTGGTGTGTTCTAGATAATAATTCTGCAGATAAATTAGGCTACCACAGGGGCAGCATGTTAATTGGTTTCATACCCTCATAAACCGGAATAATGTCCCAGTAAAATTGTTCAAAATAAAACCAATGACAAGTCTTGTTCACAAAATATTAGTCTGTCTGCAGATTGAATTACTTCCCTGATATTAAAATTCAGATAAATAAACTTACAAACAAAAGAATTCTGTGAGAAAAGAACCTGTTATTTATGAAGACAGTTAAGCGTGCAATTACTTTTTCCCACTGATGGAACAAAATACAAATCAGCCCTGGGATCACCAGACCATCACATGGGTGGGCAGAGCTCACTCACAGAGGTTGCAATAGTGTCATACCAAAGGGAAACAGATGGACTTTAGTCTCTTTAATTCAATACAAAGACAGCAGATCTTAACCTGTGCGCGAGAGATTCCTGAGCCATTAAGCTGTAGTTCAAATAGGAAAAACCCCCATGGCAACAGTAAACAGAAGTTTACAATTAAAAAGGCCAATTGCAAACTGTGCAGGAACTGCTTTTTCATACAAAAGTACACAGAAATACAGTGCCAGGGGCCTGCAGCTGCATGCAATCCTGCAGACACCACGGATACAGCCACATTGCCCAGTGCTTCCTCCATAGATGGAACCAAAACATTTATCTTATACTGTAGAGTTTTGCTGCAGTTTTAAAGCTGTTTCATGCTTTGAAAATATGGTTCTGTTTACCCCATGGGAAGCTGAATTAGAAGAGCACAGAAGTCTTTTGGCCTTCATCAGTTACAGATCACCCCTATATGATAGGATGTTACTGTGTTTCAGCCCCAAGGAACGATAACAATGCACTTTGTACAACAAACTGGACTTTCACTCCACGAAGCAGCCAAGGTCATGTTCACCCTATGTGCACACGGAGACCCTTAAGGTCAGAAGAAATGACACCCGCACTGAAAGTTGGCCTTCTGCCTGAAAGACATGCTGAACTAGATGTGGAGCCGTAATAAACTTTTACATATCCATTTTTCATGCATCATACAACAGCCACAATGCACATGCTTTCCGCACGTGGATTCATCACAGGCATGTTATATTAAGATGTGTCTACGCTGCTGAATTTAGTGATTCTATTTGTTCTCTTCTATTAATATTTTTTCATTTGACACTTTCCCACTTGGTCTCTAGATGCTCATCTCCCTTTGGAAAAACTACATTTTATTGTTTATTCGATTTCCCCCATCAACAATAAAAAGTAAAAGCATAGTCTGCCTTCTGTCCTGCTCTAAGATGAGCCTCACAGAAAAATATTGACAGAGCAGACTTTCTACAACAAGTGTTTCTAAAGGAAGTTTAGAAACACAGGCAATTACAGGCAATCTTTAGTCATACATCGTGTACATTAGTTTTGGGGAAAATAAAAAGGAAGATTCAGGAGAAGCTGCATTTTTATTAGTAATTCTACTTTACCACAGTCTCTAACTCAACCGAGGACTGTCCTACACAACCATACAGAGACAGTGTGGGAAGGCAGGGAACTGACTGTGCCATTTAGCATTGTATCATGTTAAGTTCTTCTTCCAAGGGCCTCTGCTAACTGGGGAGATGAAACTCTCATCCCACCTCTGCTCATGCTACTGGAACATCTTTGCCCAGTGGAGCCCTCCTTGCTAACTTACTTTTCAATAAAACCAGGAAATTATCATTCACTGTGAAACAACAATCTTGGTGCCTTCAGCATTGCTAATAACCACCTAAACAATACATATTTGCTAATTGTCCACCTACAAGCAGGTATTATATGATGATTATACTATGAACACAAGCATCATGAATCACAGACCATGAATCCTAGTCTCAAATTGGTTGCACAGGAGCATCAGCTTTCCCCCACTCCAATTACCTCTTGCTCCTGCACACCATCCTTTGCTGCTACAATTCAGTGCTGCAGGCAGTATCTTCTACTGCTTGCATTTTGTGTGGGGAAGGAGCAGGAGATAGTGTAGAGAGTGCAGAAGGGCAAGTTTTCTCTCTGCTAATTAAATGCATGGGGTTTGCAGTAACAGTAAGGGAGGGACATGTGGGTGGAAGGTATGCACTGCCCTCATTTTCCAGATTCTTCCTTTTCTTTGGTTTTGTGTCAGCAATGCTGCATGTACATCAGCTTTTGATTTTTATGTCTTTGTGGCTTAGGGCCATCAGGGTTGCTATATACACACAAACATACAACATAGCTGTTTCACAACAAAGATTTTAGCGCATTAATGCTGCAAAAGATTTGCCATCAGAATGTGTTACTGAAGATGAGAACACCAGTTCTAGAAACAGATTGATACAAAGAAGCGTGATGTAAGACACAAACAGAAGAAAGAATGGGAACATGAGGAGAAACTGAGTACCAAACTCTTTTGAGGATATTTGTTAAACAAAAGGACTGCTCAGATGTATTTGTCCAAATTGTTTTCTGATGTAACTTCATAGGCTTCAGAGAGGAGTGAGAATGAAAGTATCTGCTCTTGAAATGTCTCATCTGTTCACCAGACTCACGTAGGTGGGCAGGTTACCTTTAAAACAGTAAGTCAGAAATTTTATAAAAAAAGGAAATTGCTGGATGCAGCTCATTGAAGATCAGTTTTTCTACATCAATCTTATCTTCTCATAAATGAATCACTAGAAATGGGACTAGAAACTAATTCCAAAAATTCAGGCATACTTCTAAAAAGCCCCATAAAGTTTATTTAAAAAGTCAGACTTATGCCTGCAACACAGCGCTGACCTTGCAAATGAGTTAACTTTCCTGTGATGTCACTTATCATAACAAACAGAAGTGACCAGAACGGGGGAGAGGGATCCAAAAAGCAGTGAACCGTCTTAGATGCACCACCACAGATGTCACCTCTTCTCACTTGCCTTCATGAGAAAAGGTACACCAGTCACTTGATTCTGCTCCTTTTTCCTTTCACAAAGGTTCTCTCCTGATTTCCTAGCCCTGAGAAACATGACTGAGGCTCACTAAGGAGTATTCAGATGAACAGAGGCGCTATAAGGACTGTCACTACAAATTTGTATTTGTTCAAGAAGTCTGTCTTACAGAAGGAAGACCACAGCAAAAGTAACAACTTGGGCTACATAGCCGGAGATTTGGATCGCTTTTTATTTCGTTTCCACATTGCATGTGACAATGAAAGGTTGTGACATTCTAAGTGGTTCCAGACTCCATCAGGCTGTCCACAATGAATTAAAACACAATAAAATCCAGATGCTTTCTCAAGTAAACACTTCCTTTCTCAGCAAAGGAAACCAAATGCAAAGGATACTGCTAAAGGTTTTCTTCTAACATGTTTATTTTATATAAAGGTATCTTATACTTCACTGGCACTTAAGTGTTCTCCTTCCAACACAGTAAAGCCCCTGGCACTCTTTTCCTGCATTTCTGATGATGGAAGACAAAGCCTTGAGTTACATGAGTTATTTTAATTTGCTTGTAGATATTTAATGAAGGCTACATCTAAAATAACACTGACAATTTAATTTGGCTCCTGGAGCATAGTTTGCAATGAGCTGAAGTAAAATAAAAATATTAATTCTTTAAAAAAAAAAAAAAACAACTTCAAAACACAGAATTTGTGTCCCAAACACAAAATATGTAAATGCTTACAAGTAAAAGAAAAACATACATATTTTTATTAGCAGACTGAAAGAAGCAAAAATTAATAAACCCACAAAAATTACAAAATAAATTCTTTGTGTTAAACCATTGTTGTCATCCTCTAAAACATTGTTCATAACACAGGTAAGGACTTTCAAATGAATTATTAGTATTATCCCTAAGTAGGACTGTGTTCTTGGTAAGCACTTCCAATATGAAATTCTAATTGCAGTGCCTTGCAGTTTCCTTAAAAATCAAAACCACACCACCAGGTCCTAGCCTGTGTATGAACAGAGCCCATAGATGCTACCTTTAGTCCCTTTCTGTTGTAAGGGTACTTCTATTTTCACTGCCCTTTCAGTTCTCCTGGACTATAGTGAAGAAAAAAAAAAGTTTGTTTGCACAGCCAGTCTCTTTCCACTAAAGCCCAGCAGCACAGCAGACAGACGCATCTAGCCTTTAGTGGCAAAAACACGGAATCTGTTTGTCAGGAGACTTCATTCCCCTTTGCCATACTTATGGCTTTCTATAGATCCATCCCTGGCCCTCCCTGAGCTTCGGCAGCGGCAACATGGAATGCAAGACCACCAGAGCAAATTTATTTTAAAACACAGTTCTTGTAAGGACTGTACAAGGCATTGCTTGATCCAGAAGCTCTGAGAGATTAAACAATACTATAGCTACTCATACTCCAATATAAGGATGTATTTTCAAGCTTAAAAGATTGCCAGGAAGGGTTGTTTTTTTTTCTTTTTGATTCAGGATCTTTAGTTGATATATATCAATCTGCCTAAAGGGAAAACCAACCTCACCTTGTGCCCCTACTAAATCGTATCCCTAACCTTGTCATCTTGAAAGCCACACAAGATTTCAATATAAATTGATAAAAAGTATCCAACAGTATTTAACATAAAGCATGTACTCCAACAACATTCAGACAGCAATGCTAGAAACCAAGCAGAGCTTTCTTTTTTATGGGACTTTTTTCCCCTTTGAAGAAAACAAAGGAAAAAAAAAAAAACAAAACAAAACAGGAAAACATGAAAACCAGCACAAACAAGTGGAGCGAGGTAATCCTTGGCAACAACTGAAATTGTGACTGTAGCCATTGCTCCATGCTTTAAGATGTTAGAAGAGCCAAAAACATTTTTGCATGTTAAAACCTGACATCACAGTCCCATGCTTTTTTCTGATGTAGGTACCATTGCTCCCACTAAAAATTGATCACTTCCTCACACCCATCTTACTTTCTCTAGCTTTGAGTAACATTGAGACAGGTTCTCTCCTCCCTTCCACCTCTTTGAGTCCACAGTAACTCCATGGACACTAGTGGAAGGGTGCTGGATGTTTACCTCGCATGGAGGTAACAGTCCTACCATGTCTTTAGAGCAAGGAGATTTTCAGATTATTTTAGCTGTTAGATCGTCTTAGTTCTGAGAAAAGGGGTTTCCAGTCTTGCAAACTGTTGAAAACACAGCCTCAGCTTATCACAACTTCTGATAAAGTGATTTGGAAAGCCTTGAAAAAAATCCTTGAAAGGAAAAAAGGGGTGAAACATTCTTTAAAGACGGCTTAGATAGAAAGAATATAAATTTCTTCTGACCAGGCCACTTCACAGAGATTTACTTGATAAAAGCAACATGTTGATTTATTCAACTCCTTTCCCCTGCTGCCCAAGCTGTGAAATGCAGGCAGATGATGCAATCCCTCCGAGAGAGAAGGAAAGGCGGGGGGGGGGGGATTGAAGAAGAAAAAAGGAAAAAAATAATCAAACCAGCAAAGAGTCGAGAGACTATTTCACAGTGCAGCATATTGCTGGCATGTCCGAAGTTACATAAGCTGTTCCTGGAGGGACTGCAGAAGCTCCTGAGTTCACCGCACTGCAGGCAGGACTGGAACTAGGGTGTTCCAGACCCCTCCATCCCAGAGCTCAGAGCCCACCCTGACAAGGCTTCCACCCGCCTTCAGCCCAGGCAGGAAAAGCATCTGGAAACAGACTGACAATCTTAAAAACCAAACAAAGCTGTCATCACCATTTGTGTTTATTAAAACTGGAATCAAAGCCAACACTGGTGATTTCTCCTAACTAAAGATTAGCTGAAAGTCTTTTGTTCCAATGTCTGAATGAATCAAACGTGCTTGCCCTTTCAAAACAAAACACAACAAAAGAAGCAGAGGCAGGAATCATAGTCTCTTCTCAAACTGTGTGTGCTCTTTACAATTTCCATATAATATGTTTTCAGGATTAAATCACTGAAATTTACTTGAACTCAAGACCATTCCTTCTATTAATAAATGAGATATTAATCATACAGCATTAATTTGCACACAAAAAACTATGAAACTAAATTGACAAAATTAAAGTATTAAATGATTTTATAACATGATGGGTTCATTTTTTCAGTGTAAGAAATAATTTTAATAGAACATGCGTATCTCTTATCTACACATATGTGACATGAATTTCCCTGCAAAGTCTAGAAAGGCTTGCTTTATTTCAGTGTGGCTTTGAATTCAACAATATCTAGGGTATTGCTAAATTCCCCCACTTTTCCCATTCTCGTTGCATTGCAACATGAGTCTCATGATATTTAGCCTTTTGGAAAAATTCACTATGTTCTGCTTTGAAAGAAACAGATTAGAACGCTGGGTTTTCATTTATATGATTATAAATAAAAGCTACAGTTTTTTTATCACTAGAGATTTACTTAAAATGTGTAGCGGTTGAATCCTCTAAAAACCAGAAGATAACCATGGAAAAAAAAATTAATCTCCATTAAAAAAAACCTCATGAAGTTCTCTATAGTACAAGAATAATTAAGATCCAGATCATTCAGTTATTTCCAATTTCAAGGCAAGTGCATTTATTTTAAAACTATAGTGTCTTCCTAGGTTTCATCTTGCCTGTCACAGCCAATTAGTCAAGGAAAATTATACACAAGGGCAGTGCATCATAAAAAATCAAGGGGTGGCTGTAACAGTATATACACAGAAACACAGCAATATAGCGATATCAATTATTCCTCCTTGCAGCTTCATAGACTCAGACAATCTTCCCACTTGGTGGATATCTGAACTGTACTGAGCAATGGCTAGATGCACAATATGGCAGCCTGCAGCAGGAAGTGAAGAAGAACTTGGCCAGATGAAAAAGCAGAGGAGAATAAGGTAGAGAGAGCATAGTGTTCAATGACACTCTTGCCTTAGAGTTTCGTGCTAAAAGATCATGACCAAACACATAGGTATGTCCTAGGTCATCTGAAAATACAGTTTAATGCCAGCTGTGGACAAATACTTTTTTTAGTCTGTATCTTCTGACAGAAGAGACAGCCCAGAACTCTCAAAGGTCAAATCAGCAGAGGACGTGACTCAGGAGGGCACTGGTACAGACATTCAAATTTTACTGCCTGCTTCAGTCCTCTCCAGGCTTCCCCATCATAACTGCTTCTTAAAAATATTTATAATGCATGGCAAACAGCTTGCACTGATGAAACACCAGCTGAAGTCATCAGATCTAACTTTGCTGAACAAATAAACACAGTGGACTTCACCTCTGCTCTCTGAACAGACCTAATGACCAACATCCAGGCAGTCTGACTGGTAGGTGGCCCAAGTATCTTGAGGAACACCATGCTGTACCATTTTCAAGATGAATCAAATAACAAACAAAGTAATGGTTCCTCAAGAAAAAGCATGGCAGTAGCTGGACAGGGGGACTGTGACCTGTACTTGATTTGGACACTTTGTTCCATCAGCAGTGCTGCTTAGACATTTCTAAACCTTTCTGAAAATAGTACAACCAGAATAACTAATTAGAACTGAACAGTCAGGCCTGAAAGCCGATGCCTAGACTTCTGAAACACTTTTCAGATCTGGAAAGACCAGCCCTGCTGACTCCTTCTCCAGACATGGCATAAACACTGTAAATTGCTTGCTACCACCCTGTGACAGAAGCATTCATCATATCATCACTTGCAGCAATTCCAAAAGTCCTTGGCACTGAAATGGCAGGTACAAACTTAACTGACCCTGGCCTGACCTCTACTACCTCTGACAGCACCAGGAATGAAATAGCTTTTGGTTGGTGCACTGTCTGACCTGAAAACTTGAAGGAATTCTGTTCCTCTGCAAAGCCAGAGGGCAGAGGGCACTGTGCACCCAGCCCCAGCCCTCTGGCAGTCAGGAAACTGGTGATAGTGGCAAGGACCTCTCAAGATGAGATGTCGGCTATACACTTGCTTACCCTCTTCTTGGAGGATAACTAATCCCTTCTCCCTGTTACCTACATGTTTGAGCTAACTGTGTCACAAAACAGTGAGCAAACATCTCTGGGATGGACCATATCTTATCACTCAGAAGGAGCACTGTTACAAGCCTGAGTATTTCAGGTTCTCCCAAAAACTGTGTCAAAACTTAATACTGCCCAAATCAAAAGTTTTGTGTTGTTCCCCTCCTTAGTTTAAGACCTTCCCTACTTCTCAATCATATTAAGACCAATTCTGATTTAAGCCTCCCCAAACATCAACTGCAACCCAGACAACAGAGGACAAATAAATCTGCCACTGATTGCATTGTTGCCACAGGGGTGTCACTGATGAACAAACAGAAATTTGGCCCCAAATGTCCTGCCTCTCCCCCTCCCCTTACACCTTTCTACAGTAGGGTATGTAGGATACTTCCCACCTATTACAGGATACTGTCTGAGGCTGTTAGTGAATGCTATTAATAATAAGAATAAGAAAACAAAATAATAAGAATAAGAAAACAGTAAGAAAACAAAAGGAATTAAAATAAAAGTGGTCAGAACAAAAGAGTTACTTGATATTGCATGCTAAACCAAAGGAGAGAGACTTAAATCCAGAATCACTTCTGCTGTTCTTTTGCAGGCCTACCACTCTCAAAGATATACAACAAACAGCACTGCAGAATATTTAGTTTAAAAAAATAAAATAACCTTACAAGCCTGAAAAACATGGACCCATGCATTTCTTCATGTTTGTGAGATTTCCAGTCCGAGATTTAACCTTAAGTCTTACTTAAATAAACAAAGGAGAAAATACTTAACACTTTTATTTTGCAACAACAGCATCAGAAATATAGATGGATCAGTGGTGGTGAACAACGTGGCTATGAGCCCCAGTCTCACAGTGTCTTGGAGATTGGAACACCCTTGAATGGGCACTGTTAGACATGGACAAATTCCCAATACCGCCATGACACTCGCAGGTAGTGTAGTTCAAACCAACATGTCTCCACAGCTGAGAAAAATAGCTTATTGCCAAGGATTTATGTAACAGGTGTAAACAGCTGAGGAAATACTCCAGCAAGCCTACAGACTCAGCCAAAAACCCATCACCAGGACAATAAAAACAAAGAAAATAAATAGGGGGAAAAAAATCCAGCAATTCTACAAACACACTGACTGCAATGTTAAACAAACATCCCAAATTACTTTGTGAATTGCCAAGTCCTGTACCACTAGGTTTCCTCCTGCACAGTGTCAGTACTGCGACCTCAGGTCTGGTTAGGATCACTGCTGTGAAAAATAAAACTTGTGGGATAGGCCACACGGTTTCTGTGAACAGTAAATCATCTTTGGACTGGTTTGAACAGCATTAAAAGTGCATACAAAATTCAGCAGGGAAATTTCTGCCTCTCTCAAAAGTCAGTGATGAAAATTTCACTTGTGAGAGCACCATCGGGTTTTAACCACGACTTTACATTACGCTTGCTAAAATGTTAAAAATATGGATCTTGGATAAAGCAAGCAATACATGCATCAACAAGAAAAAAACCTCTTCAGTTTGGAAAGACTGTCCTTTGGAAACTGCAGTATTTGTACATTGAAATGATGTTGTGCTCTATTCCCAACACTGACTTTGTACCGGTCATTGCAGTTTTCTACGTATCAATGACCACAGTGGTAACAGGGAGGCAAAACCCTCTCCACAAGCACTTTGCTTTTAAACCTCATGCAAACTGAGTGGAGAGGAAAAGTTCTATCCAGAGCAATAATATGATATCGTTAAGCACTGACACTGAGTTTAATGACCAGCAAAACTTTTCCACTTCCACTGAATTCTTTTTCTTTCCTTTTGTTTTACAGCCTGCTGAAACAGTGATAGTCCACATCTGGCTAGTGTCTGGTCCAAGACAGACACCAAACAGAAAAGTCCATGTTTGGGATGAAAGAGGCAGGCATTCAACAAGCAGGGCAGAAGAGCCATTTAATGCTTCTCTGCACAGTAGCAGTGGGGCATATGTGTGGGGTAGGAGTGGGGAGGGGAAGTGTGCTGCAATTTTGGGGAAACTGTTCTGCTTTCTGAATCCAAAACAGTTCAAATTTTGTTTTCTTGATCTTTCTTTTCTCTGAACAGAGGCTGTGTCTAATAAAAACAATGAAATACACAATAAAGATCCAGCTGTTTCAAATGTTTCCAAAAGTAAATGCGTAATGTGTATACAGGTAAAGCATGAAGTGAATTGTCCAGAGATAGCTTCATCATACATAATAGCCCAGAAGACCCCTCAGTGCCACTAACTTGAGATGGTAGGAAAATCAGCAGTACTTTGTAGACAGGGTACTGGCAAACAATGGAAATGACCATCATATAGGCATGCTATTATAGAGGGACATCCAGCAACGGTGAAGTAGTGAATACACCAGTGGAAAAATAATCAGAGGTCAACGGAGGCTACAAATGAGGACAGCAACTATGCTTTGCCATTAAAAACAGTGAGAAAAGCAGGGTTAAGTGGTATTTCTAAAATGTCCATATCGCCTACATTATCAACACATGCTCCTTAAGCATCACTGTGATAAGTTTACTTGTTGCAACAATAGATGAGTAATTACTTAATGCTGTAAGGATTGAATTCAATCCCTTTGCAATGTGATGAGTCTAACAGCAACCTGGCATGTAGAAAAAGCATTAAAAAAATCCAACATAATTAGCCTTATTGCTGGAATAAGGCATCAGAAACAAAGGCAACCTCCTCCTTAAACATGGGCACAAAATACCCCATGAACACAAGCACGTGCTATACATGTGAAGGGGAAAAAATGATCTTTCAGTGACTGTTCCTGTAAGAAGAGGATGTACAACCAAAAAAACTGAAAGACAAAAAAAAAAAAAAACCAAACAAGCCAAAGCAAGCCCCAGAGAGGCAGATGAGCAGAGGGAGCACAGCATGACTAAGCACTGGGCTCACCTTCCCCACCCCCTCAAGCAGCATTTTGTTTCCCAAGTAAATAGCACCTATTTTGTCCCCCATTCCCTCCCCTCCTTCCCCCCACCCCCTTCAAATCCCTTAGTGCAGCAATACAGGATTCTGCATATTCTTTGTTGACATACACATGCAGGGCAGTGGCACAGATATACTACTAATGCCATCATTTGCTTATCCTCATTAGTACAGCCTGCTGTGCCTTGAAATTTTGCTCAGCTGTTTGAGTCCAAGAAGAGAAATTATATTATTTGGTAACTGCAGAAAAGATGCTCAGCAATTTGAAAGTTACAATCAATTGAAAATGTTTCAAAGCCATTATGTTAATGATTTGTTAGTGTCGGGGGCAAACGTTGATGTCGGAAATGTAGGTCCCACATTAAAAAAACAAATGTAGCTACATAATTCCTAATGTGCTTAGAAACGGAACTTATGATTTTAACAGTTCTGCTGAAACAATTTTCCCCTAGGATGTGATTACAGGCACTTGAGGAACAAATATATGGTCTTAAGACATAACATCTCTTAAACTTTTCTAGTGCTTTACAGTAAAATATGTTGCACTGTATTCACAATTCTCCATTGTACCTGCTCACTGTGATCCTGTTAACGTCACCTTCCTCACAAAAAACAGACAAAAAAATGAATTGCAAGAACAAAAAAATCCTGTTACAAAAGAAGTGCATTTGTAAGAAAATTCAATATTCTGCCCATGAAGACAAGAACTGGGTCAGAGTTTCTCCCAAAGATATACTTGTCAAAGCTGTTACAAATATACAGCTATAAAATGAACTAAGCAATCAAAAGAGACAAGATCTAAACTTTGTTATCCTTGTTTCACTCTACAATAGAGAGAATAATGAAGGAAGAGATAGATGCTATTGAATAAGGGACACATCATCTTCTCCCACATTATTCTTCATCATGACATACCATGGGCAGAGATTAAATAGAAGCCCAGATAAGTTCAAATGATACAGCTATCAAACTCAGGTGTTTCTAATAGGCCCTTCACATGGGTACTTGGACTATTAAATAGAGGTAATGCAAAGACTGTAGAATGGATGAGAGAGAGAGACAAAGAAAAGGAGCTAATCTGACTCTCTCAACAGGAAACCACAGGGAAATGGGGACAAAAAGGAAGAGGCAACACTGTGTTTAATTTTTTCTTCTCCTGGTCAGCAATGCACGTAAGAACCAATTTATCTCTCCTTTATATCGATGTAAATGATAAGGTATTCCACAGAATATCATAATGCTACACCAGTATAAATGAAAGGGATTTTAAGCAGTCTTAGATTACTTCAGATTGCCCAAATTACGTTCTTGCTGAAATGAAAGGGGCTTTTCTCCACAGGGGTGGAGAAAACTTGGCTTTATTAACACTCCTTTCCAGTCATGGTCCAAGAGGCCTCCACAAAATGAAGCAGGAAGAAAGCTGGACTATCACCTTATTGGCGCCTTTCCTGGCAGCAAACAGACCCTCCAAGTATAACCCTTACTAGACATCTGAGAACCCACCAAGATGCAGACCTTGCCCAACCTTTCCCAAAGACACAAATCCACAGGGAAGCAGTCTTCACCATTGCAAGGGCTGATGTCTATGGACCTATGTGTCCCTTTAAAGGGGATGGTGTAGGAGCCCACCCAGGGCCACTGTTCTTCCTGTCCTAGTCACTCTTCATTACTGCTCCCAGTCACCCACAGCAAAATAAGGGGATGCCTCTGAGATCCTGGACACCAGCAGCAAATTAACAGCAGCCTGGTGTTTAATAGTAACCCTGATTTTAACTACAGCATATGGTTCTTTCCCTGTGAAATGGGATTTCTTTATGATAGAGATTATAAAGTATTGTGTTTGTTAAAGAACCACCACAGTCATATAAACAATAAGTTAATACAATCAAGCAGTAAAGCTAATAGTGCCTTCTAGTCACAGATCTGAAGTTTAATGACTCAAACCTGGCAGCACCCTGGAGACTTGAAAAGAAGAGGTTTTCCTAGCTATTAGAAGAGGGAAAATGAACATGGACAGGCAGATTAAATCATGATCCCTTCAAAGGCAAGACAAGAATCTGTGGCTTAGTGGGTAAACTCGCAAATTTTAGACCCATGGCTACTTGCTGCCCTTCTCAGTAGAATTATTTTATCAAGGAGACTGGATGACTGGGCATCTCTATCTGTGCCACCCAGAAAAGTTATAGAAGCATAAAACAGAGAGCTGAGTTAGTTAAAGATACTCCACCAGGACTCCTGGACTAAAATGATACTTCTTAATTTACTTTAGTCATTCTAAGACATGTAAGCTCTGTCAAATAGTCATCATTACACTGCAATAAAAGAATTTATGCAAGGAATGATGTTTCTAACCATCCTTCTATAATTATGCAAGTATGACTGGCAAAATTTCCCTATATGAATGAGCTCCTACTGTCTCTGGTAATAGATTTAAGGGATTGAATAAATAGGAATTCATTAATTTCCAGGCAAATTAACTTTTTAGCAGAGGGGCTCAAGTGTTAAATACTTGCCATTGTTGTATTGCTCTTCCTTGATAAGTATATATTATATATGTGATGCCAAAAGCCACCGACATAACAATCTTTTACCCGCACTTGCTGGGAGCTGAAGCAGGTTAAACTCATGGGAAACTTTGCTTGTCCTTGGGATTCAATAACTCTGCTGTCATAAGCTAAGCTACTCCACAGTGAAATGACAGGAACTCATTTCCAATCCTATTACACATACTAGGTCCATAATGCCTTACTTCACCTGCAGCTCCATTTAAACTCTTCTATTTTTAGTAGGTACCACGCTCTAACTTGAGGTGCAGCAAGTCCAACATGTGCGGGACCATCTGACAGGCAGTTTTTGTGCTTTCTGCATGTAGGAGGAAGACGTGGTAGGACATGCTACTAATAGTCTCATAGAATTATAAAATCATTTAGGTCTCAATGCATGTCACCACAATGAGCCAAATTCAACAAAAAGAAAAGAAGAAAAGACTTTTCTGAAGTTATTTACAACTGATGTGCTTATAGTCTCCCACAGCAGTTCAAAAACCGTGCATTTTACAGCGTGAAAAAAGAAATGGTGAGGGGAGTTTCTGGGCTATCCCATGCCAATGGTGTAGGTTGGGGTTTGCAGGGCTGGATTATAGGCTTCCTCCTCCCAGTCCAAAGCCACGGCAGTCTCACTGACAGTGCGCGATGTCCAGGAGACAACTACAGGGACAAGAATCCCTAGAAACATTCAAGGTCAGGCTGGATGGGGCACCCTGACCTAGACTCACTGCAGGTGGGGTGGGACTAGATGACCTTTAAAGGTCCCTTCTAACTCTAACTGTACTATGGAGGCCAGGGAGGATCTGCAACTCCCTGTCATCAGGGGGGGCACATCACAGCATGCCATCCCACGCCATTGTCACTGATACTCACCCCACATGGCCTCATGATGGCTTCAGGGAAGAGCAGCTGTGCTCTTGGGGAAAACCAGACCACAGTGCACAAAGCCAACAGCGGCGTGGGGTGCCTATTTTGCTCATACTTTTTCATGTTCTGCTACTTCCTTACCAAATCTTTCTGTCCAGTGGACTACAGGACAGGCAGAGCCAGACATTATTGGGGGACAGGAAGAGGCAAAATTTCTAGCATTTGTAGCTCTTTTTGGCTGTTAAGTATCCTTTATGTATAATGGCAATATGTGATGTAAAAAACTGCACATGGGCCCAACCATCACTTTCACCTCAGCCATAGATTTGCAGGTCCAAGTCTCCTGTTGCTGGATTGGAACCATTTAAATCCCCCATACCAAGGGACTCAGTGACAATTTACAGTGAAAAGCAAAATCAGATCTTAGAGAATCAATGTGAAGCATTGCAAGTACAAGAAATGTATCTCAGCAGATGTGTGAAACAAATTCTTGTGCTTCATTACCAAGTGAGAAGAGGTTTGGTGGGCTCCTACAAGCAGGACTTGGCTCGCAGGCAGCTGGGCATGGCACCACACCTCTGCACCATGCTTTGGGCCACCAAAGCAGTTTATACTCTGTCTCAGTGTTTCCCAGTCAGCAGGGAGGGAGGGTGTGAGGGAAAGAGGCGCTACAAACTCACTTTCACGGACCAGGAAGATGTAATGTGTGGGTCAATATGGGGCACGATTGGTTTCCTTTCCCTGAAGCAGATCTCTGCTTTCAAGCACCAGTGAAACACTAATAAGCAAAATACTGCATCTGTAAGTACCCGGCAGCAGTATCACCCCTTCTGTGGATACTGCCCTGAGGGAAGGTGGCTTAGGGTCACTCTTAAGCCAGAAAATCAGCTGGCATCACAGTCAGTCAGGCAGCTGCTGAAGCCAGAGGGCCAGACTCAGTCTGTCTGCTCCCACTCCATTGCATCTTGCATCCCTTTTACTCAGAGATGATGCAGGAGCCACCAGCTACCCCTTGGCACCAGAGGAACTGATCTCAGGAGGCTGAATACCACCACTTGGCATAGCTGCTTGTGCCAGGAAGCTCAAGAGTTGATTTTGGTATGAGTGTGCACAGACCCCAGCACAGCCCACACGTGAAGGATCAGGAATTTGAGCTCTGTGTGTTACCTGGCAGCTTGGTCTTCAGCAACTAGATGTGATGTCCACCTCAGAACACATGGGATGATAAGGCAAGGACTGGGATTCCAGGAGTCCTGGGATTCTGACACAAGAGCCTTACCTTCGCTTTCACCACCCAAGCTCAGAGCCAACACAGTGGGAAGAACAGCTACAGGGAAGTCAGAGTAAAGCCCACATCCAAATAGCTGCCAACAGGGACTTTGAAACAAAAAGATTCAATATATTAAAATGACTAAGAAAACACACCTGTAACCTCTGGCCTTCGTGAAATCAGAGATGAGTAATCATATAGACTGTTGACTACTTAGTTACAGAGCCATAGCAGAAACCCATTAATGCAGTTAGAAAATTTCTATTCTTAGTCTGAATTTGGATGCTCCTCTCTTGTGCACATAGACTTGGTTGGGAAAGTTAAATAAAATCAATTTCCTTATACAGCAGAAACCATTTAGGCTACAAGCATCCCATGCCAGAAGGATTTTCAGCCTAAAAATTAAATTAGAATGACAATTCAGACATTAATTCTTTGTTTAAGCTGAGTGGATTAAGCAATTCTTAAAACATAATTCTTTTAATAAAAATAATAATGAAAAATAAATCCATGTATATATAGAAAATAATTATGGAAAAGTCTCTCTTTAGGAGGGAGAAAAATAGTTAAACAGACTTTACTTATAGTTTGTCTTTCATGTTTCTACTATTTTTCTTTAAAATAATCCTAGAGAATAGTGGAGACTCTTTTCTCTACTACTGTGCATGGTTCAGAAAAGTCTATATATAGGTATACTTCGGTATATGAAAGCCCACTTAGAAAAAGAAACAAACAAAAGTTAGAGTTCAAAAAGAAAGCCAGTAAATTTTCTAGAGATGCAGCTGAGTGTGGAAGGTTATACTTTCTAAAATACCAGGAAACAGAGTTACAGTAATGTTCTTCTACGGGATGTACCTACTTAAGTTCAAGTGTCAGTAAACAGAGGGAGCAAACATCCTAATTAATCTCCAGGCCACAGTCCCCACCCATTACCCACTGAATAGTTAGTCAGAGTTCTTTTTCTCCCTAACATTGATATAACTGGTGAAGAGCAACAGTCTGATGAGCAAAGGCTGACCTGGCAGAGCTGGGCAATCTGAAGAGGTGCCCTTTCCTTTTACAACACCTTTATCCAGAAACAAAAGCTCCTTCCAGAAGCAACTTCTGCTGACTGTTTTAAAGAGAAGGAATCATAAGGACACTGAAAGGTTAAACCAGTTGCTCACATTTTTACACTGAATGAGTAGCAATCTGAAGTTTCATGGTCTCTCTTCCAGTCACCATACTTGCCGGCTTAATCAGTATGGCAGGACTCTCACAGATATTTATTTGTATGTGTGTATCAACAATAGCTCAACAGTGCACAAAAATGTAAAAAACAACTATAATCAAACTAAACATGAGCACAGGACTAGCATCTCCACACAGACAAATGCATCCCGCATTTAATTCTGAGCACAGGAAAGTAATTTTTAAACAGTTCTGCTAAAGATGTCAAATGCACACGTACAGTTCCTGTGATAATCCTGACCCAATGCTTACACAAACCTCTACAGCTCCATGCACTCACCACCAGTGCCTGTGGGTCTAAACACATTAATACTGGGAGCCCAGGTCCATGATGACCACAGGGCATAGACAAAGGTATTCTCTTCTAGCACACCATCATAGTGGTCACAAAAGAAGAATCCCTTGTTTGCAGGCTAGCTTAGCAACCTTTTGCTGGCAGGGATCAGTTACACAGCACCACGATCTGTGATGAAGTTTCTCCAGTTACCCCTGTTTAGGACATGGTCTTCCCCCATCAGGTATTTTTTGTGCCCAGGGGCGAGCACAGAGAAGGCAGTAAAAAGAAGTTGCTGTCCACGCTTTATATCAGGAGAGACATGAAGCTGGTGTTGTGGTATTCAAGAAATTCATCCTAAAATCTCTTCCTAATGGTTTTAAGAGGCTGCAAATCCATAGCAGTAGACAAGGAGCCCTAGAGGACAAAGCTGGTGAGAGCACTGGAGCTGAATGCACTGTTACATGCTAGCACCTGCCCACATGAGGGTGGAGAAAAACGGCCGGCAGGCAATGCTGTAAACCTTCCATGTCCACCTGGCAATCACATAGGCAATCACTTTTTTATCACTGAGTATAAAAGTAATGTGGCAGGCCCAGGAAATCATCCAGAGAGCATAAAGTTAAACCACCAACACTGGCCAGAAACACAAGATGCTGAACAGAGCTCAGAATAAATGAAAACAGAGTTCAGCCCCACAATCTTCTGTAATGCTTGAGGAAGGCACACGAGAAGTTTAAAGGTAGTTTAGGGGGGATTAAAATTATTTTTAGTAGTTTTCCTTAAAAAACCCTAGAGTTAAAAATTGGGTGAGGAAGTTCAAACCCAACCCTGTAGTCTTATCACAGTGTATGTTAAATATACGATAAAATAATCCAGCTAGTTCATTATCCCTAACAGCATCTGTGACTTTCTAAAACTGACATTTCTGTCGACATCTGAATTGGTCACTGGAGGTGGTAAATAAGATGATTTGCCACAGATGCGAGGAACCGAATCCCAGAGCTGTGCAGAGAACAAATGAGAGCTCTGTTCGAGCCACAGCAGAGCCTTCTTTCCTCCCTGTTTGAGGCCAAATGCACCCACAAACAGCTGCAATAAAGCCATCGCATCAGTTACGGCCCTACCGCTGCTGGGGAACTGCACAAAGTTGCATTTACTTGTTAAAAATGATTGATTTTAGCTGCTCTCCATGTCCACGCTTCACACAATTCCCCTGCACATTATACCATCTGCTTAATTCTCCCAGGTTGGCTGTGGCATACCGTGACATACAAAAATCAATCAAAATCACTCGATACGTCAGCAGCCAAGGAAGAGGGGCTGCACGTCTGATCTCACCATTTGTTTTGCGGAGTACTTCTGCTGCCTGCCCAGCTAGTGTGGAGACAGTATATTTCTCCCCTTTCCAACAATGTGATCTTATCTCAGGCAGCTGGCCTGCACTCTGCACTTTCATTTTTATTGTGTGGGTTCTCATGCTCTGATGCAAATAGTCTGCTGAACATCCTCCCTCCACGGCATGTAGAGGTTTTTTTTTCCCTCTTCAACCTCCTTCCACACGGCGTGCTCCAGCGTCAGGCTGGCTCCAGCCAGCTCCCATTGTTCACATTGTTATTTTCATGTCAAGGGCGTGAGAGGAATTTTTTTTTTTTTTTTTTCTGCCAGAACAACCATTTAAAACCTAGGCCTTGAAAATACACTTGCCATTTGCAGGAAAACAGTTACTGGATTCTCTGCAAGGCCAAAGGTGAGGGACAGAAACGTAGTTAAAAAAAGTGAATGCTGCTACAAATGAAAAGCTGAACCAAAGAAGGAAGCCATTTGCAGAAGAAAATGAAAACACCAAAAGTTTAATTTGTTCTGCAGTGGCCTACATAAAAGGCGAACTGCCACAGCAGATTAGACGAGTGGTCTGCTGGGGCTGCCGTTCCAGCACTGACATAGCTATCTCTAAAAGCACGAGAGAAACGATGCGTGTGACCTGGAGTGACAAACAGGAAGAGGTAAGTAGCCAGCTAATTGTGCACGGTTGTGCATGAGCTCCTGTACAGGAGGCTCCTTCCCAATACCTGCTTGTGAGCAATACCTTCACTTATTCCTTCAGGTACTATAATACAAATACTGCATTGTGCTGCAAAATTGTCAGTGTTTCAATGGTAAGTCCACAGCGCTTATTTCATGTGCCTCCATCTCTTGAAGCTGCAGGTTGCAGCAACTGACAAGGTATTGGGAAAGGAAGTATATACTTTGATTAGCTCAACATTTACTATACTAACTTTACAGTAAGGCAGGTAAAGGGGCTTCATTCAAGAAGAAAACCAGAAAGAAAATGAAAATGTTTCACTATTCCCTTCACAGGCTTGGGGGTTTTTAAAATATTTTTAGATATGATCTCCTTCACAGTTCAGAAAGCCTCAGGCCTGTCTCCTGTAACCTTGCTTTAAAATCTCTTACACACTGATCCTGCCTCCTCCTGTGACCGCTTTTATCACATCTTTTCCAATTGCTGCCACTGAAGGAGATGGCAACCTTTCACATGATATTCCTGCCTGCCCTCAATTCTATGCCATGTAGGTCTACACCTTCTAGTTGAATTTTAATCCCCTCTTTAATATAACTGAGTATCCTAGCAACTCCAGTGGCTACTGTGGTGTCCCTAAATACTCCTACCAGGTTACTCATAAGAAACTGTAAGGGTTTGAAAGAAGGAAACCCGTGAGAATTCATGGAAACCCTGGACATCGGTAGGGTTTTCAGCTAATATGGAATCTCCTACTTCTCTCTGTACCTTCAGTGTTCTTCATGCTCAGAGAACCAGTTCCCAATTTACTTTCTACTCCCTCTTAGAAATCCTTCAAATCCTTACAATGCTCTTGGTTCAAGTAGCAGCTTCTCCTAATTACAAGTTCCCTCTTAACTTTTCTCTGCTCTGAGATGCCACCAGTCATCATTTGTTTATTCTGTGGCTTCAGAGCATGCCCCTTGTTTGGAATAGCAGATAACTGCACTTCCAAATCTTACCTCATCACTTCAGGATAGGCTCCTTGCCTAGTAGCTCTGTATTTGCTTTCAAAATTTTTATCAAAGAGGTGCACTAAACAGGTCTTAAAAGATAGAGGCACTTGACCAGGAACTGGTTCTCCAGGACCCTACACTGGCCTTTCATCTCCCTAATTATGCTCTAAGTGACTCAGCAAGCAGTCAATAACAGGCACTACGACAACAACAACTTCCCCTCATCATAAACAGTTAGTTATAACTGGCTAAAATACAAGAATTATTCATAAAGCTGTGTGGTCCTTTAAAGAAACCAACTAGTCTATTTCTTACACACTTGGAATATCATCTTCCATCTGAAGAAGCATGCTGACACCACTCTGGACTTCAGCAGGATTGGGGTGAAGCCCATAATTCACGGTTTTTGTGACTCCACACTATTTACTCAAAAAGCCGTAGATGTTTACTGGTATCTTTTCGTCATGGTAATTTTTTGAACTTCAAGTTCTAAGGAGGCTTTAAATTTTCCCCTTAGATACTTCAGTTTCTGTTAAAGAGACACAGATAAGTAAAAAAATTATTTACAAAAGTCAGCTTTCCTCTCCTGTACCAAGCAGCTACTGATATGGTACTTGGAGTTTTAGCTCATTTTGAGCAACCCCAGGTTTCAATCACGCTCTTCTGCATATTTCTAGCCAGGCTCCATCATGTCACTTTGGATGGTCATAGAAGGCCATACCATTGACCTTTCTCACCTCCACTGGCAACACAGGCATCTAAACTACTCATCCCTTTCCAAAAGAGAAGGTTTTTGCATGCTCTTCCCTCACCACATCCAGCAAACCTTCTTCTTGCACTTGTGTTGCATACATCCCCATACATGTTTTCTGGATGGCAGCCTACAGAACGATGGTAATGGTACAAGGGCTGGCAGTAGAAGTCAACACCATTTCTGACAGGGTACAATGAGTAGATGGGTCCCAACTGTGCTCACCTTAGGCAAACAATCAGCCTTTATTTCACCCTTCCAGGGCTCAGCCCTTCCAAGTGGGAGGGAAAGGAATGCTAGGTACCTCCTCACTAGCACGGGGTTGGGAAGGTAAGCTTGGCATGACTGTTGGGTAAGCCAGATGTGAGGCAGACAACAACCATTCCTTCCTCAGAGGAGCTACCCACCATCAGAGTGCAGTCACAACTATTTCTACAGCATGTCTCTCAGCGAAGCTTCCCTGCCTATTCCATCCTCTCATCCCACAGAGAGCATGTGGAAATTATGCCATTTGCCCTCAGAAACATAAAGGAGTCAACATGTGCACAAGCAAATGTAGGAGTCCAACATGGAGCTACAAATGCTCTCTCCTAAAACCTTCTCCCATGTTGGAGAGGATGTTGAGGAGAGACTGGCTATAGGGGAGCAGCAGTAGATCTTGGCAAAGTGCTTTGCTACTGGCTGCTATTAAAAATAAGACCTGTAATGTCATACAGGAAATTGAATTCCCCAAATTTTGAAGAATTTATCTGATGTGGAAAGAGACCAGGTCATCTCCTTCAAGTGACTATGTGCAACACAGCCTTTGAGTGAGATGTACAGAGTCAGCTAGGGAGGCACCTCATTTTAAACAGAGACGATAACTACAGTTTGTTCTTACAGTCATCAGCCTTCTAAGACCTAGTACTTTTGTCTTGGGCTTTGATTAGCAAACCATTGCTTTATTTTACTGCTAGGCCTGCCCAGCTCTGTGGAACAAGATGAATTATGTTAGAAAAACAATAAGGCAAGAAGACAGACACAGCGCTGAACAATTTGCAAACTGGAAGTATGCTGCAGGAGTTTGAGGGGCACGTGGAGCAGGATGCTTACCCTTTGCTGTAAGAATACAAATCTCACCTAACCTGTGCCTCCTCTCCGCATTCTTCCAAAGCAGCTACTGGGGTACAGGCACAAAGCTCACAAAGGGACACCTCCACACCCCTTCCTTCATGACACTTGCCACAGCACTGGCAGAGGCAAGTCAGGATATCAGTTTATTTCCAAATCTTAAAGAGGAATAGATAGGAATTTTGGTAGGCGTCAACCAAGCTGTCCTTCACGCACCTTGTCTAGGTGACACATTTCTCTGATGGATGTCAGGGACACCAGCTCTCCCCCACACCCTGAACCTGTCCAGAGGAGGTACAGGACTCTCCCACTCTACTCTGTTTTAATAAATTTTGCCACTTCTTTTAGCCTTATCCTCTGTTGTGCTCATAAAATTCAGTTATGGCCACTATTGAAGTGTTAGTAATTACTTAATAGTAATTAGCCACCCTAGCAGTGGGTATAGGTCCCCAAAGAGTACTCTTATTTTTCTTCCTTTTGGACATTTTGGACACTCACTGAGTTAGAGTTATTTCTCAACAAACCTGGAGCTAATCTTTCCTGCACTTTAACTCATGCCCCAAATTTTGAGCATGCAATTGATAAAATTGGAGGGAAAAAACACCAAAAGAAACCAAACAGAAAAAGGGCTGAAAGGAATCAAAATAAACAGAATAGAGCACTGGATTATATTTTCAAATACTCTTTGGATTTGTCAGCCCTCTAAAATAACTTGGGCTAAAAAAATTGCATTCTTTTTATTCCACTAAGGAATTGTGCCTTTGACTGCTCTCTTATGAATTTGTTTGGGGATTTTTTTGCTGAGGATTACATGAAGAATTAGACAAATTTATGAACTACCCAGAGAACAAAATCATTTACTCACGAGCAATATAAAGAACACATGCAATCAATCTGATACATTCACTGCAGACCTATTCCTGTCTAAATAGCTCTTGGGAGGCCTAATTGGCAAGGGTTCCCTAATGAGCTACAAAGAGAGAAGACTGGGGATAGAGTGGGGAGCACTACCCCATGCTTTGGAGGCAACCACTCTATTTCCTTGGAGGACTGGGTTTCTGACCCTTAAAAGACATAAGAGGGGAGAATGTTAAGAAAAATGAAGAATGAGAGTGGACCTGACCTGCCAGATTTTTCCTGGCAAGCCAACAAACTCCCTGCAGAGCATTTGTGATTTCTCCCTTTCCTCTCAGGTAATAGTGCTACCAGAAGCATAGTCATGCCTCTCATTAATTTTCTTCTTCTTTGATACAGAAGTCTTACATTCTCAACCTCTGCATTTTACTAGCTGCAGACAAAGCACATTTTGTGCCGAATAATGACTTGATTTGAAAGGGTTAAGTTTAACAGATGCCAATATAATTCTTTAAAATCACATCCAACCCTTAATTGCTGGTAACAAAGACTATTTGCAGCACACAGAGTTGCTGGGAATACTCTTCTGCTTCAGTGTTGCTGGCAAGGAAAAGGCTCGTCGACAATGCCCATTTTTCTGTGGCACACTTTGGATTGGCTGATGCTGCCAGCATGGTAATACTGATGAGAGGGGCACACAAAATGCCTAGAAGGTAGCACAGAAGGCTACCTGAACTATAAAAATAACAAGACCATGGCCAGAATAACCACCTCCAGACACTCCAGTCCCATGACACTGTGGGCTGAGGAAGGCATCTAAGCAAACTGCTTAGTCCCACTTTCACAGACCAGTTGCTAGTTAAGAGGGAGCTACAGAGATGGAGAGAGAAGGGTAAAGAAATGAGGGGAAGTATAACAAGGTATGCAGACCAGGTGGTTGGGGCTGTCTGGAGGTACCCACTGAGCAGCCCTGCCCTTGATTCTTGCAGCTTGGGCAGGGCAATGCAACACACCAGACCTGTTGCTCAGACCATACCACACTCACCAAACTTGCTGTGCTATAATGAGGAGCGAAGGGAGGCAGCTGACTTCTCTGACTAGCAGGGCAACATCCAGGATGGACAGAACAAGTGTGCCACGGCATCAGCACACATCCAAGGCACTGTCTGGCAAGCACCCCTGTCTTCTGTGCCCCTACTATGTACAAGCACAGCTGGCCACTGAACACCTTATCATTCTCATCTTCCCATATTCTTTTGGCTGAAATGAGACATCTTACCCAAACAGCAACAGGAAATCTTGGGTAACATAGTCTCCCCACAGAATAAAGCAGCAGGTAAAGATAAAAAATAAATAAATTATAAAATCAATATTTTGGCAGCATTCATCTCTTGCAAAATTTTTTCTCACTGAGGAAGTTTCCTAAGAAACAGAGACATACATAGGAGCCATCACCTTTCATCTGTCACCACCATTGTCCTGCAGTCCTGGTGCCACGTACCCCAGCCCATACACACATACACTTCCTTTCACAGCAAGGTAGCACCTTGCTCCCAGGAGGGCACTCTATATACTTGGAACCTTTGGAAATGAGCATTAGCCACCTTTCTTTCCCCTGGACAATGCTTTGTCCTCTTACATGCTTTTTCTTGCCCTTCCTTGCTCATAATCCTCATG
Organism: Corvus moneduloides; assembly: GCF_009650955.1. Classification (NCBI taxonomy): domain Eukaryota; kingdom Metazoa; phylum Chordata; class Aves; order Passeriformes; family Corvidae; genus Corvus; species Corvus moneduloides. The sequence goes on along the minus strand of NC_045478.1, from coordinate 81,968,245 downwards.
GCCTTCACTTTCCCCCCTCCCCAGCTCACCAAAGAGCACCCCTTCCCCATGTGAAGGACTCCTGTATCCTATTACTGACCATGGGAACCTCCTAATCCTTTGTACTCAGTTTTAAGACCATTACAGATGCAAAGCAGTTTGAGGCCTCCTAAGACATCACACTAAACACATCCCGTGACTTTCAGCTAACCTTCCACTGAGCAGCACTGTAATACCCACTTACAGACACTGTAAGTGCAGAAGCACTTTTTAATAGCAATAAAAATAATGTTCCTTTCACTCTGCTGAAAACATGGAAGATTTCCAGCAGCAAGTCAGGCAGTCAGCCTCCCCTCAACACCCACTCCTGCAAGCGTGCGTAGGGAAGAAGTTCACTTTGTGACATGGAAGCCTGTCATTCCTCCAACCCCTCTTCTCTGATGCCCACATACACACTCTTACACTTTTTTTCCTGGATACCTTCCCTCCCTCAGAGATTGACTGAACCACCCAAGCAGATCACAGGCCTCTGTATTCAAGGTGCAGCTCAAAAAGTAAAAAGAGCATCTTTTTATAAGGCCACAGTAACACACTAGGGTCTGGCTCAGTGAAAGAACAGATCCGTCACCCTCTCGACACCATCATAAATTAACTTAAAGTGACAAAATTATTCATTCAGTCTTTACTAGCTCCTCTGATGAAGACTGCATTGGCCAATTATTTCAAGGAATGCCACATTACAAATGGGAACTCATTCACTGAATTGTTTTATAGGCCAGCATTCATCAATTTTGCATAGGCTGCTTTGTTTTTAGAGCTAATTTCTAATCCTAACTCACATCACAGACACACATCTCTGCTTGGATTAATTAAGATCTCAGAGAGAACCTTCTGCTCCATTACCCTCCGTTACTGATTTATAAAAGAGGCCATGAAGCAATGTTCTTAATGATAATGAGGAGGATATTTTATCCCTTAATTCCATTCCTGGCTCCTGTGCTTAAAATGCAGAGAGACGTAGATATTTCAGGGAATAAGGAGAAAATCTTTACTAGCTGCATGGTGTCCTTCATTGGGAGATGCAATCCTTAATTTTTCTCTCTATAACAAGCATTTTGGTTAGTGATCCTTCACTCAATCAAACAGTGACTGAAAAGAGGAGAGAGACCACCACCACCCAACGCTAAGGGGACAGACCATCAGGAGCAGGAACTAATTTTTAACACTAATGATGTGAACCAACTCCAAACAGGGCCAAAAGTAAAGGTCATAGGAAACTAAGGCCAGTATCAACAGATGGAGACAGGATGGCTATGCAAGCCCTGAGGGTAAGGATGAGAGGAGTGTGAAAAGCACTGCGGAAAGACATCAGGCAAAGTGAGTTCTCCTGTAGGCACTAACGGAGCTGCTTAGCCTCCTCAGATGAGAGAAACCACCTAGGTTTATTTTACACAACCAAAGTAAAAATGTCCACATCAGCTGTGAGCCACAGACCAAAAAAATTCAACAAGGTGGGTAGCGTAACATTGAGGATTTGCCCCTACCAAGCCTCCCACTGTTTGATGGGACAGAAATCCAGCTCCTGGCAGGAGAAAGCACCAAAGGGAAGGCGGAAAAACTGAGTGACAGCAACAGGACTGAGTTGCTGAAGTGGCCAAAACAGCCACACTTCTTGCTCTCAGGACTTTTCTTTTGACTTCATTTGAGCTGAAATCCAAAACAATCTTATTCCCACTATGAATTTCCCATAAACAGGAAGCAGCAGTGACATTGATAAAAATGACAGCTTCACAGCACCATGGAGGGGAATCCCAGGATGTTCCTCTCACAGGCGGTCACTGCTCTCCAAATGCGGGAGAGCTGCAGACCTTGGGAGGACAGTCTGTATTTCCGTGGGGTGAGACCTTGGTAAAGAGGTACACTTTTTCCCCAGTGTGTCCTTCATTGCCTGCTTCTCTGCACCTCCCAGCATCCACCCACAGCTACTTTCACTTAGAAAAGTAGACTATCAAAAAACGTTATCTTCATTTTAAATGGTTTACCTAATCTCATCCAACCCTAATTTTAACTATGTTATTTTTGTAAAGCTGAACACAATTGGCAAAACAAAAGTTTTTGTCTTTTACCTATCTACAACATTGTCACACACAAAATACACTGCCAAAACAGGTCTGCTTCTTTCCAAAAAACAGCCAGTTATGTGGGTAGCCCACAGAACCTACTGGAGGACTTGCCTGGACTTATCTCTGTAGCATCCAGGCACATCTGGCTCCGCGTTTTATACTAATTGGGCAGAAATATAAACCAGAAGTGATTTCCATTATATCATACAAAAAATTTAACAGAACAGAGAAGCCCTGACTCCTTCAGAACCTGTAAGAGACATCAAAGAGGTGAATGGGCCTTGTAGGTAGTTGTGTGCACCATCAGGCCCATCGAAACCATACCCCACTTGCCAGTTTGTACAAGTCTGCTAAAAAAGGATGTTTATCTCAGAGTGAAAACTGATATTTGGCATTTTTGAGAGACTTTTAACAAGAGATTGTATACCATGACTCAATTAATGCCCTTGTTTTCAGTCTCAGGATAAGAGTTTTTATGATTTTTGGATTAAATACTTTTGGTGTACAGAGAAAATTATTCTGCTCTGCTACATTTTTTTCCGTATTTTTTATTTCTTTATACCATGTTAATTTTGGTCAGTCATACTAAGAGAGGCACAAACTGAAGCATACAGCATTTACATTAGTAGCTATAGAACAAGAAAGATTTTAATCCCTTTTGTCTAGCATTTCTCCACAAAACTTAAGGCCAGTTTTACTCTTGCTGAAGCCCTAATCCTATCTGAATTCTTCAAAAGACAGGCAGAGTTTCTCTGTCTTGTACCATGCTGAAGACATACATATTCACAAGTAATTTGATAAACAAATTATTTTGCAATTAAGATGAGTTTGACAGATACCAATGGAATCAGACTAATTGTGTCTGATTGGGACAAAATAGTATTCCATTTTGGTCGCTAAAAGAAAATGAAAGGAGAAGATGCTTGCATTTTACAGAGTACTGCCTGAAGGCCAGATTTCCTTCCCAGCAGTGCCAAGATGCAGAGCTCTGATTCTGTAGGTGTGCAGAGCCAGACAGGATCTTTCCCTCCGACTGCTCCCTCAGACACAGCTTATGAGAGCACCACTCTACTACAGAGGTGACAAAAGATGATGGCCTTTATTCTGTAGGACTGTTTCATTGACACTGATGGCTGTGACTTCTGCAGCTGAGTAAAGACAACAAAGATATGTACTTGTAGAATACAGCTGGCATTCGTTTGTCCCCACACACGAGTATTTCTTACCCACCCCATGTCCCTGCATCTTAGCCAGAACCTCTCCGTTCCCAATAGCCAGGTCTTTCCATCTGTTGCTAAGAGCAGTAACTTGCAAGAAAGCTGTTGAGTGACCAGGGACCTCACAGCAAGGAATGCGTGCAGGAAGTACCTGCAATACAAATATGCGCACACATGCAAACAGGTAGATGGTGAATCAGTGCACACCCCATGAAACCTATACAGTCCATATGAAGCATCACATAGTAAACACTGAACTACCTAATCTGCGCATGGAAGTCCTTTTCCAGTTTTAGGGGAGTGCCTGGGCAATATGAGGTGAGAGCTGATTCTGCATCAGGGCCTCAAGCCTTTCCAGGACAGGAAAGGCAAGGCCAGAACAACACATTGGAGAAACCACTTCAAGGGATCAGACACAGCAGCTCAGTGATGGGTCTATGAGCTGAACACCAAATCAGACCCCACCCTGGCTACAGATTCCCAGAGACCTAAGGACTTCCCAGATCCCTGGGTACAATAAGCCCAGGGAGAGAACTGCATCTACCTTTTCCAGATTCACTATAATGATGGCAATTTCTCGCATATACTCTGCCATGATAGCTCAAAAGCCATGCTGCAGAGCAAGCAGAGCTGAAAACACCCTTCCTGGCTTTATTACTACATTGTAAACAATCACCTTTGCTTCCATTATATTCCTACCCAGACACTCAGAATTTTTTTGTTTTATTATTTTAATAGGAGACATGTACATGCTCTATTTTCCATTAAGCTATGTATTTTCCAGACTCATCTGATGATCATGATTCAGATCTTCCTTCCCAAAGACAAGGTTATTAAAAAAAAAAAAAATCCATTTACACTCTCCATATTTACCGCATTTCTAAAGCTGACAGTTTTTTTTCTCCAGGATTGATTGGCAGTGAGGGGGGTAGGGAAGTTATTTGTTTGTTTTAAAATGAAAACAGGCAGACCTGGAGCACAGAGAGAATGAAATCTCAGAGGGCTCAAGCAGTCTTTAAAAAATTCCCCACAAGCAGTTTAATAGCATTAAATGTTGATTCACAGAAGAAATGATGCATCAAAGGCATGCAATTTTTACTGTTACATCAAGAGCTCAGTCTACATGCATGTCTTCATGCATAGTCAAGGCTTGCAGTACAACTTAAAGCTGAGTCAGACTGCAAAAAGGCTTTTTCATTCTCTAACATGAAACATATGTTAAGAGCATGCTCTCTTTACAAATTTCAGCATAAATTTGGAGTACATTGTTTAGATACCAACACAAATATTGACATGAATTGAAGAAGATATCTCTATTTGAATCTTTAAAACTTGTGCTTTAAGTGGCTGCATCCCAGAAAAGAGAAAACGGGTAGCAGTCTAAATTCTAAGGCCAAAAGCTTAAAAGTATTTAGTAATTTTAGATGCCCCCTCTGAGATGCTTTGAGTGAGCCAACACTGCAACAAAATAAAAGCTCATAATTTTCTAAATGTCAAACTCTCTCCAAATTCAGATGTAAAAGCTTAGGTCCCTAGCCCTATATTTGGTCACGTTCAAGTGTAAATACTGACAGTTTCAGCAAACAGTAATAATTCATACTCCTTCACACGATCCTGATTCCTATAGTCAATATAGTTAAGCACTTTAATGTAGGCAGCACGATGTCCTAGGTTTCATTTCAGTTGTATTTACTCCCCATTTCTGAAAATCATGTTATTTCTATTTAGGAGTCCTGACACAGAATTAAGTGTAGTATGATATTTAAGAGCCATCCTACTGTCCAGAGGTTTCAAGAGTTTGTCACAGTAATGAAGTATTACAATCCATTCACGGATCAGAAAAAGTGAGAAAGACATTTTAGTGCAATGGAGATGGTCTTAAAAAAAGACTGCTGCTTTAAATGGGAAATATGCAGACTGCAGTATTACAGCCTTCTGCAAAGATAACACATTAAAGACAATAGCCAAACATGTCACTGAAGGTAGGCAAGAAATTAGCCAGATACTTAGCAGAAGCAAGGCTTTCTTGGAAAACTAAGCAAGCTGCAATTTCATAGCAAGAGATCTGAATATTATCAACTAAAAGCAAAAAACCCCAATGTTAAACAACTAAACTTCTGACAAATAGTCCAAACAGGGAATTTCCATAACAGAAAACATGTGGCTCAAAGAACTTGTGCACCATTTAAGTGGCTCATTTGGGAAATTTAATCCTTTGACAGTACAAGTGTATAACACCAATCCCCTTAGTGGCTAAGTTTTAGTAAGACCTATGCACCACCAAGGACCCTGACTTAAGAGTCTAAGGATAAAAAGCAACACTGGGGACTCCCTAGAGTTAGGCATTCTTCACCTCCAAGCAAGAACCCCTGAGATAGTCACAATTCAGAGAACAAAGTTCCATTGCTGCATACAAAATAGCAGTCAAAGCAGTATCTGTTTCAGATCTAACTTAAAGTTATGCTGAAACAGCCAAATACCAGTTCACTTACATAGCTTGCTGATTTGCTTTCTGCATTTCCACATTTCCAGTTCAATGTGAAGATGTACTTTTCCCAAATTCTCTGCTGCTTCATCTTCTGCATAAAGGTAATGCTGGACAGCACATCACAGCAGCTGCATCCTTCTTCTTTTCAAACTCCATGCCAAGGTTCTGTTTACACATGTTGATAAAAATTCTTTTGATAGGTATAATTTGCAATATTAAATGAACAGAAGCCTGCCATCCTGGTGAAAATTTGCAAACCATAAAACTAACTAACAGAACTTGGCCAGAGGATCAAGGCTTAACAAACATGGCTTCAATAACAGCTCCATAAGAAGTTGTTTGTTTTGGTTGGGGTCTTTAGAAAGCAAACCCATGAATTTGAAAGTGGCATATTTTATGTAATTGTCAACAGTTTTCTGTTACTTTTTGTTTTGGTGCTGTTTTGTATTATAAAATTTACTTGTCAGGGAATATCTGAACTTTTGGTGCAAAAGAGGTACCCAAGAGCCTGCAGACTACATAGGAGGGGGAAATACTTGTCTAACTTGTAACTCTGTGGAGTGAGAGATTAACGTGTGGTTCTTGTTTCTGTCAATCTCATTTCCAGCAGCATTGCCACGCCAGTGCAGGGAGCTCTCATCCTTCATGGCTCCAAACAGCTCAGAACAGGAGTAAGTTTTTGCAGTAGGAAGCCATCTTCCCACACAAATCAACATACTCAGTTGTTAATTTGACTGTTTAAATCTAGACTAAATCTAGTGACCTCAGCAGACATACTGAAGATCCATGTTAACAAATATGAATATACGATCTCTTGTTCTACACAGGTGAGCAATTTATTAGAGAGAATGTAGCAAACTAGACATAACGCTGTAATTGCATTTTTTCCACACAGGTCTCCACCCTTCACACTAAATCTAGCCCTGACAACTAACCGAATACTTCTACTCTGGAATCCAGGTAGGCAGGCTGGTTGGTGGCTCACTGGCTGGCAACCCCTCTGCCGTATTTAAAGGCCTTTATAAATAATATCAGTATTCCACGTTATTGTTTTTTCAAGCTGGTCAGGTTTCTGTGCACTCTCATTGTTCTATATCAATGTGGTAAACACTTCCTGCAGACAATTTGTTAGGAAGTTTGGATTTTATACAACCCAGGAAATGAAGTCACCAGACCTGTGGGCTGCCTGTAGTGATTCAGCCCCCTGGTTCCTGCAATAAGCAGGCACTTCAGACACAAAAATCCAGGAGCAATGACAAACTAGTGGAAAGAAAAAGGGCACATACTAGTTTCTCCATACACTTTATTCATACTTAAAAATTCAGAAAGTTGCAAAGAACTTCCACAGACTTTCAGCCATTTATTTTTATCCCTGGTGCCAAAATTACAAATAAATTCTGATCCCTCTTCTCCTCTTGTCTTCATTGCTTTGGGGAACAGAATGGGGCATGATGTGTAGGAGGGGATTAAATTTTCTGTCTGTATCTTTTCACTAAGAGAGCAGTATTTTTTCTTCTTTACTTCATATTTCTATTGGTTACAAAACACGTGTCACTTTCTGTTAACTTCCCTGGTTTTGCATCATCAATCACTTATCAATGCACTGGAAAAATGCTACATAGCTACAGCTAACGCAGCATTCCCTGAAATGGCCTAAGGGTTCTGAAAAGTTCATAGCTTTTAGTTCAAAATTAACATGGATTTGGAGCTTTCTGCTGGTTTTGATTGTTTCAGAAAGCCTGTAAGGAAATTCAGGAAAACATAAGATCTAGACAGCGGAACAGGCTGCCCAAAGAAGTTGTGGACTTCCCATCCCTGGAAGTGTTCAAGGCCAGGTTGGATGGTGCTTTGAGCAACCTGGTCTAGTGGAAGGTGTCCCTGCCCATGGGAGATGATCTTTACGGTCTGTTCCAACCCAAACCATTCTACGATGTAATCCTCTCCCTTGAAAGTTATTTTACCAGTCGTTATGAAATGTACAATCTGTCTCCTTCACTGTGAGTGAACTTCCTGAGCCATGCTCTTCAGCACTGATGGAAGTTCTTGTCTAGCCTTCACCATCATACAACTCTGGTGTGTGACTTCAGCACAGTCTTCCACTAAAGTCATCTAACTACGCAAGAGGAACCAAAATATTAGCTAAGCAGAATAACATTTCCTTCCAATGGTCATAACAAATGTCATTGCAAAGAAGGAGGAAAAAGAGAGACAAAAGAGAAAATGTAAAAAGTCTAAAGGAATTTCACACTGCAGACAAAGGAATAATCCTTGGCTGTACAATATCCTGGAAAATATTCCCCATTTAATAAAGGTTTAAATCAGGAAATCTGTTTGATCCATACATGTTCCAGTGGTAAGATCAAACCACAAAATCATCTTCTTCTGAACTGACTGGCTTTGGGGACAGTTGCTGGAACATGAGGACTTCTGCATGTCTAAGCTTTCTAAAGAGGACCAATTACTCTGCAAATCACCGTCTTCCTATATGATCCTTATTGTTGATGTGGGTGGGCACACTTAGGTATCTTTTCCTTTATCTTTCCGACACATAGTCAGAGGGCTGCATTGGTACAGCTCCCACCACCAGCCATCCTGTTGCTGCTGTTACACCCCTCTCCCACAAGTACACCACAACTGCAAATCTGTGTCTGTTCCTGGCATGCACAGCTTAGCAATGTTACATTACCCTCACACTGCTGCAAACACTATCAGGGATTAGCACAAGCCAGTATTTACCTGTGAACTCTGACTGACTCCAAATTCAGCAAAATGTAGCCATATCTGGCACATTTCTTTTCTGGCAGGGACCACAGAAAGGTCTAAGTTGGAGACGAGGAGGAGGAGAAATCTGAATGATCACCCAGGGGCTAAACAACCAGAACAGTAGCAAGCAGATGAGAAGAGATAAGGGAAAGTCTGAGTCTCCCTTTGTGCACTTGAATACTGACAGGTCAGATCAGGCTTTGTGCTGTCCCCATTTCAACACTGCATAGGAAGGGAACGAGGATAAGACAAGTACTTCTGAGTTTCTTAAAAAATACCAGTAAAAGCAAAGAGCAGAAAAAGCCAGGTGGGCCTACCATGTGTGGAGATAGAAAACAGGTAGTGAAAGATACAGCACCAACAGTCTCAGGGGAATAAGGAAAACAAGAGGACTTTGGCTCCCCCCATTACAGAACATAATCATCTACCATTAGGTGGCATTTAGATGTGCTTACCCTACTTTGATTAAATGAAAGTAGTCACTTTCCTTTTACTGTCTTTGATATTTCAAAGCTATTAGAGATATACTGCAGAATTTACTTTATTTTGTTCACTTTTACTCTGAGGTTTTTCTCTTTAGAGGTCACTTGATCCTGGAGACAATGATAAAATTCATCTTCAAAAGATGAGTGGAAATAAAATTCGAATTTAAAAATAAAATAAAATTCTTCTGGAGACCATCCTGCTGACAGCCTGTCCCACTGAATTTAATAGGACTACCCCTGGAAATTAATCAAGCCAGGCTTATCCTTCCATTACCCTCAATACTGGCATTTATTAATTCCCAAGCATAGCAACAATTCTGCTAAATGTTTTCACATATTATGCATGCACTCACGCTGCTAAGTTCTTCACAGTTGGAAAAGAGATTCAGAGCTTCAAATGGGTAAGAGAGGCAACAGTCATAAGAAAATCCCAAGGGAGAAACAAAAGGACTTAATAGCAGGCTATTATTAAACTCTATTTGATATATTAAAAAATCACAAGAAAGCCTGTCAAAAAAATTACCCTGATCAAATAAATTGCAAGGCAAAGCTGCCAGTCATGTCTTGTGAACTGGTATGGCAGAGACATGAAGGGAAATAAAATGCCCAGAGCCCAACACAAAGTCAGGTTTGCACTGACAAGCACACTCCTGTCCTGCTTGTGGCCCTCCTGCCTTCATCCAGCCTGCACCAGCTGCCCCCTTGGCACCTCATCCATTCCCGCCTGGCCACGCAGCGGCTAAAGGTGCTGCAGAGGCTCAGCATTGGGGCTGGGAGCCCCACTCCCACGTCATTCCACCTCCTCCCCAGCGAAACTGTTCTTCTCCTCAGCTCCTTGTTATCTCCTGCCTACGCACATGCTGTATTCATATGTACTTTGCCACTTTGCAAAGTGCTCTTGGGATTACTTAGGTATTGCACCAACCCAAAGTTGCTCTATTTTACAGCGCTACAATCCTGGCTTCATAAAACTCAACCTCAAACAGCAGAGAACTGCCAGAGAGATTAACTTCAAAATGTTCCCTTTAGAGTGCACAGTGTCAAAACTCTGCACAGTGGATTGCAATCAGTGGTTCTTCAATGCAAAAGCCATTCCTCCTTCAAGAGGTTTGGTTGGTGAGGCACCTAAGGGGCAGACACAGGAGAAGCCAAGGCTGGATGTGCAGCCTCTGCTCTCCCCTTTGCTCCCAGCTGTGCCAGTACTGCCCAGGTGTAGCTGTATAACCTGAGTTTCTCTTTCTGCAGTCCATACATACATTTCCCAGGGATAAGTGACTATGAGTTTAAAACAGTAGCAGTATTAACAGCCTACTGATGTAGTACAGTATAGCAGGGCAAAGCTTGCAGAAAGAATCAATACTTTTCCAGGTAAGCTGAAAAAGCTGGAAGAAAAAAGAAAAGCATTTGGGCACTAGGGGCCTTTTTCGGGTTTTAAGAAGCTAAAGGCTGCACCAAGGGAATTTGAGAGCTAAAATACATTTTTTAACTTCACTTTGTAATATCAATATAATCTTAAGTAATTTGTTCCTCTTCATTGCATTTATTAGACCTTTAGTTTGCATTTGGCAAGCTGAACATCTGAAACTCAACAAATCCCAGTCAAGAAAAAGCAGCCAAAAGCCTGGGTAGCTTCAGGAGTTGTGTGCTTGCACACCTTGGTGTCCCCATGAACTTCTTTAGTTATTACACTCAAGTAGACGTTTAGAAAGCAAAAATATTGCTCTGCTTACATTTCCAGATACTTCTTGTTCCCTGCTTCCCCCTTCCACCACCAAAAAACCCAACAAGCACTGCCTCAGTTTAAGGGGCATCACGATCTTCTGTTTGGTTGGGGTTTTTCCCTCCTTAAACAGTTTAAAATCTTGATAATCTGTAGCCTAGCTATCAAATCTAGTATGCTTAAGTGAGAAAACCCCCTGACATCAACAGAACTACTCACATTAATAGTTACAGCTTGATTTGGCCTTAAGGCTTTAGATGTGTTTAAACCATTTAGATCAATTCTACACCTTGGATTGGTTTTGCAGTTTAAAGCATTTAAAACAAGAAGCAGCCCAAAGGAGGCCACAAAGGCAGCATGGGAGAGAAAGCAGAACTGCTACTACTTTATTTACCATGGAATGAGGTTTGTGGCAGTCCAGGTGCAGTAACACTAGCTAAGGCTTTCTTCACCTGCCTTGAAAAACCTTTCTCCAAAGGCAAAAAGTCTGACAAACTGCTTGACCATGGCTCCTGGACTGAAAAGCAATAAGGGACTTACACAGTGAAAGACAATCGGAATTTGAAAGTTTTTTTCTTAGTCATCCTCCTTGAAATTGCAGGGACATTGTAAATTATCCCCAAACCAAACACTGCAAAGCTGAGAAATGCTCAGTTATTACACTGTATGTCGAGCTACAATTATGCAAATGTATTTGACAAATATATAGTAACAAAAGTGCAACGATATCACCCAGACTGTCCAAAGTAGGCCCTGAAATGATGCTAGGCAGAAAAGTCAGGGACAATGATGTTGACATCCTTGCATCAGTATAGGCCAGGTGACAGAGGGGAGTACTGTGACTACCTAAACGAGAGTACAACAGCGTTGGCTCAGAGTTGTCTTTGACTGGACCTATCAATCATCACAGAAGCCAGGCCATGAAGCTCTATTTTAATAAGGTCTCACTGAAAGGCATTCTTTTATCCACTTCCTCTTGTTTATTATTCTTTCAAATATCTGATAAGATACTTTTTAACTATGGCTATTCACTTTCTGTTTGCGTAGGTCTTGGGTTCATCACAAGTTACAAGGTCAGCATTAATCTAAACAATGGTTGGTTATGGGTGATTTTTCCAAGTAGAAAACACTCTAAAGGCTAGATTGTTATCATCAATAGGGCAATGCACAGGCAGGAGAAACAAGCCCTACTTACACATGTGTGAATTAAGCAGAGCTACTCAGATGCCAGGTCATGGGTGTAGCACATGCACCAGAAGCCACAGCTCCCCCCCAGACTCATTAAGAAGAAAAAGTAGGAAAGGAAGGGGGAGCTTCTCTCCCTTCTGCTCCAACATGTCAGCATGGCCAGCTGGCCAGATACCTGTGAGGAGCATGGAGGAGCATATCCAAAAGGTGCAGAAAGCTACCTTAAACCTGCAGAGCATATTTAAGGCAAGAAAAGAGCCTGCAAAGTGTGTATTTTCCAGCTGTGCTCCGTGGTGTCATCCAGCCCACAGCAATATCATCTATAAGCAACATACTGACAAGGTGTCCCACAGAAAATTCCAAAACAAAAAACGAAATTCAGTAAAACAAGGGAAATAGTAAGTCTTTGTGAAACCTCTCAAACTGATTTCTTTGAGGACTGCTGATTGATAGCTGACACAAAAGAGTAAAGCTCCGTTGGCTTGTAATACCAAAATACTTTAACTGTATTTACAGTTTGTCACTTGTAGAGCGAAAACCTTCCAAAATATACTCCCTGAACCTGGAATGTATGCAGCTTATCTTTTGGCCTTTATATTCCCTTCTTCAAAACACACCCCTTCCTGCACTCTCACTGACAGTGACTCACACCAACCTAACAAAAAAAATTAAAACCCCAAGAGTAAAAAAAAAAAAAAAAAAAAAAAGACAACTACTAATCAAACCTTGCATATGCAAGCAATTTTATAATCCTGTTTTACACAAATCTGTTTTCTGTAGGTCTCCTGTCCATGAGGTACACTGTATTTTCAGACTGGCACTAGGCACGAAGACCGTAGCACTAATACCCATCTAGTACCATTAATGGAACAATCTGCAAAGTTATATTTGTTCTCCATGTCTTGTTTGACCTCCAGATTGGCAGATCAACCTTTCCGGAGCAAAAGCTCTTTGCAAAGGGAAGGTTGATACAAACACTGGCAATAGGTAGCCCAGCCAGAGTGTTAACTCTGACTTGGGAAAACAGAAGCTCAAGAGGATAAATCTCTATGGTGATGGAATTGCTGGTCTCTCTAAAAATGGTAGCAAGCACTTTTTCAGGGCTGTATTTTTGTTATGAGAGCCAGAAATCAATTAAATAATTTATTTCCTCTGCTAAATATTCACAGTTTGCAAGAGCTGCCACCTTAAGCGAGATCTGATTTGGAGGCCTTCAAGGGAACCATTCCTAATTCTCTCATTAAACACCTCTGAGATATCCTGTTCTCTATATTACTTTTATAAACACCTGAAGTAAAAATATTTACATTATGACTTAACTATTCACTCTGATTGTGCAGTAACCTTGGGCTGACAATCCATATTGTGTTTTTTTAAATCCCATTTTGTTCAGCAATTGTTCAACACACAATGGTCTGATGGTCCAGCTGCAGCCAAGAAGCACACCACAAAGCTGAGGAAAAGTGCAGGCACCTCAAAACTGATTCTCTGGCCATCATCATGACACGGCCCAGCTAGAAAGGCCAGTTATCTAGTCCTTCTCAGTCGGACCAGCTGCCAAAATCTCCAAAAGGTCAAAAGATCTGCTGGGAATGGCAGGGCTGAAGGGAAGTCTTCATGACTTCAGCCACCATGAAGAGTGGAAGTACAGCAGCTGCTGAGTTAAAGCTTTACAACCATGGAAATTTTTACCTGCTGAGATAAACTTCCAAAGCAGCCAAGGATGAGAAGTCACCTCTCGCAACATCAAAGCTGTTGTATCTGGGGTGATTCCTTTGAAATGGTGAACTTCGAAGGGAAAAAGGTGAAGGGCTAATTCAGTCTGTATTACAAGTAGCTTGCTGCTCTTCACTTCTGCAGCTATATGTGTCTTCACATACTTCTAGCACACTCACTAAAGCATATTTCCTACAAGGATATTTAATACTGTTTATCAAGAACAAGGTCAATGAGAGAAGCAAGATTAGATATTTCAAAAGATATGTTCCCTTCTGTTGCCATAACAAAGAAAGGTACATTAAATCAACACGGCTAAGCTGAATTCAGATTTAAGCAGCCGTCCTTGCCACAGAATCACACACACGCACACACATGCACACACCCTTACCCCACAGTACCTCTCTCTTGTTACAGGACAGGCTGTGGCAGTCAGGGTTACATCACTACTATACACGGCCTTCCCTTAGCAACCACCTTAACTTTATTGATTCTATAGTTTATTATTATGGCAACAAACATAAACTTTTAGAAGGTCATAAAGAAAACAGAAATAAAAGCTGGTTTTCCTGACTATTTTTGTGGCATGTGGACCCATGGAAGCTATTGGGAGAAAACCAAAAATGCAACAAGAAAGAAAGACAAAACCCAAAAATCCCAAACTAAAAAAGGGATATATCTGTGGCTGTGGTGGGGTTACCTGTATCCTCTTCCCTGCTCTGCCATAAACTTTCTCAGTGACTTTGGATGCAAACTGGGTCTCCCACTAACACACTAATGTGTTCTTTGGAAAAACTCCCCACCTCCAGTTCTGTGGACCTGACCTCAAAATTTTTATTTTATAAGCTGTTTCATTGTTGAGGTTTTTTTAATTCCAGGAAGAGGTCATGGATAACTTCTTAAAAAAGAGTGAAAAGAGAGAGAAACAAACATGAGCTTAATGTTTTGAAAAAGTACATGATTTGCAGGCAGATGGTTGCAGGATTTCATCATCAGCTGGCAAAGAAACCTTTCCCCCTGCTCTGTAGACATGAAGATGCCAGATCATTGCTTTTCAGAGTACCACTGGACATGCACTTTTAACTCAGGTTTTCTTCAGGTCTATTCCATAGCTCTGACCTGAAGCCCAATACAAATTCTATGGGGGAACTAAAAGATCACACATAATATTCCTGTTCCAATCACTCAAAGCTGATATTCCTTTAACAGTGCTGCTGTATTATATCCTAGTCCCACCTACACATAGAGTCCTTCTTAATCCCACAAGAAACACAACAGCAAGTTTGCAATGTAAGCAAAGCGTAGACTATGTGGTGGCCAATTTCTTATTTGGAGGTTTTTCTGGGAAGAATTCCAACTCATGTGATGCACAGGACCCTGTCTTATCATTAAAAGGAAATATCACTTAGCAATATTTTACATTTCGAGACAAGAAGCAGCTAACTAAATATCAACATTTTAAAATAAAAGACCAGCATTTCCTCTGCTTTACCTAAGTTAGTCAAAGGTAGGTCCTATCCCTTGTGTTTTCATACAGAGTTCTCAGAAAATTATTTGATACTATTTTAGAAATTAAAATAACAGATCATTTTATACCATCATTCAAATGAGATCTGTGTGAGCAAACTACTGCATTTCCTGAACAGCAAGAATATTATCCTTATGAATGAATCAACTATTTCCAAATATGGATTGGAAAATATTCAGCTACCAGATATTTGGAAAAGCAAGCACCAAAACAAGCTCAGAAGTCCAATACAGATGTCTAGGACTCAAGAAAGCATTCCATCCAATCAGTTGCTGGATATAGAGTCAGTCATTTCTCTGAGTCACCCATTTCATTGCTATCCTTCACTTATTTTGGGTGTGGACTGAAAGCAGTTGCTCTTAGTTCCTGAAAACTCAGTTATGTGAAATTCTCACACCCCAAAGCAAAAGAAAAAAAGAAAAAAGATCACAGTTTCTGTCTGCAATGAGCCTATGTCCTTTATGCAGCACTTTCTTTTCCAACTCCCCTTTTGCTGCTGATGTACATGGCAAATGCCTGCTGCCAACCCATACTGCCCATCTTCCAAGCTTTCCAAGTTCCTGCTTCTCTGCTCTACTCAGCAAGAAATATTTGTTGCTGGGTTTTGTACTGATGCCTGCCACCATAGACTTTGAGGCCTTGCATCTGTTAGCCATGTTCTCTCATTAAGGTTCCCACAACAAACAAAAGCCTCAAAAGTCTCTTTTCTTCCTGCTCTTTTCATAATGATGCCCTTCATTCTCTGTCCATCACAGCTCATACTTCATCCATCTCATTTCCATTATAAGTTCAAAATCTCAGCATTCCAAAACAGCATCCAAACAAAAGACTCTCCAGATATGAATGCCATCTCGAATCAATTACCAGGGCATTCATCCTTGACAATAATATTTCTGTTATATTCCCTTACTATTGAATTCAAAGATTACACTTCTGACATGCTTTCAGAGTTTATGGAGGTGGTAATGGGGAAAGAAAAAACACCACTCTCATAGCTGGTCAAGAGAATCATGTTTTTCAAGTTCCTTAAAACTTGAGCAAGTTTAAAATCCTGAGCAAGAGGAACAAGGAGCATCTTTCCTGTTACATGTGTATACTATACATAACACAGAATAAGCTGACACATCCACAAGGTGTTTCCAGAGTGCAGTCACCATCAAGCAAAATCAAATTCAGTGTTAGGAGAATGATATTTCCATTGCGAAAAATTAGAACTGCACCTGCATTTAGACCTCTTTGAATCACATTACTCCAAAGCAAATGGAGACCACAGAGAACACTTGCCTCTTAAGAAAAGCAGTAGGTCCAACAAACCATCAGCAACCAAGCATTACTTATCATAATTATCAGTTTTAAGATTCTGAGGTTTTTTAATTAAGGGGTGGATAGTTTCAGTCATAGAAAACTAACTAGAAGATTCAATGAAAGAGTCTAATAACTGTTTTTTCCAGGAATCTTCACTGAAGTATATTTAAACACTCTGATTATGCTTGAAAATATGTTATACATGATAAATGTTTAAAGCAGTCAAGTGCAAGCATGAAACCATTTTTGTATCAGATTTAAATTAATCCATCCCCTGCTATAAAACATAAGCAAGATTATGCAATAGCTCAACAATACAGGTAACACTGTGCTGACAACTAAACCCAACTTACTCTTTTCTAAATGCCTCCAAAAATGTTTAACACATTCCAGGCTGTACAGTCATGCATGTCAACTAGGACCGGGTATACTAAACCCATAAAGAAATACATGTAGCCTCCAAAAACCACATGCTTCATGATTCATTCTCCCATATCAAACTTTATTTCATATCTTGCTTCTTCCTACTGTTCCCTGCATTTTAAGCTAAAGCCCTTCACAGCCAGGATTCTCCCTTTGCTTGTTTTGCACTCCTACTTCTAATAAAGTCCTTTGGCACCATATCAACACCAACAACATGAAAACAAGTAATAAAAGGTGCTAATTATAGGCATGTTTATCAGACCTCTGAGCCCAACATCCATTAACCACAGTCTTCTATGACACTCTCAGTATCTCTTTGTAGGCAGCCAAAATGATATGACAGAGATGCTGCAAAGACCATGCCATGAATCATTTTGCCAGTTCACATGGCTAATGTGTTTGGGAACATGGGAATGTAGCAAAAAGTCCTGCAGCGAACCAGCTGACACACGGCTCATGAAGCTAGTCTGTGTTAGAAAGGCCTTGTGGTTAGCACCTAGTAGTTAAGCATCAATTTATTCTGTTTTAAGTCTGTGCTCTGGATGACAAAGCAAGCCTTGAGGAAAGGCATGGAGAATTTTCTGAACAGCAGTTTATACTTCCCTCCTTAGCAGAGGAACATGCTCAGCTCATGTTGAGGATGGGAGCATTGTTCCAAAATGTGCTAACAAAAATTCACTTATTCGTTTACAGATTGTGTTATTCTTATTGAATGCTAAAAATTATAAAGGAGCAGGAAGTATTCAAAATCTCCTTCTGAAATTTAACCTTTCAGGGGAACTCAGAAGAAACTTTAAATTTGCCACATGGTGTGTCCTATATATTTCAGGTATTCAAACTTCACATATGTTCCAGACAAGAAGAAAAATTATTAGTTAACCCAGCCCTCCTCCCTACCATAGTTTGAAAAATAGTTTTAATATATTAACTTTATTCACTGTTATTTAATATTTAAGCTGTCATCAACTTCTATAATTTAATTTGGTCTTTAACTCACATTTCCAATACCAGCCAATAGGATGCAGCTCTTCTATGCAAGTTACATTTTTATTCCTGCCAAATTGCAAGTTTTACTAGAAAATTCCAAATAAAAAACAACTTTCTATGAGAGTCAGGAAGAATACCTTTTTTTTTCAAAAAGAAAGTTGCAAAAAGAAACAGCCATGGGCTATGACATAAATAGTTTTAAAATTTTTCATGTGGTATTGTGAATGCTTTTTATATGGTATGATGGGCTTTATAGTCTACTACAATTTCTATATTGAATGTCTACCAGAAACTCTTCAGAAATTAAATCAGAACTTGATCCAATTCTTGATGAAGTAATACAGATTATTTTTGAAGACAAGACAGTTTTCTACACACTTGAAAAGACTTCAGTGTATCCCCAATGGGCAATCTAAGCAGTAATAAGCTTAAATTTTAGCAAGAAAGATTTGGTCTTGACATTAGGAAAAACTCCAAGGCTTAGGCTAGTGAAACACCAGAGTAGATTGCCTGCAAAGGTCATTGGATATTTGTCACAGGAGGCACTGAAGACAAACCCCCAGCAGGATTCATTGTTCTCAGTGATCAGAGAGGGCCCTGATGGCCTCCAGCAGCTCCTGTTGCTTTCTGTGAGCCAATCTTCCTGTGAAGTTATGACCCGAAGAAGCAGTTTTACAAATAGAATTACTGCAACATACTATCTGTGCATTTTAACCTACAACTCCTAATGCTTCCCAGCTCAGCTGACTCTCTCTCCGGTGTGCCAGGTGGCTTTCCTTCTCCTTGTGAGGGCCCCTACACTCCATGCTGCACTAGCCAAGTGACAGCATATGCTTTGACCAGTCTGGATCTACCTGTGCACACTGCTGCTGACCAGATGACTACTACTCTTGGGAAAACAGAAAGTGCATGATTACAACCTCCTTTGCCATGGAGAGATTCTTTTGTCTCTCTATAGCTGTCTTCTTTTTTCTTTTTCTATCATCTCTATTTCTGCTAGCCATTCAATCAGATATGTGGAAAAGGGCTTAAAACAAATAGAAAAGTTATCTGTAGGTAAGTGAAGGAACTGAAAGGCAAACATAAAGACAAATATTACATTAGCCTTGTTAAAAATGGACTTTGGATTAATCCTCACTGGGAAGAGTTTCTTAAAATCTTTGAGTCGTTTCAAACAAAAGAATTAAAAAAAACAAAATCAAAACAAAACAACAAAAAACTCACAAAAACCCAGGGAAATTTTATGACACTAGAGTTCCTTAGTGAAGTTTCTGTAAAACACAGAGCCTTAAGTCATCACATGAATCACTGACAATTTAATCAGCTTCTGCGAGTTTGTCATCCTCATCAAGAGTTGAATTTAAGACCTTCAAAAAGTTCTTTCTCTCCATTTATGAACTGCTGCACCTACTGATTCAGCCACCCACACTACACTTTAGACTACCAGAGATTCAGCTAAGAATCCAGAAAGCTAATATTCAACTTCGAGGCTAAATGAGCTCTGAACTATGTAACCCTTAGGTCCCAAGAGAGGAGAGCTTTAGGAAATCTTGCTCTAAAATGGAGCACTATCGGGTGAGAGTTCCTTTTGCCCAAATGCAGCAAACTCCACACACATTTTTGAAAACCTTTATGTCAACGGCAGTGGGAGAACCCACACATTGCAATAGGTAGAGCAGGTATAAAATCCAGTGCTAGATTCATCTCATCTATCCCAGAGCTCCCCTGGGAAAAAAACTTTAGCCTGTTAACATGCTAAGACCAGGAGCTATTTTTTAAGATAAAATTACTTTGCAAGAATGCATGTGGCACATAACAGGGACAGCTTTTTAAAACTAAAGCTCTGTAGGCCACAATATGCTCTTTTGCCAAGTTAAATGGATACTGCCATCAGTGGTAATTAACCCTACAATTCAAAGTTCTTGGGATGAGAGATCTTCAAACCTTGTTCCATTAAGATCTCAGATCCTAAAAAGTGAGCAGTGTACTTCCTGATTTTTCTGCAGAATGAAGTAATAGCACCAGCATTGTAGACGCACTGGTTTTAAGCCTTTTTATTACTTACGTAATTTATAATATATTGGATGATGTCTTTACAGAAAAGCCAGTGTTCATATTTCTTAGCATCTCTAGATAAAGAATCCTACTGAAGTACAAAAAAGTGCAATGGTAAATAGCATGTTAGCTATTTCTTCTGGCTTCTTTGGAAGCAGTATTTTACATCAGTTTGAAACAAATGGTAACCCTTTCAGGTGAAGAAGGCCACAGTTGCACAGCTTTTATGGTTCAGTTTTGGCTACAGTCTAAAAAAACATTGGGACTTTTTCTAAGAAAAGGAAGGATTTGTCTGTCATTGAAAAGACAAGAGCAAAGTGTTCAGTACCCCATAATTTGAGTACCTGGTACAATGTCATTCATCTGCCTGAAAATTTGTAGATAACAACTGATTGACATTTTTGAAAATGAGATCAACATATTTGCAATACCTCATCTTGTTTTCTGTTCCTTGACTTTTACTGACATCCAGTGGAGACACACTCAAAACCTCTTTCAGGGGCTAATATTGACTCCTTTCTTATTAAACACCTCTAAGTTACCAATAGAATGGAAAACCTGCCTTGAATGTATCTGGTTTTCAGAAGGCTTGTCCATGCTATGTTCACAATTCACATTCCTTTACAAATTCAATCCTTAAAACTGTTTCATTCCAAACACTACGTACTCCCAGCTCTGACAAAACCATTTTCATGGTTTAGTTCCTGTTGCACTGGGACAAATCCATATTCTCCTCCTTCTTCATCTTATCAACCTACAAATACAGGAAAACAGATCCGAAACAACGCCTGCTTCAAAGACTGTGTCCTCATCACTGTCAAATGAAGCCAACTCTGTGTTCTTATCATAATTTGAAAGAAGGCCAGCATATTATTTTTGTATGTGTGAACTCTGCTTACCGACTGGAGGAATTTGTGAATACCATAATTAAACCCCACATAAGTCCATATAAAACACGGATCTTAACAAGGCAGCATGTGGGATTCATTAACCAGAATCATCTTAAGAATAAATGGAAATTAAACTATGTTACCTAAGCTTTTTTCTTATACTTCTCAAATAAGAGTAGCTCCTAGAATCCATACTTATTACTGACAATTTAAACCCCAGCAACCCAACAAAGTCCAATGCAGTGGATTCAGTCATGCTGAGATGCTCAGCAGCCAAAAGCAAACCTAAAGCCCACACTTCTATATCTTATCCACACTACTGACTGCTACTCAATAGTCAAGAAAAGCAGAGGTGCTCTGAGATTTACATCACCCAGGACATCTACAACCCTTTCAAGAGAATGAAAAGGGAATCATCTCCAGACTGGAGAACATATGTTTGCTACAAACTAAAATACCCATATTTAAAGGTGCAGCATGTTCTTCCTAAATACATGCATGCAAATCTCACTTAAATTACAAAGGAGCTCTGGACAAGGAAGCTGGAAGCTCACACAGCCTTATATGAAAAGTCTTAACCATCTAAGAGGGAAAAGCACAACAGAGCTCATTACCCATGGTGAGTCACCTTTTACCATGAAGTATGTTCTTTGCTTAGGCAATTGTTAATTAACGGCAGGAGTGGGAGACAATTTTCTTTCAAAACACTTTTTTTGTTTTCCAAATACATAAAATGTCTGCATATTGGAAATGTAGGATTCAGCCCTGAATTTCTCAGGTAAGCATGTTTTACCTGGAAACCTAGGTTTCAAAACATTCATACAGCTTACAATGCTACGTGAACTGTTGAAAATCTGGATTGAGTGGCTAGCAACAATGGACATGACAGCTCCCAAAATAGTGCCTGCAGAACAGGAAAGACATGAGCTCACACTGTGTGAGTGAGTTACAGGTCTGGTAAATGAACAGAAATGGAAAACTGCAATTGTCCTTACAGTGAAGTTATTGTAAGGCAAACTGACAAGAGTGGGTTCCTCACTCTTTTTCTCTTAAAAATATTAAAATATGGAATAACAACAGCAACATCAAAGATGGGCTGAACCAATTAAATACTACTTATAATCTCCTCAAATTCACGCAAAACTGATTTATGGCCATGTGTCCAATCTGTGAAGTTCAGTTGCCCCTGAAGAAAAAGTACTTCTACTAGATTCTCCTCATCTCAGTTCCAACAAGGAAAAACAAGTGGGCAGTATAATTATTCTTGTGTGTGTCTGTGAATGCAAGAGCAAGAACATGTTCTCTGAAATACGTAATCACTCCCAAGACAGTGTCCTGGCACGTCTCAGATAATCCATGTGACCTTCTGGCCTGTACCTCAAATAGGAACGCCTTCTTCATTTGTTTTCTTTGGCATGGATCTCCCTCTTACTTCACCTCCAGTTTAAGCTTCCTGCTTTCAGAAACCATCTCTCTGACAGAGTGTACTATCTAGCAAGGTTGGATGATGAATTTCTCTGTGGGCAGAAAATAATACTTTCTGTAAAGACTGGGGTTGCTAAACGAGGTATCTCCACCCATCCTATTTTTCAACAGAGAGAACTCCTATCTAAAACAGTTTCAGTGGTTGTCAAGTATCAGAAGTATCCTGATCTGTAGAAGTGCTATCTCATACCTATTAACGTCAAAACAACAGCAGAATGTGGCCCTGACAAGGATTGGTCATCTCATTAGTAGTCACTAATCACATTAGTAGTCTGCGAACACAGTCCTGTCAGCCTCCCTGGGGTGCTACAGCTTGCATTCCTCAAGGGAAGAACTGACAGGAAGCAGGCCACCAGGACAAAATCCTGATGAATTCCAGTAATATCCAAGTTTGGCTTTCTGTGCAACTGACGAATGAGAAGCAAGCAGGAGACCACCTTTTGCTGCACTGTGAAAGACCCAACAACACCTTTCCACAGACATTTCACCCAGGTGCATAATTAAGAGACACAGGTTTAGAATCCACATTCAGTTTCTGCAGTTCTCTCGCTCCTCCTGCTGCCCCACATCCCAGCTACAGATCCAGCCATGGCCATCTCTCCAGCAAAACCAAGGTGGCCATCAGCTGTTTTTGCTTTGGGCTGGGTTATGCTGTTCTATGGTGGAACATAACTTTTACACCACCTCATACCTTGAGCAACTTAAATGATGTTTTGGCTAACAACAGGTAAGGGTGTGACAGCGAAAGGAAAACCCAAGGAAATCTATACAAGGCTTTTGCCCAAAGCCTGTAGATTTAAACAGAAGTCTTCTTGAAAGGGAACAGACTTGATTTTAAGGACCTCTACCACTGACTATATAGCATGTGATGTACTAAATGAGTTAAAATTCTGAACAACTTTTAATAGAAACACCATCAGAAAGCAGTAGCATTTCTCTAGCTAAAATGCACAGAAGCAAACAGAAGCAGTAACATTCAGGTTCCAACTTCAAGACTCCATTTCCCCACACTCTATGCAAATAATTCAATCAACTCCACCCTTCTTATGCATTTCCAAGCCCTAACATGGACATACAGACAGGGTAGTCAAGTTTTCTTTATAACAGAGGTGTAAGCAGTTCTGAAATGAAAGCCTGGAGACTATCACAGAGAGAGAGAATTACATTGCTCTGATGTGTTTGTTTGCATACTAATCACATAATGCTGAAAACGGATTACATTTGGTGATTTTTTGCTTTCAACTGCCAGTGACTAAGGTAGAAGATGGAGAAGTTTAAAAAAAATCCCAACAAAACACCAAAAAAACCCCCCAAAAAAACCAGGCAAGACTGTAGAACTGTCAGAAAGGACAAAACCAAGTATTTATTAAAATATTTATTTTACACACAAACTGCCTTTATGTGTACCATACTTCTCTGTGTTTCAATTAATTTCAAATGCCAGCTGTAAGCAGCATGTTAAGAACATTGACAAGGTGTCTCATTTCATCTAACAGGCAGTTCTTCGTCTTTTGTAAGTACAGTCTTTAAGATTTCCAGCAATGTTCTCAGTGAAGATGCCCTTGCTGGAGAAGTTCCAAGTGGCACAGCCTAAATCCACGAGTTTGTTATAAATGATTAATTAATAACACCTCTTTCTCCACGCAGACCTTCAACACAATGGAGTTGAAAGCAAATTGTTAGTAAGTGCCTCAGTGTATACTCTTTGAAATACAAACTGACATTTGAATTATGTTCTGTGAAATTCAGAGCACAAAAGGACTCAACCTTGTACTGGAGTTTAGATAGCAGAACATCACATGAATGTAATATTTTAACAGTAATTGTTCTGTGCATGTTGGATTTGGGTCCCAATTTATGAACCACATCTTAGAACAGAACCTGCCTACCTACCTACCTGAAAACTTCAGCTTCCCAGCTTGCCTAGCATCACTTTCTTAAACATTAGGTACACCAAATCTTTAAAGAACATAACAACAACTGATCCTTAATTCTTGGTACGTGTAAATTGTAGTGGGATGCACAAGGGGGCTAAAAGGAACTCACGGTTGTTCCACATCCTTGGCAGGTTAGCTGAGGAGATATTAAACCAGGAAGAGACTACTAAAACATCTGCTCCTGGGATGGCACCCTAGGAGGGCAGACTACGGAAGCCATAAGATCCACTTCACCACATGCCTGTTCTGGCTCCTCCTAAGAATGAGGCCAGAAGAGGAAGAGGAAACAAGTTGTCATATGAGACAACTAAGAGTTTATATCCCTAAAGACCACTGTGGTAAACTTCTGCTGAATAGCATTCTTTTGACCTCTCTCGACACTGCATCAGACTGGGCTCAGGAATACTTTGGCACAGGTGGCACAGGAAGGCTATTTTTTTATATAGACATCATAGGTCCCATGAGGTAAAACAGCCTCAAGTCTACTGAAAACTGTGGGCACAAGCAGCTGCCCCATAAAATTCTGCTTCATGACTGTATCTCTGCGAATCACTTGTAGTGTCATGGCTCTGATATAACTGAGAACCATTAAAAACTTCTCATGATGCAAAAATAGCACAAATTATATTAAGCAATATATCTCATGATCAGGCTTTCTTAAAAGAAACTAATTATACACACAAGATTATAAATTCAGTAATACCTTAACACAATAGTGAAGTGTCACAGATGACTATGTATCACTCAGTGTCTGTTTTACTTGGGCTGTACATTATGAACCATATTTGCCATTAGTTATTAGCAAAAAAGCACAATTTTACTCTCTCTTACAGTGAAAGTATAGACAAGTGCAGATTTCCCAGGAGATTTAAGCAGATTTGTACTACCACTAGCAGAAGTGTGCAGGGAGTGCATGCCTCATGTCTGATGCAGGTGCAGCCATGCCTCTCCTTGACATAGAATAGAGGTGACTCTATCCTTGACAGATTAATATCATCAGTTTAAAACAAATTATTAGACTTCAAGAAAAGTTTTTAAAACAAAACTAAATTGCTTTAATTCAAGAGTTAAAAGCCTCTCACTCTCTAGGGAATATTCTCATGCAGGATGTGTGGAAGCAAATCAAATGATGCAGGAAATGCCTTCCTGACACCTAGAATGTATAAAAAATACAGGACTGCAAGTAGTAGCCAAGAGCATGCAAATATAAAATGTAAAGTCTTTGTGTGCATCTGGAAAGCAAAGGAAGAATGAATGTTCTGATTAGTCAATACGGACATCAACTGCAAGAAATTATACATGCAGTACAAGTCAGCCAAGGGCATGCCCTACAGGTTTTGTAACATACACGAGCAATACCATTAAGATACATTTGGGTCAGGTTCATATTTCACCAAGCATGTGTAAGAAACCCTCAACAGCAAAACTATAAAAATTGTTTCCCCTTAACCCTTTTTCTAGAAATAAAAAGCAAATGCTGCTTTTAACTATCACAGATTAAAGAAAAGCCTATTAAATTATTTTTCCATAATAAAACCATTCAAAGCTAGGTCACAGCTGGTCTTTGCACATATATACAGTAGGTAGGAAACAGAAAAAAATACAGGTCTTTCTCTTAACCTACTGCAAGGAACATTTGATTTTAATTCCTGCTTTAAAGGACAGCAACATTTGCTCTATCCCAAAGCACACGCAGGCATAAACACACCCCACCAGGAGTTTTGAATGTATGCAAGACCAGGAGATGTTTCACCAGAACCACTGAGATGGTTCATGGTGCTCAGAGTTCAAGAGGGACAGCTTGGGCAGCAGAAAACCAGCCCTAAGCCTGAAAGCTGAAGCCAAGTCGAAATAAGTCAAAAATAAGGTGCAAACTCTAAACAGAGGAGATGATTAATCACTGGAATGAGCTACCAAGAGAAGCAGCAGACTCTCCACCCCTTGAGATCCTTGAATCATGTCTGAGCACTTCTCTGGAAGATCTGCTTAGCCATACAAATACAGGACAGCTGAGATGGGTAACATGAAACCGCTTATGTTACAAAACAAATCACGAAGGCAATCCAATGTCCCTTCTGGCCTTACGTCCTGGATGATTGCATGAATCACATGTAAGCATCTCCACAGGCTCAGGACCTTGGACTGCACATTATTCATGGAAAGAGAAATACTTTCATATTTATTTTTAACACACTAGGTGCATAAACATGAAATATGTAAAATAACTTAATTTCCATGGCCATTATGGAAAAACATGGTTAATCTATTTAGTTTTTCTCTGACTTTTAAGAAGCATATTGAAAAAAAAAAATTGGGTTGAGATAACGCAGGGGAAGTTTACTATTCTCAATTCTATAACTTCACTTAAAATTAATTATCTCTATTTACACCTAACACTATTAAAAATTTCATTTTACTACAAAAATTTAAATTACTTCAACTAAAAACTACACAGATATTTCCATACCTCCAATTTTATAGTGCTTACATATCATACAATTTTAAGCCTTCTATGCAAAACCCGATGTATCTAAATTCTAAAGACTTGGCAAACCTATCTTCCAATATTGGCCTTACAAATTGGGGCTTCACATGGCTGCTTTCAGCATAAAAAAACATACCTTCTTTATCTGCCAAAAGGCTCTTCTTTTCAAATCTTTAGATACTCTCCTACTTTAGCAATCTTTTGTTTCTTCCTAGAGTTTAGTCAACAGTCATCTCCAGTCACTTCTCTTGGCAGGTTGGGCTTTTTTCATAATATTACAATTAAGAACTTAATCCTGAATCCTTAATTCACTTGTTGAATAATAACAAAAATTTCTGTGCTTGGATTAAACCAACTTCGAAGTTTATTTATTTTTTGTGAGAGAGATGATGAAAGACAAGGAAGTTGCCAGTACAAGAAACCTTCTTTCTCATTTCTAGCCTGTCCTTGTATTGAAATAAAAAATATGCCACTCACACCTATGATGTAATTTGTTTTGAACCATTACAAGAGTGAAAGGCACTCAAGGGCTAGACTCAAAACTTGTGAGAAATTGTCACCCATCCCTTCACTCAATATCAAACTGGCTTCAATTTCAATACCCACTTGAAATTCTTTTTTACTTCCCAAGGGGAATTGAACGAATTTATTTTCTGTTTCAGAAAAAATGTCCAAGTCTCTAGTCACGAAATATCTATGAAAATGTCCCTACTAGAGCTATTCTAAAAAATTTAAATACACACAGGAAAATGCTATATATTATATCACTCAGGCATGGGCGTTGGGATCTATGGCTTTCAGACCTCTGTCAAACTAGGACAGCTTCTGCACAGGAGAGTGTATATCCCTCCGGAGCACCCTCCATTAGTTTGGAAAATACAAATTTTCAAACCTTTACAGCAGAGAATGTAAGTCTCCCATTAGACTTAGAGATAGAAAGGAAATTCTTAATTAGTCCTGATCATTTTACCCCATCTCCTTCCCCTCCTCAGTTCCAATGAAAACTGAGTCCAGCATTTGACTCCAATTTTCAAGGTGTCTCAGGCCAAGAACTTGGAAGAAAATTTAATTTCACAGAGATGAATCTTTGAAGGAAAGAAGTCAGTGTATACAAAGCAGAAGGAAAACCTCCCTTTGGCAATTTAAAAAACAGAGGGTTTTTTTAGCTTTAACACAGAATTGCTGAAAATTTTGATATTTTTAAATACAAACACATTTGGAACCCTCAAGGTTCTGATTTACTTCTTGCTATCACCTGTCTCCCTCATTTTTTTTCTCCAGATGCAGCTTGGACATCCTAATCCAACTCCCATTTCAGTAACATTTAAACTCACACTTACTTTGGGGCGTGGGTTTCATTCATTTTTGTTGAATGGAGGGATTAAATTCTTTGAACTCTGGCTTAGCTGTACTGAAGCAGAAGTAAACCTTCCCAACAACCTTTTTACATAAATAGTCAGCTTTACAGTTTCAGTCTGCAGACTGAAGGAGGGATGGATAAAAAGCAACAGGCAAGGAAAAACAAAAACCTTTAGGCTGAAGTTTATACCCTTATTTTAGACTTTTGGCAAAGTCAAGGTTCAGGAAGAGCATAAAACAGACCTCATGAAAGGTGTACAAACTGTACTGGAACATGACAGGAAGGTCATTTGTCTCCATCACTATTTTTCTTTTGCACATATAAATCATGCTAGTTCCTTTAGGACACTACAGACTCCAAGTAATTGCATATGCCACCAATCCACACACGCTTAAAAAGCCAAAGGAAAAATGCATTGTAGAAAAAAAATAGCAAGAGAATAACAAGTCTTGAATTTATCACAACAAATTCTGGAGAATGGAATATATCCCTACATAGTATGCCTCAAAACATGGACAATTTAGGTAAACATCTGTCTTTAAAGAGGCTGAAGAATTTAAAACAGACTAGTAATGATCCACAACAGTTGTGCAGCATATTACAAATATTTCTTTTAAATAGTTCAAGATTTTGTAACAGAACAGTCACAAAAACCAGTATGTTCTTTTGTTTAAAGATTTGTTCCTAAATTGCTTCAAGAAGTTGAAATAACTTAATAGTGCACCATTGTAAACTGAAATCAGTATCATAAACACATAAAATTGCAATAGTAGGAAAGAAAATACAAAAATACTTGTTTGCTTTCTTCAAAATCCAAAAGAAATCCAAAATTTTAAAATTTTATTTACAAATTTTCAAAGAGGACTGCTGCCATGAAAAGTGCTTCATATTGTTGCCTCGTAGATTAAGTTTCCTTTTCTATTACCTAACTGTAAAATATACTATTTCGAATTTTTTTTATTTTGTTCTCATTTTTTTTCTTTATTTTTTTATGCTATGCATAAATATGTATCACATCCTTGATTTTGAGGAAAGCAGTCTAATTTAAAACAGAAGATTTAACTTTCACTACCAGCCAGTGAGAAAAGTTAAAAGCCAGACAGATTAAAAGGAGATAAATAGCTAAAAGAATTGCATTTGGAAAGTAATTTTCCCCTGCTGGGGACAATGATCTATATGTCTTAAATTTCTTAATAGAAGTTTTAAATAACCTGCTTCAACACCCTTCTCTCAATGTATTGGTACACAGTGCTGCATTTTTATCATAGCTGTTATAACTTCATACTTATCATCAAGTCTCAGCCCTCAAAGTCAGGTTAGTCAGGTGATTGCATAAGATTGAACAGTCTCTTAAGAAAATAGTAGTTTCTAGTTCCAGTAGTTGCAGAGAAAGAGAAAAAAACCCCAGAAGTCTGGTTCTGTTATGTCCTAATGACTCAAAACTCCAAATATGTTATCACACACACTGTGTTACTCTTAGGTCATTTTGAAGATCCCTCTACTTAGTTACAAGCTCTTGGACAATGGCAAACAGGCACATGGCCTTCAGCCTAATTGCCAAGTGGATCTCCCAGAACCCAGGAGATTATTGTCAACACACAAATGAAATTTCCATAAAGGAGAGAAATACTTATAAATAATAATTTCTACTTACAGCTAATAACTTATAATCCTATAATTTCTCTAGATGTTTATATAAATGTGCAGAAAAAAATTAGAAAATAAAGGTCTTTGCGACTTGTAACAAATCGAACATTTACAATTACTGCAACTACTTCTTCTGACAGAAGTAATGGTCCCGAGAAATTCCTGTATCAGAACAGTTTGCAAATTAAGTGCATTCATCTTGCCTATTTCCCTGAACTCCTGGAAGAACTACTTTAGGTACTGGCTTCCCATCCACATACCAGATGTTTCTTCCTTTAGTTAGGGATTTGAAATCCAACAAGATTGGTATTTGACTCAAATGTGGTCACTGCATATTTTTAAAGTTACTTCATTGAACAATAACTGCATTAGGCAAAAAGAAAGTGACATGTTTCAGTCCCTAAGTGTTAAATAAAGTTGGTTTCAGTGTGCATTACAGAGGTATTTATGTATTGTCAAAAAATTACCACAGAAACTGAGTCATAAACCTCTTTTACACAAGGGCAATCAAAGATAGTCCTTCATAGAAATTCCAGGGGAAATTCCAGGGGGTTCCATGCAAATCACTTGAGAAGTCAGCAAGAACATAATATCCAAACATAATTTATGTGAATACTTGGCTCTAACACTGATGCTGCATGTGAGAATGGTTCTAATTGATGGCCACATGGTACACATTACCCCAGAACTTGATGGATCTCAAGGACCTGAACTGTCACAGCAAAAGAAGCACATTAAATTTTAAAAAAGCTAACTTGCAAAAGGCTGATCACTGGAAGTAGTAATTCCTCCATTATAAAAGAACTATATATATTTATTATCACAGAGGGTCTTAACAGCTGTGGTGGAAGTTAAAATTATGCAACAAAAGGGAAAGCTATGTAGAGCACAGCTAAGTTGATTATTGTAATTCATATCTGGAAGTGAAAACACACATCCTTAAAACCCCTCCATCTGGCATAAGAGGTGACAGCCTGTTCAGAAATACAGATAACACTGAACATATCATCTTTATGCTCTCACTGAACTATTTAATCCCACCAGAGTGGTGACATTCAAAGACCTTCAGGGAATCTGGCCATACAAATCATTGTTTGATCCAGACCCACATCAGCCACCTACATACTAAAGAAAGACATAATCATTGGCCAATAAGGAAAAGACAAAAGATTGACCAGAAAAAGGCCTGAACACAATTCACTCTCAAAAGGCAAATCAATCAGCAACAATTCTTGCTACTTCCCAGGTACATGGGAGTCAGATTTCTCTCTGCAAGATTTTAATTTCCTTTCTTATAAATGCCTCAAAGTAATGACACATTAATGTTTACATGCAAAACAGTGAATTAGTAACAACCGAACTTGTTCATAGTCAAAAAGCTAAAACTATGAGGAGTCCATCAGTTTCTTACCAGTATCAATCCAGCTAAAAAATTACACAATTACTACCACAATCAATAGGAAATATTACATGAGGTCTAATACAGTTTTGCTGCCATCATCAGACAGGCTGATGACCATACTAATCGTCTTAACTTTTGCCAATTCAAGCTAATGCCTACACCTGCTTAAAATGGGTAAAGCCGATAATCTATAAGATTTCACAGACCAATGAGAAGTTTAAACGTAATGCAGATGTGAACTGAAATACAGTATTTTTTTATAGAAATGAAAAGAACACAAAAGTGAGAATGCCACATCTGAGATGGAAAGAAACCTAAGCGTGCTTGCTGCAATTTACAAAGTACGGAACAGGGAATCTGTATTTCAGAACACTAAAACACCTGAAATAAGAAATTGCAAATCCATAAGAATAAATTTTTAATACAATCAGTTCTTTCTATAGCGATTCCCTCTATAATTCCCTTTATAGAAAGACACTGTACTTCATGTATCACTGGGGAACAACAAGCATAGCATCTGCATTTAAAAAAGAAAAACATGTGAGCAAGGTCACTGCAAATTAAACTTAAGGCCTAAAATACTATTAGCGCATTCCCAGTAGCATAAAAATCTTTAAAACAAACATAAC
The DNA here is from genome assembly GCF_009650955.1 of Corvus moneduloides. NCBI lineage: Eukaryota > Metazoa > Chordata > Aves > Passeriformes > Corvidae > Corvus > Corvus moneduloides. Next base: position 81,936,433 of record NC_045478.1, on the reverse strand, counting down.
ATACAATTAAAGGCATAGACTCAAGGGGAATTAATACATTATCATCCGTCAAAGGTAGGTAGTGTCAGAATAGCCTATTTCTCTCAGAGGATAGCTAATTTTCTGAGAAATAAAATGGAGTAGATCAGATTTTAACAAAGCATTTGGTAGCATGCCATGAGAGGAAGTTGGTAAAATGGAGATTGATACTGTAATATTACATGGGGGAAGATACCTATAGCAGATACCATGAAACCCTTACTCCAAGCTGCAGAAGGTCTAATACAGTTTCTGCAGACTTAATCTAGACAGCAACATTTTTTTATAATAACTTTGGCATGAAAATATGCACAAGAGGATGAAATCTGCTTAGAAGACCAATACTGATGTGACTGAGGTATCATTCAGGAAAAACTGAAGTGTTCAGAGACAGTATGAAATGCAGTAACATGAAACCAAAGTAATAAACTTCAGAACTCAAAAGTAGAAATTTATTCTTTAGAAATGGTAGAGGAGAAGGCGAGGAGAGGTTTAATCCCAGGATCTATTCAGAGATAACAGTGAGCCACTAAGGATCAAGCAGCCTGAAAGAGGCAAATGTGCCAAATTAGACATCTGACATACATTTATTTATCATCTGCAATGTTGTGTGTAATTCTGGTTACTTGCATATAAGAAGGAAAGAGTCAAACAGGAATGATGCTACAAAAAGCAGAGGAACTGGAAAGCTTACATCCCAAGAGAGACTAAAGAGAGTTCAGCTTATTTATCTCTGCAGAATATAAACAGATGGAGTATGATTATAGAATCACAGGGTATGTTGAGTTGGAAGGGACCCACAAGCATCCTCGAGTCCAACTCCTGGCCCTGCACAGCCCCATCCCCAAGATCACACCATGTGCCTGAGAGCATTGTCCAAACACTTCTTGAACTCTGTCAGGCTTGGTGCTGTGACCACTTCCCTGGGGAGCCTGTTCCAGTGCCCAACCACCCTCTGGGTGAAGAAACTTTTCCTAATATCCAGCCTAAACCTCCCTTGACCCAACTTCAGGCCATTCCCTCACATCCTGTCACTGGTCACCACAGTAGGAAGAGATCAGTGCCTGCCCCTCCTCTTCCCCTCATGAGGAAGTTGTAACTGCAACGAGGTCTCCCCTCAGTCTCCTCTTCTCCAGGCTGAACTGAGTTACCTCAGCTGCTCCTCATACGTGTTCACCTGAAAGCCCTTCATAATCCTTGTGGCCGTCTTTTGGACACTCTTCAATAGTTTAATGTCTTTCTTATATTGTGGTGCCTAAAATGCACACAACACTCGAGGTGAGGCTGCCCCAGTGCAGAGCAGAGCAGGACAATCCCCTCCCTTGCCCAGTGGCAATGCTGTGCCTGAGGTACCAGGACAGGGTTGGCCCTCCTGGCTGCCAGGGCACTGCTGACTCATGTTCAACTTGCCGTCGACCAGGATACACATGACCCTTTCTGTGGCGCTGCTCCCCAGCATCCCATTCCCCAGCCTGTCCATACATCCAGGGTTGTCCCATCCCAGGTGCAGAATCCAGCACTTTCCCTTGTTGAATTTCATAGTTGTTAAATGCCCATCTCTCTAATTTGTCCAGGTCTCTCTCTAGGCTCTCCCTCCCTTCGAGGGAGTCAACAGCTCCTCCCAGTTTTGTACCCTCTGTGAACTTGCTCTGTATCCCTTCCAGTCCTGTGCCCAAGTCATTTATGAAGATGTTGAAGAGCACAGGCCCGAGGATGGAGCCCTGCAGAGCCCTACTAGTGACCCTGAATATACATATTTTAGGCAACAACTTGGAGGGAGAGGAATGGTCTTCAAGTTAAAGAAGAGCACATGTGAAGCAACTCCAAGATGATTCTGCTTAGTCCTCAGCTGCAAATAATGCCCCTATCATGTTTAACATAAACTAAACTTATTTAGGAAATCACCACAAGAGAGTGGAGGCCTATTTCAGGCCAGTGAATTTGTGCTGGTTTTGTCTGGGGTAGAGTTAACTTTCTTCACAGTGGCTGGTATGGGGCTGTGTTTTGGATTTGTGCTAAGCACAGGGTTAATAACATTGAGATGGTTGTGTTATTGCTGAGCAGGGCTTGCACAGAGCTGAGGCCTTTTCTGCTTTTTGTACTGCCACACTGGTGAGGGAGTTGGGGGTGAATGGGAGGTTGGGAGGAGACACAGCCTCACCTTGGACAGGTGACCCCAACTGACCAAAGGGCTATTGCAGACCATATGGCATCATGCTCAGCATATAAAGTGGGGTGAAGAAGGAGGAAGAGAGGGACATTTGGAGTGATGGCATTTGTTATGTGAAGTGCCAAGGAGCCACTGCACGTGACAAGGCCCTGGAGACGGCTGAACACCTGCCTGCCCACAGGAAGCAGTAATTAATTCCTTGTTTTGCTTTGCTTGTGCGCATGCTTTTGCTTTCCCTAATAAACTGTCTTTACCCCTAAGTTTTCCAGCTTTTACCCTTCTGATTCTCTCCCCGATCCTGCTGGTGGGGGAGCGAACGAGCAGCTGAGTGGGGCCTGGCAGCTGGCTGGGGTTAAACCACAACAGAAGTGAACTCTAGGCAAACCTTTGGATATGCCTTCAGCTGATTTTGACTATTATAACCACCTTCAGAGCAGACCCTTATGTCACTGCAGTGCAGCCCCCATGTTTGTGCAGAAACTGCTAAATGAAGGAAGGAGCCTCAGCAGGGACTGCTGAATAAATGACTGTTGTGAGGTTAGAAAAAACTCACCTAAATAATTTAAATTTACCTCAGAAGAACAGAGTATTCAAAGATCCCATGAGGAACACTGCTCCAAGTCCTGCAGAAGCTCTGCTTTCACAGCACTCTGAGCTGCAGATAACAGAAAGCAAAAGAGTTTTAAAAATGTTTTACACAGCAGAAATGAGCTCAGAGTTAGGGACTGCTTGAGGATTGCAATTTACCACCTAATGCAGTTCTTGAAGGGCATTCAGCTAGAAATTTTAATAAAACAAACTATGCAATCTGTGAACTAAGAATTAAATAGACAGGCAAAGCTTATTAGTGATAACATTGATTAGTTGTTAAAGTTCGGCTAAACTTTAAAGACATGATGAAGGTGGCTCAGGGGGAGTGTATACCATTATGCAAAATTAAGCACAAAATTTCAAAGCCAGTAAGTCTGAGTGACAAGTTGGTTAAGTTAATTGCAAGCAAAAATGGAGCTCTAAAAATTACAGGGAGCATAAAACTATGGCATTGTTACTTGTAAAAAGAAAAATCAAAGGAATGTAATGATGGTACTTGAAGCGCACAAAGGAATAATGAAGCACAAATAGCTAGGAATATTAAGACTAACAATAAGGGTTTTTTAAATATACTGGAAGCTTGAAGAATGCTAGAGAACATTTAGTTCCATAAATAAGGTGATAGAGTAAGGAAATATTTGCGATTGGGAAAAAGAATTACAGAATACTTAATTCCTTTTTTGTATTTGAATTTCACGAGCAGAATATTCTCAAATGTAAGACCTTAGAGAGCATACCGTGGCCATGAGAAATTCAGAAGGAAGGAAGAACCTAATACTCTTGTTCAACCCTAATAAATATCTGAGATCTCACTTGAACTAAAATATTGACTCTTAAGTTTGCCTTGCATTTTTCATTGCTTTGAAAAAGTGAAACTTCTAGGAGAAAAAGCTTCAGCATGGCTTGCAGCAGAAGCCTGAATCTAGACAGAAGCTCCTTTTATGTCCACAGCTGCTTGCTGCCACAATGAACATTCATTCAGAAAGGAATATATTAGGAAGAGTAGTAAATAACCATTTGTTGACCACAGCATTAAGCTCAGAGAACCTTGTGAAAGTCCTTAGTAAAATCTCCAGATATTCCCTCTTCATAAGCATGCATCATCCTCTGCATCATTCCCAATCAGTAACACAGGAATAAAATATAAGGACCCTATCCTTCCCCAAATTACAATTATTTCATTTCACTTTATCAGATTTAGGACAAAAAAACTAAGCTGGGTCAGCTGGTGGGCTCCTGTGCAGGCAGGACAGTGTGCCCAGGGATGGGAGATCCCTGTGAGGCAGGGGTGGGAAAACAGCATGTGTGCTCATTGACATGAAGGCTACTGTCAAGCACACAGACAGACATGATGGCAGAATTGAAGCTGCAAGAAGTACTCTCTCCTAAATTTTTTTAATATTAACTATGCCTTTACCATTAAAGACCTTGATGGTTTGGGGTTTTTTGGCTTTTCTTCCCTTTCCTTCTGTTTGACAATAAAAAATGCTTAGGTGGAAGGAATACAGCGCATCTTCCTGAGAACTACCTGGAAGACTGCAGAATGAAAACCATTGTCATCACAGGGCTGAGCTGGACAAGAGAGACATTACTTAGTCTAGGGGGGAAACTCATTCAAAAAGTGGCAAATGCATGTCACAGCTTTATGATTCTTGCTAATGAGCAAGAACACAAGGTGGTAGAGTACGGTGAGTGACTCTTAGTTAAGAGGAATCTAATAGAAGCAATGCACTTAAAGTAGTAAATGGTTATATGAGTTGCAAGAAGCTTTAGCCCATTCTTTTGTACTTACTAATTTAGCTTTTGGAGAGACAGATGGATTAAGTTTCCCTTGATAATTTTCTTTTCTTTCTTTTTCCTGAGGGTGGATACAGCAATTAGTTTTGGTTTGGTTTTTCCTAGCATAAATAGCTAATGAAATAAACTAATATACTCTGAAAAAACAGAATGAAAAAAAACCAAACAACCTCAAACTCTAAAAAAGTAAGGGTGTGGGGTAAATACTGTTTGCGTTGTTTCTCAGATGGATGGCCCTTGTCTTGTTTCTTTCCCTATGCAACACTGGGGCTTGTGGTATCAAAAAATGGCTGTCTGAGCCATTAGCAAACAAACACAAAGATAGCCAAAAATGGAGGAAATTGAGACACTGAGCCATAAACATACCTACTTTAATGCAGCAATTCAAGTTGATCAAGGTTAGTATTCAGGATGTGAGTGATTCTCCACATGGCAAAGTAGAGAAAAAGTGCAGGATAGTTAGTTATGAAATCTACGCAGATACAGTCTTTACTACTTTCCTGCTACCTCTAGTCACAATATCCTTGTAGTTTATCTGGGAGTGTGTCATCAAACCCGATGACAAAATTAGTCTAATGACCAAAACACTTGGTCATCTTCTCCTTGTTAGCTTAGCTAGCATGTTAATGTGCTGCAGAGCAAACACAGTGTACTTTGCTGGTTGCCTTCTCCTCCTCCAGCTTTTACTTCAGCTATCTACCCTAACACAGAATGGATAAACAGTTTTCTTGCCAAATAGTAGTGGATTAGCCACAGCAGTGGTGACGACAGCAGAGTGTGCGGAAGGATAAGAGTTACAATAGATATTCCCAAAGCAGTAACATGAGCTGGGATAAAACAGGAATGAAATGTCATCATCCAGATGAACATTTACACGCTGTGGTAATGATAAATAGTATTTGGATTGAGCAGAAGGGCAAATTCAGCGTCACGCCAACTCCCAAAAAAGTTCATCTGACAAAGATCATATACGCTGAAATTTAATCCCATAATCCAGTTCTCCATCTTGAATACAGGTTATGTTACTAAAAGTTATTCTATACAGAAAAACAAAATATAAAAACTCTAATAGTCATACTATAATGCCTGTGATTGGAAATACTTTACTTTTGATATTCTTGCAACCTTGGCCTGATCCTGAGACCTACTAAACATGTATTTCATATCTACCTGAAAGCCCTGACAGTTTTCATAGCCTCTCAGGACAGGAAAATGAATTGAATGTATAGTTAAGAAAAATAAAATAATAACTAATAATAAATAAAACTACCAAGATTTCAGGGTGCCTGGAACAGATGAAGTGAAATCCACAATTTGCTATGCACAAAAAGGAAAAGCATTGTGACATTATATCCATGCTCTTTATGATTTTAAAATTAATGCAATATTTAGAAAATCAAACAGAATATTTTACAACCTGTTCAGTTCTGCTACTTCTGTATATACACATTAACACAGTAAAATTGTTTACCATTTTGTGAGCTGGAGTATGTTTGTTCCATTTTATACACAGTAAGAACAGAAGCACAAACACTCGTAAGATCTTAAGCTCTTAAACCTTCAGGCCCGTTTCCAGTCCCATCACAAATTTTCTATGCATTCAGATGGCAAGTCCAGTTTTCTACCAGAAGGCATGAAAAATGGGCATATTGTATGGAAAACTATACTCCAGACTGCAAGAAGCTCTGGCATTGCTGGGATGACAGTGGAAAAGCCCTGAGAACTTTGTCCAAGGTGTCAGAGAGATCTTCTGGAAGACATGAGACCTACAAGCATAAATCTTGTACATTATTCGAGGAGAAAACTATTTCTTTCCCTGAAATGTCCATTTATTGATATAATCCCAATTATTTAAAAATTCTTTGGTGACTCTTGTGTCATAACATATTACACTATTCCTGAATTAATTGGCACATGGAACGCTCTGGTTCACAAAACTTCTTGTGAGTCTGGAAAGTTTTATTAGGAAAAATTTCTCAAAATGTTTCTGGGGCCTATTTATTTCCATTTTTCTGTATCATTTTCTACCTGTCTCATTACTGGACATCCTTCAGCTCTTTTCAGCACGCCAATTATCCTCTCAGTCATTTCTGGTGCTCGTCCCTCCTCTCTTAGACTCCAGCAAGTCTGAAGCTCTCTCTGGTTCACTGCCTAGGTTATATTTCATTATGGCTGCCACATTATCCGCAACAACCATCATTAAAAAGGCTGCTGCATTATCCCTAGAAAGGGAGCAACATTTCAACAGCTTTGTGCAGCAAATGCACTCAGGGAGGGTTTCTGCCACTGCTTGCCAAGTTCCCATTGCCTCACTTTCCCCACTGGTTCTCCTGCTTTGTAACTCAGGTTCTGAATTTGTCTCAGGTTCCCCCTGTTCTGCTCTCATTAAGAAGGCATTTGGGCAGCATTCTTTTCCCCTCATGATGGAGAATTTGTTCCAGGCCACTGCTGAGCTGTAGACATTGTCCTTGAACGTGTAACCTGTAATGAAAAGAATGACTGCCCTGTAAGATACCAAACCTTTCATGCAGGATTCCCCACCCTGACCCTAATGACCGCCCACTTACTTGGATGGATTTAAAATAACAGGAGAAAGAGAAAAATGTAAAGGAAAAACTGGAACTGTTCCTCATCTATATGTTTAGTAATGTAACTTGGGCAAGCTTCCACTCACCAAAAGTGTTTGGGCTTGGAAAGCTAAAGAACAGCTGTGCTATAAACTCAGTTGCTGATATTTTCTTTTAGATACCAGCTATGTAAATATGCCTTAAGTTCTTAGCTATTAATCCAGTAGTTACTATTAAAGAAAAAAATCATAGAAGCACTCGATCTACCAAAAGTTAAGATTATAACTCAGAGGTGTCACAGCTTAATTCACAGAAGAGGGATCTGTTTTAAAATCTGTTTCTAGCTCTCCCCATCTAAACCCATGCTGCTGTCCTCTTCTAAACCCAAATCAAACTGCTGCAATCTTAAAAAAAGTGAATTTTCTCTCACATAGTGCTTACTATGGATTAACAAGGGTGTAGTTTGAAAAGTAAAATCTTTCATGTCTAGAATGCATCCTTCTGGAGAATTTTTGGTTGCACCATTAATAGCCCTTCTTGATCAGACAACCTGCAGAAAATCACTGTAAGACACCATGAGAAACTGCAAACACTATGCACTGTGCTGATTCAAACAATGTGAGGAGACACAAACTAGTAGGACACAAACAAGACACGAACAAGGGGGACATCTCTTGGCTGGAGAGCTCCTTGAAAGAGGAAAGGGCAAGAATCATTCCAAAAAGAGAAGCACTATTGCTGAATAAACACAAGTGACTGATTTATGAAGGGCAGTTATTAGACTCTGTATGCTGTACATGTGAGAGGAAAATATACCCGAGAGGGCAATTCAGAGCAAGAGACTAAACTGGAGGAGTGCAGCCTCAGGATGGTGCCGAAGCTGAGATCCAAGACATCCAGAATATTCTTCCTTTTGTAATTTAACATCAATCAACACAATCCTTCATCATTCAGCAACTTCTCCACAGTTCCTCTGAACCCTGACCTCTGAGTTGTTAGGACTTGAGCAAGGGAGCTGAATATGAAACTTATTGACTATGCAGCTAAATGTTTTTTCTCAGCACTTCCGTTATCATGGATGAAACTTTTGCTGTAACTTGTCTCTTCTTGGAGAACACACATAATATGAACACTCCAAGACTCCATGCCAGCAGTAAAGCAACCTCCTTTGTAAATCTGCTTACCTCCATCAACTGAATACTGAAAAGAGCCCAATCAAGAAAGAGTTATTTCACAATTAGCTGTGCTCAATTTTGCTTTTTAATAATCACTACCTTTCAGATATATAAGCTTTGACAGTTCCATGGGCCCCCCAAAAGAAAGGAGGACCAAACATGCTGCAGGTGTTTCTCTGCAGCATTTCTCTCCCTCTAAAAGTGTTCTGAAGTTAATTTTGATGAGGTTTGAAAGGAGTAGGCTTGTGCTCCACGCTGAAAACGTTTTCAATTTGACAGCTCTGTCTGTGTGGGGGAGGGAGAAAGATCAGTGATATCTTTAAGTTATGCAATAAAAAGTTAGCTGTCTTCTTTGAATGCAGATTTCTATTGAAGTTTTAAATAGTCCTATTCACTAAGGAAAGGACTGAAAAGGTGGTTAACATAAGTAAGCTGAAGCAACCTGCTGCTGTTCCTCTGAATAAAGCTGGCCTTCTGGAGTAGTGGTGGAGGCTGTTGACCTTGTTTTTCTCCCTTGCACCAGCCACTGTGTATCCTTACACGAGTATCGTATTTCCGGGCAAACAGCCAACTTTCCTGTATGGCAGTACAGAGTAGTACACAGCACCAGCATTCACAAAAATGAAACTTGCTTGCTTTCTTAACAACTTAAGAGGACTCAAGCTTATACTGAGCTTTGCACTGACCAAAACTTTCCCAAGGGATGGACAAAAGATTCCTGGGATCTACAAGGAAAATAGCATCAATGATTTTGCAACACATTCCAGAAATCAGAGGCCACAAAATATCTGATGCTGTAACTACGGAAGCTTTGCTGTGGAAAGACACGTCTTTACCCTCTTTCATGTACTGTTATGCCTCTATTTCAGAGTCATAAGGAGAAGGGAAGGTATGCTTCTAACACGTTAAAGAAAACCAATGAGAAAGCCAATGAGAAGCCTAAAAAGATCACAAGTTTAAATTAGTTGTCTTAACCTTTCCTCATCATCCAGTAAATTATCTTCCATTTACAGTAAAGCACTACTCCTTCAAGCAGTTTTCCTTCTCCCTCCCAAAGGTTTAGAATATGAGGCTCATACTCCAGAAAGCAATGGGACTCACTACATGAATTTTGTCAACCCCATCAATGCCATAACACCTGAATCCTTCACATGAATGATCATTACCCACACTGTGCTTCATGAAGCAGGTATGTCTGTCACATTTCACAGTTTCAAGACACCCAAGATTATGTGATTCACCAAAGTCACGGGTGACGTTTGTGACTGAGGTGCTGCACCTGACCTTCAAGTCCAAGCCTTCTCTTTTTCTAGTAATATATATCTGAGACCTCATCTTTCTTTCTGTTCTTCTCCACAGCCCACTGAGATGAACAGTCTCCTTTTCTTCCGTGCTAGAAAAAAGTCTAAACAGATAGTAATGACAGCTTCTTCTACTCCAGCAGGAACACTACAGATCCAGGGAGGAGTCTGGCCATTTTTCCCATCACATTTGCTTACCGCTTTCTAAGACCAGAAAAAGGGAAGTCAAGGAACAGCTGTAGAAGCCTCAGGTTCTTATATCAGCTTTCACTTTCCAGGCTCTCTTAGAAGTAATAAAGAGGTCATTGAAGGACCACTGCAAGCAAATAAGTGAGTTAGACTAATCGTCTGGGGCCAGTGCTTCCCATAGAGAGGATACCAAAGGAGCTGGCCAGAGCTGTACCAGATACTAAGTCCAGCCCAGTGGCTGAGGAAAACAACACTCACAGCCTCAGTGCAAATATTCTACCTTGGTAAACCCATAACAATACAGAAGTAGGTCCAAGCATCTCTCACTGTGCTGATCACCTTGGATCTTTTCTAAAGCAGTCATTCCTATGAACATAATCAGGATATTAACTGATAGACTTGTGGGAGGACAACATTTTACCCCTATCACATCTACTGCAGGTCTGGTAGGAAAAAAAAAGAGACATTTGCAGGAGAATCAAATATTCTCTTTCATAACAAAGGGCAGTATATTTTTAGGATTTAAAAATTATATTACTTCTACATGTCAATCTAGCAGACTTTTTTCTGTAATAGATATCTATTTCAAATGAAGTAATTTTATTTAAAAAAAAATTGTATTGTGCAGTTACTTCTTTTTCCTACCTTCCTTCTCTTTTGGACCTTCATCCTGTAGTTAAATAATATGCTGCATGAACCACATTATAATAAGAGTTGAAGAGTACATATTTCTTTGTATTTATTTGTTAAAATACTACTTCTGTAACCAAAAGTTATAGCCTTTCTTCTTGCTTACTAATCAACACCTTCAATACTTTCTGTCTTCAGCATTATTATTACCCAAATTTCTAAAGTCTGTCAAATGACAGAAAAGCACTGAAGAACCTCCAGATGCATTAGAGCTCCAATTCTACAAATATCTGTCATTATTTGAAAGTTAACAATTTATAGCACATTATTTTGTGAGTAAAACAAGCAATATTTTCTATGTGGAAATAATGATGCACAGAACTCTGAGCAACACAACTTAATTTTCAAGTTGTGCTTTATTGAGTAGGGATTGGACCAGCTGGACTTCAGAAGTCCTTTGATATTACAATTTTAATAATTAAAATTTTCTCTGAATAAGCAAATAACTACAGCAGATTTTTCAGTTTTTCTCAGGGTTTGGGGGTTTTTTTGTTTTTTTGGGTTTTTTTGGGTTTTTTTTTTTTTTGTTGTTGTTTTTTTTTTGGTTTTTTTTGTTTTGGTTTGGTTTTTTTTTGCTACTTGGAAAAATATTTGGGGAGGCAGAATGTTTCCTTTAAATTGTCCAGTCTAATGGTCTCCTAACCACCACCTGTCTCTATGTCAGAAAACATTCAAACAATTCACCAGTTTCTAGAAAGGAAGAATTATAATTCTTGAAAGAATCCGAGATACTTTTCATTCATTTATGCCTCCCCAAGGAACTTTTGAAATTCAATGCAGTAGAGGTAGAGTTGTTTACAGTATGCCTTGCTTGCCTTGCCTTCATGGGACTGCTCTGCCAGCAAGTAACTTCAGTATATATATATATATAAATAAATAGAGATGTAGATATAGATATTCGTCATATAAACCCATTGCTATAGTTTGATGTCTTCTGCTAAGTTTTTCTGACATCCAGAGAGATAAAATTTCAAAGGCTGAGCCCAATTATCCCACCGCCTACAAAGCTTTGCAAAAGATTTCAGGGTATTTAAATGAGCAGTAAAGAACAGAGGCAACAAATACAGGATGGATAAAAAAAAAAAAAGCACTGATTATTAACTGTAAGAAAAGTAATCTAATGCTGTCACTGAATGCTAGCAATAATGATAAAACTGCCCTCAGAAAGGCTAAGCCCCTTCTTATGGTCTTGATACAGTTAAAATTGACAATACCTAAGCTGTCAGTATTAGTGGAGGAAGAAGATACGAAAACCATCTGGAAACAGACAAAGTTGGAATAATTAACTTGGACTGATGATGATTAGAGGCTGAAGGAGAAAAAATTTTTATTTCTTAGATCTGCAGGTCTAGGAGTTAAAAAATCTAATTAAGACATAAGGTTTCTGTTCAGAAAGTATTTGCCGATGAAATATCAAATTTTAAATTAGATATCGAAGTACATTTTCTCTTACTGTACCAGTCTGTTCCAATACAAAAACCTAAATAAAAGAAAACCAAAACCTGCTTTTCTGAAACTCCATGCATTCATCTACATATGAGAGATAAATGATCTTTACTGACATCTGTTAGTCCTATCCACTTGATCTCATTTAGGCAAGCACCTTTTGTAGCTTTTATTGTTCAGTGGTCCAGAAAGTGACTGTGTAAAAATATTGTGTAAAATTACATCTTTTTCTTGCATATGTTCATACTGAAAATTAATCTGTTTTACTGTCATAAAGCAAGTTTCTTCCAACCTGTGATTCTACACCTAGAAGACATAAAAAGCATTTTTATCCCGTTATGAGCATTGAGAACAGCACCAACTAATAACACAATTATCTAACATAGAAAAAGGACACAATTACTTTCCATAATTCTGCTGAAGATGGGCAGGAAAGCAACAACAATTTTGTGTGTGCACATGTAACTATTGAGCTCCACGAAAGCAGAGAGAGAACAGCAACCCATACCCATATCTTTAATGCTGAACATGTCAAATAACTAGAAAGTCTAGCTGGGAGCTGTTTTCAAAGAGGAATATGTCTGCAAACATACAGTGTAACTCACAAATAATTTTTGGAGAAAAATCCAAATAGGAAAAATCCCATATTTTATAAATACAATTCAAAGATGAACACCTGAAAAATATTTTTCCAGACTTTATTAAAAACCATCAGCAAACTTTTCTTCACTACTTACAAAGTTAAATAAAAGAAAATGCATTTTAAAATCCTGAATTCGCATTCCCTTATGCCAAAGCATGTTATTAAATCAATTTTAGGGTACAATTAAATTAATTGTGTGTTAATTTAATAATAAACTTTGGGATATTCAGTTATACCTCCAACATACAGAAAATTTTGTTGCATAGGCAGTTTTATGCCAGAAATATATTTTTAGAGTTGGTTCTGCAAAAATAACAAAACAAACTAAAGAAAAAACAAATATTTACCTAACCAGGACTAAAAGTTTCTTCATGTGGCAAAAAGAGCCTGCTGCTTAAACCTCTATTCTAAGGACAACAATTACAAAATAAAATGTGAGGAAAATGTAGTCAGTGGCACATAAGCTCTAGCAAGATAATATCACATCTCCAAATGTCATTCTTTTTAACATATTTGCAAAATGAGGTGGAATTTTGAGTTCTTTCTCAAAAGTTTAGCACCTAAGCAAAAAAAAATACCCCACAATTTTTATTAAGCCAGTGTAACTGAGCTATTTGATGTTGAAGGAACAAGAGGGAATAAAGAGTACTATTGAACATTACTTCCCCCATTTTCTGTTCAAAAGTCTTTATGATGAGATTACATAAAAGCTGTACTTTAGAAACTCAGAGAAGGGCTTTAATCAATCTCTTTATACCTCTGACAAACTTTAATATATCTTTCTTCAACCATGCAGCCCTTCAAATCAGCCTTCCAAGCAGATTTCTACTGCACACACTCTCCAACTAGGCCTCTACTAAATATAGAAAAAAACAAAATCTAGTGTTTCTGAGGTAAAAAGAATAATAGAGAAGCAAATAAAGACAAAAAGAAAAACGTGGCTTTTATACATCATGGAACAGCTCACTGATATTCTCAGTCCCTGAGAGTAAAAGCCCCACTTGCAGTTCCTTCTGCCAATCACTATATGCTACAACTGCACCTACATCTGTTCCAGACTCAAAATCAAGATGGTTTGGATGCTTTCCAAGTGACTCCACCAGCTGTTTTTTTCATTTCCTGTCTGCCTGCTCCTCTCCTGCAATCTGCTGTCATGTACATTCACATTTTCCCATTTCTCTAATGAAATGTTCAGATTTCAGAGCAATCTCCTGTCCAGGGGAGTTTACTGACAAGTTTCCCAAATAATTTCTAACTTCCTATATACCCATGATTAAAACGAGATATTTATGAAAACTTTCTTCTAATTCTTCTGAAACAGCAAAGAAGAATTTAATCAAGGAGTAACTATGTCAGATTGAGACAAATTTTGTACTTTGTTATTTTGCAGAGAGGCCACTCTTCACAAACAACTTTAGAAAATAGCTTTCCTTTGGAAAAAGCCAATGATTTCCTCTCAGCAGCATGTAACCAGTCTGCTGCTACAAAACATTTAGTAAGCATTCATAAATGCTCCACTCCAGAGGTATTAGATGTGATGCTCAGTACCTGGGAATGCTCATCTATGTAGGTCCAGGTCTGTTTAGGACATTGAAGACCACACTATAAACGGAGTTTCCAAAGACTTTCATGCTTGTGAAAAAATGTGATACTTACAAAAGACAGCTCTGGAGAGTATAATCCTTTCAGAGAGGCTGGGCAATAGATGAACAGATAAACTTTTGCAAAAGTTACCCTTACTTCTTCACATTGCATGTGGATGTGCCAGTTTACAAACACATTGTCTTAATACATTTGGACAAAGAGCTAAGTCTTGATCCCCATTACAGAATTCCCCTCCTACAATTAAATATTATATTCTGATATTATATGTTCCTCTTATTATATTCTCTTATTATATAAATTCTTAGACTTTAATATCTTTTAATTTTTGAATTCTTGTCCCAGATTCAAATGTCCCTGCACATTTCTTCACAATTTGGTGTGAATTCCACACTAAGCCTTCTTTTGAGTTTCAGTCAGAAGTATCAGATCTTTAAAGACATAAAAATTATTTTGTTATCAACGTTCAAGCAGTCATGGTATAAAATCCAGAAGTATAAGTAAATGGTTTTATTAACTTTACTGCCATCAAATTTCTTCTACTGAGCAATGAGTGGAGAAGTGCAATACAAGTACTGATACAGTACTTGTTTCCTACCATTAGGCATATTCTCTTATTCCCAATCAGATAGATTGGCTCTGCCATATGATTTTCATAATAACTAAAGAAAGATGCTCCTAAATAATTCCACATCATCCATATTTTCTTTGCCTGACGTTCACTATTAATCAGAATTTTCAGGCATTTGCTTCCTGTTCTTGCTTCCTTTCCAGAAAAATACAGTAAGCATCTGAGAGAGAGAAAACATATACCAGAGAGTGAAAAATGATTGGAAAACTAGAGAACTGTAGCTTACATGTAAAGAATACCAAAGAAACCCTAAAAGCATTAACTTGTTTCATTCTCTGTTGCTTCTACCAAGCTTCAGGTACCTCTGTACATGTCCCAGTAAAATCTAGATTTGGCAGCATTTTATTCTCTTGGTGCAGGAGCTTTTCTTACCAGGAAACTGAAGATTGAAACATTTTATAGTTACATTGTTTGCATTTAGTGAAAATTAAATGCTTCATTCTAATAAACACAGAATTTTGAATTCATTACTCATTCCTTTTAGGTTTTAATATTATGAAATATTTCATGCAGCATTTTGTCAAAAAAAAAAAAAAAAAGCCAGAGGAAAAAACAAGACAATGCAAAACAGGGCACATTTTCATCAGAATTTTCAAAATTGGCTTATTTTCCACAGAAAATAGATAACTGGAATTAGAAAATTATCCTGCAAAGACCAACTGCATTTACAGAACTGAAAATCCAATCTTAGTCTTAAATTTTCACAGCAAAGACAGTTTTGCAGTACTAAATCCTGCCAGTACATGTGAAGGACCACATGATGACTGCAAGCCAGTTCTGTATGTCTTTCTGAAGAACTGCAGCAGCAGAAATGGAAGTTACTAACTTGGGTCAAGGGTCAGAAAATTCTGTCTTTGTCTTACTGCAAAAAATTGGATTAAGGTTATCACCTCCTCCATTTAGCGTTAACAATGAGGGATGACAGTACAAATATTTCCCTGTATTTACAGATGAGTCACCCATCAGGAGAAGAAATACATAAAAACTAGTGAAGACTCCTAGCAGTAGTTTTGAGCTGTGGTGCATGGATCTGCAGGCCAATTTGAAGGGGCCTACAAAAGCAAGTAATGGAAAGGTTGGTTCAAATACCATGATAAAGGAATCTGAAGCTCTACTTGAATATCCATAGAGGTCCAAAATAAAAAATATTTGAAAGCCACCAACTACAGCTATAGTAATCCGACACACATTTCTCCATAAGACTACATAACCCTCATGTTTTTACAGCTCAGAGATCTGGCATCCAGTACCAGGTTCAACAGGTCTGCTCCCATGCTATACCAATGCCACAGCCACCCACTGAGCTCAGGAGAGCTACATGGCTGTGTTGTGTTGTGCTGCTCCCTGAGAGTTTTTCCAGGGGTGACTGATGCATTTTCATTAGAATAGGTAAATATGCTTTTTTTATTTCCCCACCCAGAAGAAAAAGCTGGCTTTGAACAAGACAGCTGTACAGGCAATACCTTACCATGGGAACAACTTGTTCAGAGGGGTTGTGCGGTCACTGGATAGAGACCAGAACAACCTGGTCTCATTTCAGAGCTGATCCTGCTTTGAACAGGAAGCTGGGCTAGGGATGCACTGAAGTCCCTTCCTATGTGAAGTGTCCTATGATGCTACAAAAAGGCATCAAAGACATGTAGCCAGTTTTTATTTCACTTCTTTCACTCCATTCAGCTACCTCTAGGATGCTTTGCTATTTACTTTTTTTTCACTTATAATGTGTTATGAGGCTTTACAGAACATTCACATCATATTGGCATGTGTTTCTGTATAAACATAAGGGTTTCCAAAAAGTTGTTTGGGTTTCGCGTTGGTTTTTTTTTCATTTTTTTTTTAGGAATGGGACAGAAAGCCTCATGGAAATTCTTGTTTCCAGGAAGTCTTCAGAAAAGTCAGGTTATCAAAAACCTTGAAGAAGAAACCTTTGCAGCAGGTAAAATATTTCTGCCAAGAAATCTAGAGACAGGTTTTGTGTCATCCCTATGATTACATCTATACTGCTTTTCAGAAGAACAGGCTAAAACTTCCATCAAAAAATTGCCGGGAAATTTGTTTGCAAATTGGTTTGAAAAGTTCAATGAAAATAAAAATAGAATAGCAGGCTTCTATGTATTTATTCTCCCTGCTCTTTCCTACCCTTTCAATTTTCGGACTGAAAGAGCAAATTCTTAGTTATTAAAGAATTTGATACTGCTAAGGAAGGAGTACTTACAACTGAAATATAGCATCAAAACCAGGCAACTACATAAACACTTACCAGAAAGCCTTGTACTTTAACTACCTCGCCATGCATTTAGATGACAAAAGAATCAAGAAGCTGTTTTGTTTGTTTGCCATCTATTAGAGAATGAATACAGCCTTCTCATAATGTTGGTGATTTGCTAAATGTCCCTGTGAAGCACAAAAGCCTGCTGTCCAGTTTCCATGCCCAGTGGAATAAGACACGAGCTGCCATTTTGCAGCACTCTGATTTCAAAGCCTTCTCAGAAGTCTAAATTTCTTTGTGCTTTTTATCTACATAAGCTTTATTTGCTTTGTCCTTTCAGAGGCCACCTAAAGGTACTGTTTCATCTTGAGGGAGCTTGTGGGTCTGTATTTCTTCATATGATCATATACCCATACATTTCCCTCTGTGCTTATTTTCACTTAGTGGTCAAGCAGCTTGCTGAACTGGTTTTGATGTGTAATATTCAGCCTTAATTGTTTATTTATTGCATTTCTATCCAAATTTTTCTCTGATGCATTGTAAGCAGGTCTGGTTACTTCACATATCTGAACTTCGGCTGCACAGCCCTACTTCTCTCTCGCTTGCTCTCAATTTGCACCTAAAGCTGCTGCAGCAGCACAGTCTGTATTGCTATTACAGTATGCTCACCTTGCTTCTTTTGGACTGCTATGCAGTAATACTTCAGTCCACTGGTTGTTAAAGCAGGTTGCACTTCACAGCATGGACTATGTCTCACCTACTTCCTGCAGTATCCCATTTCTTGTTTTACTTGGAACTGGCATATATTTTTTCTATTTCTGCATTTCTGCCTTTTTTTTTTTTTTTTTTTAATGTTAGCAGTGATAGAAGTGTTGGATTGGCAGTTCTGAGAGAGCTAAAGCAATAACCAAGTACCATTTTCCTTCTACTGCTCCTTTCCAGCAACTTATGGTTCCCTGAGCAGTAAGGGAGGATGAAGTGACTGCAGCTCCAGTTTCATCTCTCACCTCTCCCATGGCTGAGACCGACCAAGAGGACTCAAGGGGCCACTATACTTCAGCTGAGGAAGGGCTCATCAGGACTGGATTAAGCAAGAAACACCTTGTCTACAAACTGCCAAAGCACCTTTGTGTGACAGCAGCATTCAGTGACAGTTTGCTAGGCCAGATTTAGAAAATTAAGCCATCTGTGACTGGAGAAGCAGGAGTCAGAGATCAGCCCCCATGTTCCCTCGCTGGCTCCAAAAGCTGTACACTCTTCTCTTCCTCATAGTGCCCCTTTGCTCACAGAAAAAAGAAAACCAAAGCTCTTCCCTCCCTCCCTTGCTTCATTAAAAATTGTCTTCTCCACTCCAGGAAGCAAACTTCAGCAAACTGAGGGGATTCAGGCAGTGGCAAAAACCTTGCTAAACATCTGGCCCCAACTCGAAGGAAACATATTGGGTCACTGCGGATCTCCTCTTATGACACTGGAAGTTGCTGACTAGCATTTTTACATTACAAGGTGCTATAATTTGAAGCTTTTTGTTTAGCTGATTGTAACACCTTTGGTACCCTACCCCCGCACTCTTTCAAACACAGGACTAGCCCCAAAACCCCCTTTCCAAACAACAGTATTTTCTCTTCCCCTCGGGGGCGGAACGCAATTGCGGATCCATAGCTGGGCGACGAAGAAGGTTTCGGCTTACGTCTAAGCCTGCACTCCAGATTCAATCAGAGGTAGCTGGTGGCACTCGAACCGCATCTCTGGAAACCTGCCCGCTTTGGTGGCAACCTGAGACAGGGCAAGGACGCGTACGCGGGTCTGCCAATCGATGCTCGCTCTGCCAGCAGCTACGAGGCCGGGAGCTCGGGGGGAGGCGGAGGGAGGAGAGGAGCCCCACGCTAACAAAAGGTGCGCGCTGACGTTAATCTCCGCTAACGAAGCCTGCACAGGGCCCGTGCTCTGAGTCACCCGGCGCAGCGGCGAGCTGAGAGAAAGCTCATGAATCAAAGGGCCCTGCAGAAAGCTCATGAATCAAACCACCCTGCCGTAACGAGGGGAAGCAGTGCGGACAGGGGGAGGGGAGGAGAGCAGGACAGGGCTTGCGTCAGACCCGCAGCCGCTGCCTCCGCCCTGCCCCTGCCGGCCGGGCACCTGGCCCCTGGGGCGTCCTCACCTGGCCGCAAAGGCCTGGCCGGAGGCCTCGCCACACGGAACCGTGCCGGGGCAGCACACGGGCTGCGGGACGGCCTCAGAGCTGCCCTCCTGCCGCTGCAGGGCACAGCCCCGCCGTGCACACGGGCACCCCGCAGGAGAGGAGCGCCCTTAACACAGGGCAGCCTCTGGGGAGTGGGGAATGGAGAAAGCAAGCGCTTGGGGCGAGCGCTGTGACTGTGAGAGCAAGTCTCTTTCACCATTTTGTTCAATTAGGTGCCCGGGTGTAAGAAAGGTCAGAGCAGAAGCAACCGGCTATGTAGAGCAGGCCAAAAAGATAATTTTTGCAGCTTCATCGATGTGCAAAACACCAAATGGCACAAGTACGTGCACCTTAACCTATTTACCATGACAGCAGCACATGGGCACAGAGACTCCCTTCCTC
The DNA here is from genome assembly GCF_009650955.1 of Corvus moneduloides. NCBI lineage: Eukaryota > Metazoa > Chordata > Aves > Passeriformes > Corvidae > Corvus > Corvus moneduloides. The sequence continues at coordinate 81,916,823 of NC_045478.1, read as the reverse complement.
TCCAGTCAGTTGAAGACTCGGAGGGGACGGGCGGACAACTGGTGAGGAATTGGCTCCAGTTCTTTTCTATAATCAAATCTAAGTTTACATAAAAAGCATGTCAGAGAACCATAAACCATCTTCTTCCATAATATATACCAGGCAGCAAACGGTATGTATCTGACCATAACCAAACAGGAGAGTTTTTTCACAACTCTAACCCGCTTTTCTGTTGGCTGAGTTCTTAACTCCCATGCCTCAGTGGCTGGGCAGCGAGGGGTTTGATGTGGCAATTCCAGGTGCTCTGGAGCAGTTACACGCATCTACACACAGGCAAAATCCTGGGTTGTTTCCGGGTGGGCCAGGAATGAAAGCCAAGAGCTTGCAACAAATGTTGCAGTCTTTCCAGTCTGGCAAGAGCGAAGGCCTTCATCTCAGAGCACAAATACTCAGGTGGCTCCTTGAGGGGAAAAAACAGATTAAGCTGATGGAAGATGCATTCAGGGCTCACATGGCTTGCAGAAGTGGCAAACCTGCTCTCAATAAAGATTGCTGTCAGGCTTTTGGTTTCCTTTATTTATTTCTTGGAGAGAAAAAAAAGAATAGAAAAGCAGGCCGTTTTGCTGACTGATACAGAAGGGCTGACTATATAAATGCCATAGTGAAACACACAGTATGGCCATCAAAATCATGTGCCTTGGGAGTAGGAATAACTGCTAGCCTCTCCTAGCAGAGTCATCAAGAGGGAACAGGAGTTCTCCTGTGTGAATGCAGTACTGTGTTTAGTGCTCACCTGAAAGATGAGTAGGGTTTGTGATGATAAACAGGCATAAAAACGTCCAGGGGTGTTCACTTGATAGGTAATAGTTTACTAGCACTTTCAAGAGCGACAAGCAAGAAGGAAACAGACTGTCATGGAAAAAAACTTTGCAAGGTTTTGAATGTCGTTAAAACGGTGCTGAAGACAACAGTGTGCATCTGAGATCAATGAGCTCTAGTCATTTTGAAAGGGTCTCTCTCGGGTGGCAGAGAAGTTAGAGTTGCTCAAGGAAAAGAAACAAAGATGACAGGTCCTATAAGCCTGATCAGGTTATCTCCTTAGAACTCCAGAGCCTCAGGAACAGCTATGCACATGTACCTCTTTTCTTAAAAGGTCTGGTCCCAGTACATAATTTCAAGTATTAAAATAAATCATATCGTGTAGCCATCACTTGGAGCTCGATTTATTCTGTAGACAGACATCACTTCACTCTGCCTGGTCCTGAATTTGCTAGAAGATGCTTGGTTCTGTTATTCTAATGTCAAGCAAATAAACCATATGCCCTGCCTCTCAGGGGTATATGTGGGGGCATTAATTGGGGCTCAGTAGCTCACTAACCACCGCTATTCAGCTCCCAAGCAGAACAAGCTCATTTCTGCCCCAGAGATTCTGCAGGACAGGTGAGACCTCTTCAGTGTGGGTCTCAAGTTGGATAAGAGGAAGAATTGCAGGTGTCTGAAATTAGCAGGACCTTATGAACTAACAGAGTTGATCTGGAGGGTGGATGCATGCCTCTAGGTCAAGATAAATGAACATTAAGGAAATTTAGGCTGGAGAGAAGGGAAAGGCAGATAGCCTCAAACCTGACAAAGATGTGATACAAAGAACGCAAAACTGACCAGAATGGAAATTGATCTGTGCAAGATCCTGTTTTCCACAAGTTTAACTGTGACAGTTTGCCCAAGTTTTGACACTCAGAGTCAGAGACAAAGAGTAATTGAGCTGCAGTGACTTAATAAGGCAATTAAGTATTCAGAAAGCAAAGGTAGTGAGTACCATCTTCCTGGGCTTGAAAGCATTATCAGCTTGAAGCTAATTCTTCTACTCCTCCTACGGCATCACAATTTTTACTTAGGAAATTCATGCCCTGTATCTAGTTCTGCACTGTGCTTTGAAACTGAAACCTCTACTCTTAAGGGCTAGAGAAGACCTGCAGCTTTCACCCAGGCCAGTTTGTAGTCACCAGGTTTTGTTGGCTTTGGAGTGGAAAAAGCTGAGAGAGGAAACCAAAGCAGAATTGCTCAAATATGATTTCAGGAACTTTCTTATTTTTCTCAGTCTGAATGTGTAACTGCGAATCAGGGGGAGCAGGATGATTGGCTGAATTGCTGCTCCTAGTTTCTTTTGAGCTTTTAGTTACAGTGTGTTTGGTAATTTCACACAAGCAGTTCATTAATAAACTGGCATCCCAGCACCACTGCAACACCAAGATAACCTGCAAGCCATCAGCTATAGCAAAATAACATTCCTCTCCAGCTTTTATTCTGATACCACTCTTAGCAGGATTGAGGTGGGTTTTTCCTCCTCCCTGTGCAAAGAACGATTAAAAGACAGGTATGGAAAGTGCCTCCATGGCTGCGGCCTGGCTAGGAGGGGCCAGTTTTCTTTTGCCACCAATGGCAATGTGCAAGGAGAAGGGCCCACCTGACAGAGTTTCACTAGCTGAAAAGGAGAGGCAACACACAGTAGTTTTAGCTCAGAACACAGGAGGCTTGCCAATACATTGACTTCGTATCGCTGGCATTCAAGCAGTTAAACACAACTGCGAACTCTGGAAGATTTCCCACTCCTTGCTGAAGCTTCTCCCCAGTACACTGGTAACTGGTGAACAGATGGTACAACAGATACGGTGTTAGCTCCCTCCTTGTTGGAAATGCAGCTATCCAACATTTAGTCAACCTGCCTACAGTGAGAAATGACTGAATTAGAAGTAAAAACATGCTTCCATTTCCCTTTCAGTTTTAACTACTGCACATACACAGTCTGTGCCTTTTGTATCTCTAGCAGAGTCCAAAATTCACTTTTCTCAAGGGAGTCTCTCTCTGTAACTCTCCTATCCTGGCTGTTGTGGCAAAAGGTAGTAAGAACTCCCCCTTTTTCAGTCTCCTACAAGCAGTCTAGGATAAACAGTCATTCAGACTGGCAGCATTTTCCTCCTCCAAGCTGTATCCAAGGAAGAATACAGATGCTGCAAACAGTGTCGTGAACTCCAACACTCACCCAGCAGCAAGACTGCCAGAAGCATCTGGCACTATTTTGAGGAAAAGTTTTCAGTTTGTTTCTAGTTGGGCTTCCTCTGGGCCTTGCTGCCATCTCTGGCTCCCCTCCAGCCCCTCACTGCAGCTTCACCAAACTCTGCTTTTTGATAAACATTTCTTGCACCCTCCACCAGCTCCTTTGTTCCCTCCTATGACTCCCACATCACATTTCCCTAACTGTAACCAGTTTCATTGGCCTCCCACCACCTTTCTGTCCCCTCATAACAAGGCTTATTTCTCTTCCCTCCATGTAAGGCTTTATTTCTATAATACCATGCTTCCCTTGTTGCCCGCTTCCCCCAAAGTTCTGTCCCAAAGCCAAACAAAATCGCATCTTGTTCTGAATTCTGCACTTCTAGCAAAGCATACATTTTCTTTTGCAAATGCCTTGTATCGAGACATAACTATGATTTGGAGCAACTTGCCAAGCAAATCTCCATTTTCTTTATGTACCAAGCTCTTTAAAAGTCACTTGACATGGATAAAAAACACAAGGTTTTAAACAGGCTCCATTACCTTTGCCAGAAATGGATACAGCAAGGTTTGGGGAATTTTATGTGTGCGTTTTTAGTTCCAGGCTAGTCAGTATATTATGGAAAACAGACCTGCCTCCAGTTACCTAGAGACTGCATAACCAGGGGGGGTTCAAGTGACACTGTAAAACCACTCCACAGGAATACCATTCAATTGCTCAGTTCAGCAAGCCCTCTCGGTGGATTTTCTTTCCTTACAAAAAATTGCACTTGTCTGTTCATTGCTTTCCATATTGCATAAGAAAAAGAAAAGAAAAAGGAAAAAGCTTTATTAATTTATGGCGATTTACACCCTTACTAAGTCTGAGATTTAAACATACAAGTCAGAAAAGTCAAAATTATAGTTTTTCTGCTTCCATTCCCTTCTCTATTATTTCCCCATCATAAAGGTATGCTCTCTTTCATGTGAGTTCCAACATCAAGCACATATGGACAAAAAGCTTTGTTATTTCCAAAATGCTGCTGCAATGCCAACTTCAGCAGCTCAGCCTCACAGCCTTCTCCTGTGATACAGCAAAGTATTTATTGCTACATTCACATGAGTGTGTTGTGCCCACCCAAAGAGTAAAGTTTTTCTTCTCTGCTTCAGTGCCTAAAGCTTGGCTCCTTTTCCAGAGAGGCCAAATACCTGTAAACACCCTCCCTTCTGACGGAGCTGTACCTTTGCAAAGTAAACAGCATTCATGTGGGTGCCTAAAAACATGTCCAAGTGCCTATCTTTAGGCACCTGAGTCTGGAAATGCTGGTCTGAGTGAGCAGGCCCTGCTTGTGGCATGAATTGCTCTGCAGGGCAAGGTTAGGACAGAGGAATACCCAATTCTTAATTTCATTCTCTCAACCATCTCGCTGCTCAAATGAGAAACCCAACTGGGAATCTTAGTTACAGTAATATACTCACCAAACATATTGTATTCATTTATTTGAATTACTTTAGGAATAGAATCGCCAGCCAGGAGAACAAAAACAATCCTCCACAAAATGGATAAAGGCTTCACAGCCTGGAGTAAAAGGAGTCCTCAGAACATACCACATTTGGATCCAAGGACTCCCCTGGGTTTCCTTAGCCACAGAGGTGCCAGAGCCCCAGCAGCAGGCAGCCACATTGCCAAACCTACTCCCTTTCTCAGATTTTCTTAGCTAGCTTCTTTTCTACCTGCATTCAGATGACAAAGTATTTGAGCATGAATTATCATCATTATGGATGTTGTCAGGATTGAGGTGGGTTTTTCTTATCTATTATTATTATTTCTTATCTATTATTATGTGATTTTATGCCCTCAGTCTCCATTCTCCTGCTGCACACAGGTCACCTGATCATCCACTTCAGCAAAGGAGGAGTGTGCCAGAGCTGACAGTCCATATCTTTCATAATCTCTTTTTTGGTATGATAGAGGGGGACATCTTTTAATATTCTTCAGTTCCTGCCCTTCACCCAGTAGAATAAGACTGGGAGAAAATGGTATGTAAGCTAGCAGAAACTCTTTGGAAAAAAAAAACAATAACAGCAGAGGCAGGGCTGCTTTCAAGCTTAAGCCCCTCTGCACATCCTGGTGGCAGCCAGAGCCAGAAGTAAACATAAATAGCAGCCATCCGACAGGCTACAGGTAAGGATGCACAGTTATAAAACAGACACATTTGCAAGGGAAAATACAGAGATCTGAAGTTAAGCCTAGTTTTGTTTTTTTCAGTTTGACCTAGCAGCTTCCCAAGACTGCCTATTGGGACACCAGCTTCCTACTTTCCTTACATCTGCAAAGGACAACCTCAGAAAAGAGAAGAGAAACATTTAGAAAATCTTTGCATAAAACCATTCCCAGACAGAGCTCTCTGTAGAGTCCAGAAGGACAGGCGATATCATCAGTTTCCCAGGTCTGACAAAGCAACACAACCACTTAGACGTGACTGTGTTTGTTTGTCTCACTGGTAGCACAACCTTGGATCCTGCTGTCACATGCCTCTGAGCACTTCAGGCCAGGGAATGTCTCTCAAGATTGTTGGTAAATTCTTATCTGTATTGCAGTTGCAGAGGTGACGCTTGCAGACGTAACCCTGAGCAAATCTGAGCCAGGCGGTAACCCTGGTAATCTGGAGGGGGATGGGGAGAACAGCAGCAGCCAGCTGGGAGCTGATCAAGATGCCTCATGCACAACCATTTGCCTTCTACAGCTGATAAGGCTCAAGCTAGGACCTGTACTCAGCAAGACAGGTTATGAACACAGAGAAGAAAGGTGGTTGCTGCCTGAAAATGCTCCTTGAATCCTTGATGCCACAAAATAATATTTCTTTTAGCTCCCTTTTCTTGATCTGCACTGCTCAGTGCTGCTGCAGTGGGGCCTGACTTGTACTTAGAACTAGCTGACATATTGAATGAAAAAGCACACTTGAAAAACACACCCTTTTGTGCTCATTTCAAGACCTACCGATGCGTGGTCGTGGTGGTCTTTGTTCACACCATACCTAAGGCCCCCGGTGTGTTTCACCAATGAGAAGATCCTTGTCTCTGATTATTAGGACACAGTGATGTCAGCTGAGAGTGCTTGTCATGAACAGGAGGTAGAATCACTAGCATAGAACATCATCAAAACACACTTCGACAAATTTTTCTCACCTCGGGCTTGCCCCGAGCTACCAGATCAGTTGACTACTTTCTGCAGCTCGGTTCAGGTGCAGTAACTCTTCCAGCTGTGGTAACTCAGCAAGACACCTGAAGCCAGCCAATATTCCACTGGGGTGAAATATTTCAGCCTTCTCACAATAAGCACAAAACCCACATGATAGTCTACATTTACTGCTTTTAACTAGTTTTGCTTTCCCCTGCCTACATACTGCTCCTTGAGCTCTAAAAATCTGAGGAGTGGAGGACGCCATTGGGAAACATATAAAACTTATCTTAATTTAGCACTGAAGACAAAGTTTATAAAAGTAAAGGAAGAGTACAACCAGACCCAGCTTTTTTTTTTTCCTTCTCATAAACAGCTAAAATTAGCCAAAACCTACAACTTCACGGGAAAGGGGGGTGGCAAGGAACGGGGGGCAAATGCAGAACTATTCCCATGTCAAGTCACATCTAATGAAAATGTTTGGTCAGGAAGAATAGGAACATTTTTTTAAACAATGTAAGGTTTTATATTAACATTTTCTAACTGTAATAATTTCAGAAATGCTGATATGCTTCATTTCCACATTATTACACATGTCAGTGTTTTTCTATAACACAGAATTTTTTAACTGACTAAAAATTAAAATAAGGAAAAAAAGTTAAAAATATTAAATAGATTGAACGCTGAATGTTTCACATTTATACAAAGCATTTCGAATTCCCACTATGCCATTTTTATGATTTGACAGCTAGTCCAGGAAATCCTGGTTGTAGGAATGCCGTAATTCATACACCCAGTCTATTTGCTGAAGTTCTAAATTGAAAATGCTCTCTTCTCTCCCTGAGGTAATGTCACCTCACCTTGAACAAAGCCAGCAGAAAAACCAATTTTGGGGTGTCTACCAATTCACCCTATGTGAATGCCTATTAACCCATTTCACTTACAGTGGTGTTGAAGTTTGCACCTGACAATACAGTGCTCTCAAGTCCAAGAGAAAACTGTTTTAGAGCACTGCTTTCTTCACGCATCTCTGGAGAGCTAATCTGAGAAAGCTCCTCTGGGGTTTTCAACCAAGAGACAAAAGTACAGCACTTACTAACACTTTCCTTCTATTTCTGGGCAAAGGACTTTTCACCAGCTGAGATATACCAAGAATTATTACCATCAATTGTCTTCTCAAAGAATAGGCAGTTTAGAGACAAGAAAAATCTCCACTCCCTACCTAATCACCTATTCAGGTCTGCGCAAAGCAGGCAATGGATAATATGAAATGAAGCTGAGAACAGCTCTCATTTTCCTGAGCAGCTAAAGTGCAGTTTTAAACGTGTAATAGATATTTTACCTTTACCATCAACAAGCAGAATGCATAAAGTATGACTGCCTTGATACCTGCTGGGCACTCGAGCTTAAATTGTCATTAACAACCTCGTTAACAATAAGAGATACACAGTGTTCTGCATATGAAAATTATCATAAACCTGTGCTTTTGGGAGTTACTGTATATCAGCTATATGTCCATCTCTTTGAACTACAGTCTTACTCTAGGTAATCTAATCAAAATGCTAACAAACCTGTTTTCATATGATCACAGAAAAAAAACCTGCACATTAAGAAACACAAGTGATAAGCAGCAGATACTCCTACTGTTCTTTCATGCACATTTGAGTGATGCTGAAGAAGACATCTGTATTCTGCAGGGAGCAACAACAAAATCAGCAGACATGACTGCAGTCAAGAAATCACAATCCAACACTCAGAGGCTGGAGTTAGTATCTCCAGTAGCTCAAGTTTTGGTTATTAATCAGCCCCACCTTCATCCCCACTTATTTTGAGCAGGCTCCTTACACCAAGCAGTGCCGCACAAAGTCAAGTGTTAACAGTTGCTGAGTATCTAAAAATCTCTCTAAGTCAATGGTGAGAGTCCCATTCTAGGAAACACTGAAAAGTATGGAAGAGTAGAAAACATCCTGGGGGTTGGGGACCCAAACCAAGTTGAGTTTGAGAGAGGAGAGAGAGAAAGGCTGCTTTTTTACTCCTCATGCCTTACCACAAGTAGCTTCTCAATCCTGTGGACCTCCTCAGTCTCGTTCTGAGGGACATTGGAGTAACCCAGAGAACACTGCTGAAATTGGACACTCGAAGAATACAAGGCCCATCAGCAATCTGCTTATCAACAGCAATTTGCAGTTTACATTTCCTTGGTTGATTGCTTGGGGCTTATTTTTTTTTAAATACCTTCTAATCTGTCTTCCATATTTTCCTGTATCATGTATATTTTCCCTCTGGGTTCTTATATCTTCCTTGTTTTGTTCTCAGATCACCATTTGCCATCATTAAAATTTTATCCTGAAATTTAGGAAATAAGAGTTACTGCATGCTGTGAAGCTTCAAATCCAAAAATAACTCAATCATTGAAGGAGCTAAAGGGGTATATTTTTGTTTTGTTTGGGGGCTTTTTTTTTTTTTAATTTTTCTAGTTGAAAAGTAGCTTAAGAACCTAGTGTATATGTCACAAGTTTCCATTTTAAAACACCATGGTCATAGGCCTGAGAATTAGAGGAATAAAAGCACTGAGACATTGTTTTTCGACCCTAATGACATGAGGAATAAACCATTTCTCTGAATACATTTGGGGGAAAAAATAATGGTTCTTGGACAGGAATTTAATGTGCCAAGTTTAAATTCTCTGCAAATCAGGATTGTAGAATTCCCCACTTTGAAACAATAGTTCATAACAAAAGTGATGCAAACTTGACTGGAACACTGAAAGTGATGCTGCTGGGTGAGAGACTGAATGCATGTAAATTAAGGACGTTGCAAGATTTGATCAGTGCTGTCCAGCATTTATGAGCATCCTTAAAATATGAGATCTGAGCAGACATCATCTATCTGAATAAGTTTGTTTGAAGTTAAAGGTTGTTTATTAAATATTATTTATGCACTGTTAAACCTCAGGGAGAAATATTAAACATGTCTGGGATTCACAGAGTACACAAAACAGGCACTAAAATTGTACAGTTTGATATATAACTTCCTATAGTGGATAAATCCATGAACATCTGCTAAATATGTGGAAGACTTATTACATTTTCATATGGTTTACTTACAATGTGACTTCCCGATGTGGCAAACAAAGCTGACTATGGGGAAAACTTATTTCATTATTTTAAACCCTTTTAATACAACCTTCGTAAGATGCATGAATATTTCCTCATTGCCTTCTGTGTCACCTGATGGGGAGGAGTAGTTCCTGAACCGTTAAACTGGCTTAAATACAGAATTTTTGTCTCGTGCCTTGTTTAGAGGATAGAATCTTGGTATTTCTCTTGGCAGTTCCCAGAGCAAGGTACAATCCTGCAGATTATCTCTCTCCAGAATTTTGCTGATAGATTCAGAGAGTCAACAGAGATCTTAATACAGTGCAAGACCCTCCCAGCCCCTGTGGGAGAACTTAGCAGGTTCTCCTCCCAGAGCATAGTGAAGTCAGACATTTATTTTGGCATCCAGAAGACTCTTTTTGAAATCTGCAAGAAACTTGGTAAGTTCCCATAGTCTGGGAAACTGATGAAATACTGTATTTTTTTTTTCTTGCCACCAGGCAATAATACTCTACCTCAGAAGCAGAAATGGAAAATTTGGGCACAGGGAAATCCTGGTTTTAGGAAGTAAGAGAAATCCAATTGCCTTCCCCCCCTTCATTTCTGTAGTTCTTGTTCATGTAAATGAGCAGTTAAGCTTCATAAGCAACAGTAAAATTGATTTCCCTTGTTTTAGATGAACACTTGAAAATGAAAGAAGCTCAATTCAGAAAGCAGAAAAAGCTCATTTATCCTGTTCAGTGCCAGAGATGTGCATCTCCGGTACCTATCAAGAACATGGCTGAAAGTACAAGGTCAGAGGGCTACTCTCCAGAAGCCTAAGTAGCAGTTGCTGTCATTTACTTTATCACATGAGCAATCAAGAGTAGCTTTTAGCCCAGGAATTATTATAAATAGGCAAAATATTTCTTAAAGAAAAAGACCATTACCCTCCTAGCAAGCTCTCCATACGATATCACTTATGAACTTGGGCTAATAAATCCTTTCCTTGAAATGGGCATACTTACATAGACAATCTTTTTTTCCTTATTTCTTACTACATTCCTTTAAACTTTCTTAGAAAATGAGGCTCAGTTTTAAGGTGAATATTTGTTATCAGGAATTTGTAAATGGTTCCGGCAAGAATGTGGGAACAGGTGTATCTTGGAAGGAATCTAGCCTAGTATCCCCTAGTACAGGATAACATTCAACAGTTGAACTGAAATGCTGATTTATCAGTACAGACCTCTGCTTCCACAGTTACTTCCTTCTGGAGAATTATTATAGGACAATACCTCTAACTCTAAATGGCTGCTCTCAACCACACAAACACTTCATGTAATGTCAATTCAATTCCTCTTTTAAATCCAGCTTCATCCCAAACTCTCAGTCATAATTTGGTGTCATAAATCACCAAGGTCTCCAGGACAGAAAGACCTGTTTTCATCATTTTTTTTAAGATGTTACTGGGTTCTCTGTAGATTGACCAGTGTCAGAGACTGACAAAGAAGTATGCATGCTGATAAAATGGACAGTTTCCTGCTAACAGACTTAATATCTCAGCATCCTGGTGAAAAAAACATTAATTTGAATGTACAAAGCCCTGGTTCTGTTACTGTATTTACTATTTAACATTTGTGTGTTAGAACCACAGATGGGCAAGAAACAAGCAATAGCTACTGGGGAAAAACATTATTACTTCTTGTACAAATACATCCCTAAGATAAGTTACAATATTCTCCTGCCAAAATGGAACAGATAATGATTTTCTTGCAGACTGAGAAGTCCCAGATCACAGATGGCCAGCTGAATAGTGGCTCAAGTAAAGCTAAGCAATGAACAGCTGCTAACAATGAGGAAATTGTGCTTATAAGGCCTGATTCAATGCCCATTGAAGTCAATGAAAATCATATAAACAGCAGTGAGTGCCCTACTGGCACTATTCTTTGGCAAGAAGCCAAAAATCAGATAACAAAATATTGTTAAATTCTCCCTACCAGAATACTCACTGCTTTCACAGGGAAACAAACTTTGATCTCCAGGCAAGCCTGGAAGCATCCTAGTGAATGCAGCTGCATTTAAAATGCTGAGATATGTTAAAATAAAAGTATTATATATCTTACAGAGAATTATGTTCTCATTTAGAATGACTAGACATTAAGGGATCTAGGTGATTTTCTCCCAGATCACAGGCACATTGTAGAAAAAACAATACCTAATTTTGAAAGACCACTACCTGTAATCCTTCCTTTCATTACATGTTTATTAGGAAATTACACTACTCTTGGTTAGAGCACCACCACTGCTATTCCTATTAACATGCATCTCTAAGGAATGTGTAAGAGATCAAGTGTCTGCCTTAAGTGTTTTGTAGTCATTGCTTAATCTGGATGAAGGTGGCTACCAACCAACAAGGAAGAAGGTCAGAGAGCTAGAGACAGCTCGGTTTTTGGAACACCATACAAGATAAACCTCTGGTGGGTTTTCTTAAACCAGCAAGTATGAAATGGCAGGTATCCAATTTTTAAAGTGCTTAGAAGAAGCAGCACTGAAAGTCTAAGCATAACATTTACAAATTTTGTACCCTTGTCCTAACCAGAGTTCAGTGCCTGACAAGATCATGGAGCAGATACTCCTGGAAGTGCCATATGCTAAGGCACGTGAAAAATAATGAGGTGATTGGTGGTGACAACTACCATGGTTTCACTAAGGGCAAACATGCCTGACAATACTGGTGGCCTTCTAGGATGGGGTTACAGCAATGGTGGACAAGGAAGGGGCAACAGACATCAACTACCTGGACTTGTGCGAAGCATTTGACACTGTCCTGCAAAATATCCTTGTCCCCAAACTGGAGGGGCATGGGTTTGATGAATGGACCACTCAGTGGATAAGGAATTGGCTGGATGGTTGCACTCAAGGAGTTGTGGTCAATAGCTCAATGCCCAAGTGGAGACCAGTGATGAGTGGCATTCCTCAGGGGTTGGCACAGGAACTGGCACTGTTTAACATCTTTGTTGGCAGCTCCTCTCCTTTCTGCTGCAGAGTCTGTTTATGTTCCATAAATGCACAGGTGAATGCACACCTGAAGTCAGGTCATATGAAGCGAGGAATCACTTCTGCTATTTGCACAGGCTGAAGGCAGGCATAGTGCAAATAACTCTTTGCAGCTGTATCAACATTTTCCAATCTCTACTTGCATTGTCCAAATCATCCTGTTCTGAGGCTTCAGAAAGAGCCGGAAGATGTGGCTAATCACCAGATTTACTAATTATGTTACCATGAAAAATGCAAAAAATTGGATTGGGAGCACCAAGGGACTAGAGGAAGCCTTAGCAATGATGAACATCGTGGAGCTCAGACTCCCCAAGGGAAATATATTAACCAGCACAAGATGGGTGCTAACACCAAGGGAGCCCTAATGGCATTTCTGACTGTCCCTGTCACTCACAGCATGCACCTGCCGCTCCTGCCACCTGGGATGACAATTTTGGTTCAGAGCCAACTTGAAAGGACACTTTTGTTGGGGAGCTCCTTCTCAGGAATAACATTATGTTCCTGCTGAGTGAAAGGTCTTCTGGCTCATCTCGCACTGCCAGGCAAGATCCCCAGACATCTCCCTGCCCAGCACAGACCTGGCCTGAAGCCCTGTTGCTGCTACTAATACACCATTATATCCTTTAGGGGGAGCAGGAGCTTTCCCAGAGTGGATTATTCTTCCACAATTGCTGATCTAGGCTGCCGTGGGCAAAAAAGACCAAGAACATAAGACAGAAATGCTCCTCCTAAGGCTACCTCCTGCCGTAGAAGAGAACACACCTTTTGTCCTTTTGGTTGAGAGCTCAGCAGCTCCAGGCAACTCCATTTCGATTTTTCAGTCTGCCATGATCTGTCAGCAGCCTGCCATGATATACTGAGCTAATCACATCTGCCCCGGAGGATGACATGCAACCTCTGGCCTATAGCATCCTAAGTGGAGAAAGATAAAAAGAAAAAAATCAACTCCAGAAACCAGTTATGGATGGTGTAAATGAAGGCACTGCAGGATGCAGGAGGGTGAAGCCCCTCACACTGGCCTCACCAAATGCCCAGACAAGGGTTCTCATGTGGGCAGAGCAGTTCAGGTTTTCCACACTAGCACACAGTCTTACACACCCAGCCAATGCCACACAAAAACCAAGTAAAGCATTTCTCTCCCACCCAAATAAGTTTGCTGAGATGGGCTTCACCTCTTTTTGAGAGCACCAGACCAGAGGATAAAGACCCTCAATTACACTTTTAGGATATGTTTGGGTATCCTGAGCTCTGCCCTGGTTACTGAGAGAGTTGATCCTCTCCATGAGGGCCTTGGACCTAAAGCACCAGGAGATTAGTGTCCACAGTTGTTGTCCCTAGCACAGCAAGGGACTAAATTTGGGTCTCTCAAATTATAGATGTACTTTGAAACTACTGGACCAGCCTCACTTGCTAATAATTAGAAGTTTAATGGCATTACTGAAATTACAACCAAATTTTACTCAGTTAGACTGATCAGTATCTAATTTTGAAAGTAGTTACATGTACTGACAGGATGATTACAGCTTTATTCACCCATTTTAGACTCAAATTTAAAATAAAATACACTGAGATCGTATCACATGATAAATTGCAGTCAGCTCTTAAGTCTATTTCTTTCAGATTTAATTCTAACATTGTGAAGCTGACAGCATCACACAGCTCGAAAGAGGAGTATTACACACTCCTACAACAGAAGCTTGACAAAGGGACAGATAGCACTTGCTTTGAGGCCAGGAGGGGCCCAAGCTAGTAGCTCCAAAACCACAGTCTGGCTACTGATTCACTTTAAAAATCTGTTGAAAACTCACATGTATGTACTTAGGAATTCTCACTTGTATTCTTAGCTAGGAGAGACTAGGATAGCAATAATTTTATGTATGGCTTAGAAAAGTCTTTGGACTTAGTGCCAATGAATTTTCCAGTGATGTGCAACTGAGCCCATGACAGCAGAAGTGCCCAGTCTGACACGTGAAGAGAACCAGGCAGGTAAATCAGGTAGGTAAATTATTCCAAACTGTCCTATGTTGTTTCTAAAAGGATCTTTCTGCTAAACACAATCTGCAGGAAAAAGAAATGCATTTTATATATTAATTTTGGTTGTCACCAGTTCAGAATGACCTGCTTAACCCATGTATGTTTTCATTCATATATAAAGCAATTCTTGCATATGTGGCAGCAACACGCTGTTAACACATCTCCTTGCATTTAAAAATAAACCTGTACACATGTGTATCTTGCAAGTGCCCTTGACACAAGTTCTCATAACACAGCTGTACTCATCCCACGAGTGAAGTTTTCATCTGCGCTCTGAAGCTGCTACCAGCAGCTTCATTTACTTTCCCTTTGGTTTTCCAGTAAAGTTTCGTGTTTGCTTTTCTAAGGCTGCTTTTATTGGGACTTGTTTAAATGTTGGCCTTCACGGAGCTGGGAGAGAAGAGGCGACTGTTAGAGAGTTTGTGCCCTCTGGTGTTCAGCGCTGGATACTGGAGCCCCGGAAGGCCGCGGCTCGGTGCTACCGCAGCATCCTCCCCTCGCCGAGCCTTGGATGCCACTAACGCACCCCACTTCTACAGGACAAAGTACCTCCCCTACTCTGCTTCACTGTAATATTCTCAGCAAAATACTGGTCAGAGAGCACGGTCTCCTTTGGAGATCATTTGCACACTTTATAGGCAAGATTTTAGCTTTGGGGATGATTTCAGCAAGATCTTTATCAACTCAGCAGTTTCCAAAACTGACGAAAACTCTGGATGTGGCATGACTTTGTGTTTTCATCAGTTCAAATCAACAAAAAAGTAAAATGGGTAACTTCAGAAAAAACAAGTCTTTTATTGACCAAATTCCATGACTCCCAAAGCTGAGGATATACTCTTTATCCTATACTAAAATACAGAAGCTCCCATCAGCATGGTTTTCAGATGGCTGATTCACATTTCCTGTTACCATGGCTGTAGTAAATTCTTCAAAATCCCAACTAAAATCAAATTTGTGGGCATAACATTAACACTCAGTTATGCCTACGAGCACTAAATCATTGCCAGAGATTACTCAATTACAAATTTCATCAGGAAAATTCTGAATAGAAAGCCAAGCTTACTCTCCTTCTGAAATCCACCCAGTTTCTACAGTTCATTCTAAAGATGGTAGAGTTGTTCACTGTGGTGAGATTGAAGGTAGTTTGCAAGGATTTTAGTGATCACAGTCCTCGATCACCACTGCTCCACTGTCTAAGCTATATACCTGCTGTGCTGACATTGCTCAGGAGCTCTCATTTTTGAAGAACAGTTCACCTCAGCACCTACGACATAGGGATACCAGAGAAGTCTACCCCCTATCATCTGGAGCATCCAAACCCAAATAACAGTAAGCAAGTTTTTGGAGGAGTCCAGTGGCATCTGTGTCTATGACCTCTCAAGCAGTCTCTCCTGTCCTGCTTGCACCCATTAACCTGCTACAACAGCTTCTCTCTGCTGTGCACTGGCTGCAGGCAAGAGATAAAGCTAGTTTAAACTCATATTCTGACTTAAATAAGCAAGGTCCTTTTATTTATCCTTTTGGAGGAACCATTTTCCCCCAGTTTTCACAACCTTCCTGGTGCTCTGATGGAGCCATTTCTTCTCAGGTTGTTAAAGGAAAATACAGTGCTGAAGATCTCATTTACAAAGTTGCCTCAATCTCAGCAAATGAATCTTGCACGATGACATTCAAAAGAGTAAGTTACCAGTTGTCCGCACTGTAAGAAACCACACTAAAAAAAGAAAAAAACTCATAGAAATGCGAAAAAACAGGAATAAAAAAAAAATTGAAAAGGAAAAAGGGCAAGAGTTAACAAAGGATCTGAATTCAATAAACTGTTTCAGTGGAAATTTAGGAGTCTAAACACTGAATCTGAGCCTAATAGCCCTTTGCTACAATTATATTCACTTGAATGTTGAGCACTGTGTCATTAGATGAGAGCATTCAGACAGCGCACTGCAGTAATAATTCACAAAGTGTTTACATTTCAACAAAGCCTTCTCTTGTGTGTTCTTCTAACCATAACGGCAAATTTAGACATTTTATAAACACAGCAGATTTGTTTTTAATTAAGGAATTTCACAGCAGTGAACTCTAATCACTTAATATTTCAAATCTGAAAGCATCACTATTACAGCATGTTAAGAGATTATTCTCTGTATACTTCATTCTCAGTATGAGTAACATTGCACCCCAAAAAATGCCACAGTGCCAGTAGACGTTGCACAAAGAGAGTGGCAACGTTGTCCCTCCCTGCAGCTCTGCAAGAAAGCTGTGCCTGTGACTCAGGAGAATATGTGCAGACACTGCTTTCAGGAATGATCATGATCAGCTTCTGCATCCCTGAGAAATTCTGTATCTTTTAAGCAAAGCATAGGTGAAATCAATACTCTGCTGCCAAGAAAAGTGGAGGGATTTTGCTTTAGTGCTGTGGGATTCATTTTCATGACTGTCAGTCATATGATAATTTTCACAATTCCAGCTCTGCAGTCTAACAAGTGCAATAATTTGTGGCCCAGACCTCTTGCCAAGCAGGAGTGAGTTAAGCTGAAAGACTAGGACACAAGAAAGGAGGAAAGGAGTGTGTGTTTCACCTGATTTGACCAGTATGCAATTTACACTTGAAAGGAAAACTGGGGAAAGCTGGATCTGGTAGAAACAGTTGGCAGCAGGGCCCGTTTGCAGCTAAGAAGCCAAAAGAAGGATTGTATGGCAACAAGGCTTCTGGTTCCTGTATGAATTTCAAATCACAGTATTATGTTTAACCTCAAAACATCTCAAAGGAAACAATGAACAAGCATCAATCACCAATTAATCATTATTTCTTGGACGGTCCATGGAAGACAAAGATGCTGGGTCAGATCAGAGTTTTGCAGCTTTTGTCAAAGCCACACAGCTTTCCTCAGCAGTCCCTTGATTTTCTATTCCAGCTGGACATACCCAGGATGGCACATGAAGCCCGCATGAAAGGTGGAAGGTCCTACTCTGGACTGAACTTTCAAATATCTCACATCAACTAGGGCACACAGCCTCTCCAGCAAGAGGGCCGCTTCCAGTGCCTACCTACTAAACCAGAAGGTTGTCATCGATCTCAGCATGCTCTCTGCCATTCCCGAATGTTTTCTTTCCAAGTCCTGTGTTGTTACAACCAGGCTTGCTCACACAAGACTGTGAAGTCTTTCCAGATATTGTAAAACCTGTCTAAAACAGGACACAAAAGGGAACTGCCTCAGACTAGTTGCGCCACTGGTGGCAGCAGATATGAAACAAGACAGCCCCATGCAGTCTGTGAGCAACCCGCGGGCTGAAATTACAGACAGTGTACCACCTCTGTAACAGCTTCTGTCATTCTCCCTCAGTTTCTGCTCGTTTAATGGCTTTAATGATACTATTGTCAAAATCCCTCCATTTAAGCTTAAACTCATCCTTTAATAGCACAGATGGTTTATTTGACCTTTAGTGTCTAATCTGGATTTCTGTGACTTAGCGTGTGTCCTCTATGAAGTCCTAGCACTGTGTGGAGCAGCACAATGCTGACTGGTGGTCAGGAACTCTTTGCTTTGCCTTCTGTGACTCAGGGGTAATTTAATCCTTTCCCCTGTGAACCTCCCCAGGTCTGAACACTGCCTCTGACTGATGATGAGGGCTGCAGGAAGCATGGAAAAACAGGATACCACAGGAGCACACTGACAGCAAATATTTGTGTCACTGTTCAAAATAAGCATGTAATGCTTATTGTATTACAGAATTTAATAAGATATAATAAGCTGTAATCAGATATTTCAGGTATAATATTAAGTAAATGCATTATAAATTCTGGAGAGTAACTAGAATTTATTAAACTGGATAATGTTGTTAAATTATATTTACTGCTAAAAGCAAAGATTTTTGTTAACCTGGCACGCAAAACTGTCAATGTATCTTCAGTGTAGTTTTGTTTACAGACAAAATCATATATTACCATCTTTTTTCATCAGTTAAAATGATGAAAATACACAGCAGATTTTTTCCAAAATAATAAAAATTGCTAACAACTGAAAATATACAATTGTCTAACATGTAAACCACATATGTGACTTGCTGTGTCATTACCTGACTGCCAAAGTTCATGAGATTTTCCATGTCCACTGTCATTCTGGCTGTGTTTGGACAGAAGTTGTTTCTGTAACACTTCAAACTAAATCTGTTCCAGGAAGAGTCTGGAAGAAGCAGTATCCCATACAGTTTCTTAATCACGTATTTATTAATAACCAAAAAAAACCTGTAAACCACCAAGACAATCTGTTATTAGTTGCACTGGAACACAGCAAACCTGTAGCATGGGCTGTGAACCAAAAAAAAATTGCCCGATCTGCTCTTTCTTCTCTTATATATGAAATATAGAAAATGCTTCCCACAGAACTCCATTGGCAAAGTGTTACAACCAGAGAGCTTGTAAGCTAGCTGCTCCTACTCTGGCAAAACAACATGAAATAAAAAATATCCACAGAGGGTCCACACCATGAGGGCAAAAGCAGATAAGCTGCATTACTCCAGGGGGTAAATTGTATTTGGTAATATACAGCAGTTGCCTGTAGAGGATAAGATCTTTTCCTCATATCTAACTGCAAAAATTGTCCCATGAACTAGGGAAAAGTAATTTTCAGTCAGTTTGTTTTCTTCATCCTTTAAACCTTTCTCACTCCCACAACAATATCAAACCCCCTAATGTCTTGTGTATGAGAGATGACGTGTTGCAGTTACACTGGACTTAGGTATTTGTTTACTGACTGGTCTGAGCATGGGAGTACTGACCACCTGGAGGCTCTTGAATACAATATCACAAGGTTGAAGTTTGTCTAATTTTGGGTTTTTTTTTTTTCTTTGGGAACTAATTTGGGTCTTGATCGTCCATCAGCATTGCAATGGAAAGTAACGAAACTAATTCTATTTTAAACTTCTATCCCTTTTCAAACTTTGACTAAATTTAGCCTGAGAGTTCAAAAGTCAGAGAGAGAAGAGGGAAAAGGAAAGCAGATGGAGGAGACCCAGACACACTGCAGCGCAGCTTCCTTAAGAAACTAAGCTTAAAGTGTGACTGGATTCTTCTGTGCTGGTACATATCACTGCTACACAGGGCTATGCACAGTCCTCTCCCTCAGATAACTATCACCAAGTGACTTCTAAGGGCCCTACCCAGGCTCCACAATTTCTCAGCAGCCAAGTGCATGCATCCACACATTGGACTTTCGCAGTGGGGCACAGCTGCTAATGGCAGCCAGCAGTGAAGCCAGCCTCAGTTCAAACTGAAGAACAGTTCAGTTCTTCAGTGGAACTGAAGAACAAAGAGTTTATGCTGAGCATCTTGGCAAGTTTGCTTCCTGGTGCTGTGTCCACAGGAAGGCAGGGAGGCGAGCACACAGTTGGCACGCAGAACACAACAGTGGAGGCAGAGAATGGGCACCATTGCCTCATCAGCTGATTGTAGAGTATGTGATGTACAGGCTAGGCTGTGAACTAATGAGGCTTAGCAAGAGCATCACTGAAAGAGATGCAATTTAACTTATCAACAAATAATAAGCAAGCAAAGGTATAGTGACAGATCATTGTGGTAGCAAACAAGACAAAAAAGTCATCAATAAAGGAAAATGCAAAGAAAAATAAAGTTTTTGTATTAGCTTTCCTCACGTGTTTTAGTTTTGTTTCTCAGTCTGTACCTCCAGATACAAAAATAAAAGAAAAGTGGAATTAATCAGGTCAACTGTACAGTTTGGTTTGTGCCTCAGATTGATTATGCCTGCATGGGCAATGTTCCAGAGAAGTTTTTCAATCACACCAATAAAACAGGTGTTACATTTCATAGATCTTTCCCCTCCTTACTCCCACCCACTTGATTCCTCTCCATTCTCAACTCCCCCCTTTAAGGAATATAGAGATCTAAGGCTCATCTTCTCCTTTCCAGCTGAGTGAAGCACAGAGGGAAAAAAAAAGGATCAGGTGAATTTCATAATGAGGGTTCACGGTGAAAGGTGTTAAGAGAAAGCTCTGCTTAACCAGCTCCTGGTACAAAGGAGGTTTACAAAGCCTTAGGAGGGCCTCCAAGAGTTTGCTCTGCAATATTTTCAGCTGGCTGATAGGAAGGCAATAAAGCTATGCTCCACTGTAATCACCGAGCAGTCTAAAAAACATAGTAACTAATAAATAGCAGAGGCATTTAGTAACTGTGACTGTTTTCCCAAGAAACAGTGGGATATACTTCCTTACCCCCAAACAGATTTCCAGGTAGATTGTCCTTAAATACGCTAATTAGCTGCAGAGCTTCTATTTTGCTAGCAAATTAATGCATGCAAATAAGAAGCCTTTGTCTTTCATCACTAGCGTGGTAGGACATGCCATAAAGACCTCAGGACTCCTCTGAGGCTTTTCTTCACTGCATTTTATGTCTTCATGTTTCCAGTCCACAGACCATTGAAGTAAACAAGAGAAGCCCAACAGATTTTATCGAGTTTCACCTCAGAGGCAGTTGGGGTTTTTTTTCAGTATTCATTTAAGCGAGCTACATAGCCTCTAACTGTGAAACCTCTCTTAATTCCAAAGGGATCTATACAAAGGAGTGTGGTAGCTGTCCTGTTCAAATATGAAACAGCACAGACAAATCAAAATAAGAGATCTCTAAAACACTTGTGAAGATATATCCAAAAGGCGTATTTCCACAAAAACCAAACCAAACAAGCAAAAAACCCAAACCAAGCAAAACCCCCACAAACCACATACTGTCTTCCTCATCCCTTCAGCTTTTAAACTGCTACACATAAATATTTAGTGAATTATTTCTTCACCGCACATGTATGCACATTTTTTGTGTTCTACAGATACCTAGATTATTTTTTCAAGTTTTTCAATAAAATTCTCCCCTTGGGCATTGAAGTAAATGTGTTCTTCACAGAGTGTGAAGAATATTTAATGCAGTCATCACTGCAGAGGTGATGCAAAAAACAATGAGCAGCCTGCAGAAAGAAAAAAATTACAGCACTCAGGTTCACTCATATTTCACTCTCCCAGAGCCAGAGGATCCGCCAGGGAATCTTTCTGGTGCTTTAAATGTGGTATTTCAGAATGTGAGCCTTGTACCGATTCCCCATTAAACCAGAATCTCAGCTGGTGATTTCAGTATAGCTCTACATTTGATTCCTATCATTATGATCTGAAATACATCCCGATACGACATGATTGGCAATTGATACAGCATTGTCTGAACATGGCTGAAGTGACAGTCAAAATGGCAGAATCTGCTTAGTTCTTAGATATGCTGATCTTTCTTTCTCAGCTTTCCCCAAAACTCAAATGTTTTCCCCCTGCCTTTCACAAAACCTCGGTGTCACATACAATCTGAACAGATTTCATCCCTCTGCAGGGCCACACTCCTCAGCTCTGCCATTAGACAATGGCTATTCCTTAAATATACTTGCACTCTCAAAATAATGGTTGGAGAAGGCAATGACCATTGAATGAAATGTTTGAGTGGCCCTGTTCCTTGCCAGATGAGACTGAAAGTAGCAAAGAATTCAGCAGCTAAGGAAGAAACAGCAAGTGCATAATTTTGGGGCACAATCTGAAAGCTTGGATCTCCCTGACAGCAGGCCGCCAACTCTTTGAGGACCATCAGCTCCACCAGAAAGGGACTTTTTGTCTCGTGTTCAGCAGCAACTGGTGTTCCTTTTGGCTCAGACAATAGGTTAACATAGAGGAAGTACTACCCAAGTAGGAGAGCCACAGCAGAAGTAAAGGTTCTATAGAAAGAGCGTTTCTTGACCTGAACAGTCTTTGCTTTTGGGATAACCAGTCCTTTGGTGGGGACTTGTTTAAATGCTTAGAAAAAGTCAGAAAAAGAAAAAAGCTGCCTAGTGGCTAGTTTCCTCAGCCACTAGGTTTCCTCAAAATAAATTGTGTTAACTGGCATATCTAGCTATACTTTGGCAGAAACAAACCCTGTAGTATGCCAAATGACTTTGTCTTAGAAAAGTAATTTCTTAATCTAATTTCAGAAGAGAGCATACTGTTGACCAATTCCCAAGTAAGGGAGAAGAATCCAGAAAGCAAAACCAACCAAATTGCTATACAAGTGACCACAACACAATTCCTTTTTTCCGTCTGGAGAAATTCACAGTGCTGTTAGGAAGTCTGAATGGGATTTTGTGCAAATGGAATCGATAAAACCAGCAGGAAATAGCAAAATGAACATTGTTAGGCTCCAATTTCCACGCTGACGCAAATGGTACTCTTGGTTAAAGAACGTGCTTCACCTTTCAAGCCAAGGTACATTAAGGTGTTCATACATACTCATACTACTTTTGGAAAGACCTAAAACTGGGCAGGTAAAACCCTGTGCTGAATTCACTGCTACATGAGTTAGCATATCTCATTTAGGATATCGTGAGTAAATAGAGCTAATACATTTATTTGTACGTGACACTTGTGGGATACAGTACATGTGAGTTATCTCATCTGCTGAATTAGAGTGAAAGACAAAGGTGAAGTACCCTGTCAATTCTCTTCTCCTGTTTCAGAAAATAAAAACTTATTTTCAGAAAGAGAGAGGACAAAGGGGAGAAAGTGAGGAAATACCTAGCAAAATCTGATGAAACAATACTTTTCTCAACTATCTGACTTCACCTCCCTTCTTTTGTTATAGGGCAATATGTTACTTGATGTCGCTCATTATCTGCTTGGATTTTGCTGCCATTTCTAGCTGTGCATTTTGAGTATCAGCCACTTCTGAAAAGCTGATTTAACATAGCTTCACAGATTTATTCCATTCTAAGGAATCTACAGACTTCCACAGTTCCAAAACCACCAGCATAACAGCATCCTGATCCCATATGGGGCCCCTAGGGGCTTTCAGCAGAAACCAACTAATGTCCCCTCTTATATACAATACATGTACTCAAATATTTCATAAGTCTGAAGTTCTTTCTGCTGGTTCCATCATTTAAAGCTGCTCCTATGAATAAATGTAATGTGACTAATAGTTAAGTATACTTGTTGATGTGGTGCTACAAATTTAAAAAAGATGTTTCAATGGATTTAGAAGACCCTGCTATTAGCAGGAATGAAAGAAAACTCATATCAGCAACAGCTTCAAGTCAGATCTGTGTATATATATTGCTAAAAATAGACATAAAAAGCACGTCCCTTGTGACAGAAGTCAACTCATAAGACTATTTGTATCTATTAAACATAATTTCTAAAAAGAATGTGTTGCAAAGCTCTTCTCAGTACTGCTTGGGATCAACCTGTTAGTCAAACCAGAAATCTACTGGCACCAAGCAGAAGTCAACTTTTTTTTTTTTTACAGCTGTTCCCATTCTATAGGTGAATCGCGTGTAGATTTTTCACAGTGTACATGCATAAGACCCACAAACCATCAAAATCCACTGTAAATTTCTATATTCCAGGTGTCCATATCTTCAAAAGAGATATAAGAACCACCTGGGTGTTCATCTCTCTGGGACAGGATATAGAATTTAGCTATAGATTGCAGTCACAAAAACCAGATGGATAACACCTCTTCACAAACCAATTACTGTCCCAGAAGTCACCCTTGCTCCTAGTGCTACTTTTTTTTTTGCCTCTGTATAAATGCCAGTGCTGCTTATTCACTGTAACAGGGGAGACAGGCTGATGGTCTGAACACATTGTAACTCAGCCAAAGTATCACGTAATCCTAACAACTCGATGGGTAAGTTGGGGTTTTTGGTTTGGTTTTTTTTTAGTATTTCCACGTATTGTTACTATGGGATCTTTAGTACTCCAAAGACCTGTGTTGCAATGAATTGACCTTTCACATGGACCATAAATTAAGAACTTAAATAGCTAAATTTATCCAGGTAGAAACAGAATTTTCTGAAAATTGAAATTGTGAAATTTAACTTTGCTCTGTTTATGACCATTGTTTTTAGGAAAAATGCTATATAACTATATAATGTCAGCTATATTTTGTTATCCATCAGTGAGGTAAAAAACAGCACAGAAGATCCAAAGGAGAAATACAGATTGGGGTGCTGTGCCTCCCACCTACCTTTCTGTCTGCTACAATTTCTAATACAAAGCTATTTGGCTGGAAACAATGAAACTCATAGCAAATACACAGTTCAAAAAGTGGGCCCATTCATCTTAAGATTATTTAGATACCAGGAATGGAAGAATAAATATATACTCTCAGTGAATTTTTTTCAGGAAATCAGTTACTCTTGCACGCAAACACGTCCTGAACTGGAGATTGGAAAGCTGCGTTGCCAGGTATTTGAGCACTAGGGGAGCTCAGCCTGTCTTAAGTATCACAGTATGGCTGATGAGCAAGAAACACTAATTTGTTATTTTAATGGTTAGATATTTTTAAAATGAGAGAAAAATCTCTGTACATCAAAATGAAGTATTCTCAGCTCCTAAGGTACAGTTTTCTGAAAAACTGATGTGACTTATGCTTTTAACTGCCTGTACAGAGCCCCTGCTTGGTGTAGAGTGTCACCAAAACCACTGATAATGGTGCAGAAAAGGAAACTCTTTTGCCAGAGCTGGTATTTCCACCGATGTAACATCTTGATTGCAAAGGCAATCTACAAGTCCTAATTACTTGCAATTTCTATGGGTTTCTCACAAACCTTTAAGTAGTACAAACCTCTCTTGCTTTGCTGCAGATACCTTTAAGCCACAATCCCAAAGTCTCAGACAAGCACCAGCACCTTTGGAGAGATTTGTAGACGAATGAGAAAATCTGGTAAAATTTAAGTCTTTCTTTGCCTGCAGCCACCACTGCTGCTGTACAGAATAAAGCAGCTCCTGTGAATGCTATCTTCCAAATTAAAGAGAGCATCAATTTTGCTTCATTTATAAGCCAAATCCAGGCAAAACCAGCAAACATTTATCAGATAGAAACTGTTGCAGAAAATAACTATCCTATAAGACAGGAAAAGGGGGATCTCTGTTTTCTGATCCAAGCTGCAACACTCTCTGGACATCATGGAAATAAATTTTTACTTTTGATACAGTAAATGACAGCACTTTGAACTGCCATGGAAATTGTTTGGGATTTCAAGTGGGGCATTTCCACACACTGCATGAATCACTAACTATGAAAAAGCATCCTGGAGACCCCTAGCAGGGTCCCTTCTAACTGAGGATACCGCAGCTAGTACAGAAAGCCAGGACTGCCTTCTAAACTTAATGCTTTGAACAGCTGGGAACACAGTGTCAAGTATCTCTTTCCAGGAGTAAAGGAAGAAGGAAGAAAGGGAAAGAAAGAAATGAAGTGCCATCAGAATTTAAGTAAAAGAAACTCCTAGTTCTCCTGTGCTTTGAGAAATGTATTCTTCTGCTGAAGGATTTCAGAGGACCACACGAGATGTTAAAATGGCAAGAGCATCAGGGTGTTCAGGAACTTACACAATGAATATATTGGCCAGACTGTGCACGCACTCCAAGCATCTTTTTATTATCTAGATCTAACATAAACAAATATCCAGTCTTATAAGATAAGATGATAGTGATGGGGCAGCAGAGCTTGTCCCAGTATTCTTCCTCAGAGCAAAGCACACTCTCTTCAATTAGTGTTGAGGAGGACAAAGATGAATGGTGAGTTTCCTTTGTGTGGTTCACAGGATCAAGCCCTGCTGGAATGCAAGTATCAGCCTTTACAATGACAAACCCCAGCCAGCACAGCCATGAGGATAATCAGGAGCTGTGTCCCTCTCTCATCTTCCTGCCAAGGATAGCAGAATTCATTTCATTATGGCCATAGCAGACATCTTTCCAATGCCTTTGCATGAATGCACATAGACTATGGTTTTACACTCATCATCAAAACCACAGGAAGCAGACTTCCAAAAGGGAAGGAAAAAGGGGCATGAGAGAGGAACAAAGAAATACATAAGAGATCTGATTTTTCCCAGTGGGACAAGATGAGCTAGGACAAGGATTGCCTTTATATAAACTCTGAAATGATACATAAACAAGTGGGAAATGGGGAGTTCAAACAATGAAGACAGACTAAATCACTTGAATTCAGAAACATTGCTTTTCAACTCTCTAATTTACTTTTAAATTGTCTTACTTTTCAGTACATTAAGATCAATTGTTTGAGCTAAGAATTCTTACTGAGCTTTAAAAGTAAGACAGAAGACGATATACAGCATAATGCTTCCAATTTACATTAAAGTCTATGCTCTATTATCTTCTTATTATCTCCTAAAGATTTTTCCAGGCATTTAATTAACATATGACAATATACCCAAGTTAGCGAGAAAAAGTCACCATTTAATGCACTATCTATAGCCTTTCAGAAGTTAGTTACCCATTGTTTTTTCTCCTAATGCACTACCTAGTGCACATCTATTATTCTATTTTAATAGCAAGGCTCTGTCACAGAAATAAAAGGAACAGAGTTCTCCAGGTACCCACATTATATTTGCTAATTTGATTCCAGCACAGTGTCTTTCAAAGTCAGTGCAACATAGGTAAAGTTTAGAAGTTTTTACCCAAGGACTCTGCTGTGACAAGGGGTGCTGGTACTGGCCTGCCTGCCAGAGCTCTGGCCAGGACCTGGGTCCCAGAGAAGCCCTGGGGAAGCATTAACTTTAAATGAACACAAAACTGACAAACATCTTTAGAACATCTCTAGAAAGGTGATGGAACAACTACCAGGGCCCCAGGAGGTGGACAATGCCCATGGCATCTGTCAGGGCAGGATCAGCCCACCAGGGCCTGTCCCACCCCCCAGCCGGGTGCCGGCGACCAGGGCTGGGCTCAGGCTGGGGCAAGCTGGGGGACTGGGGCTGGGCAGGGCTGTGGGGAGCTGGAGATGGGCCCTGCTGCAGCTGCAGCATCGCTGGGGCAGGGACTGATGGCTCTGGGGGGCTGGGCAGGAGCAGCCAGGCCTGGTGGTGCCCACTGACAATAAACACCCCACGCTCCATTTTCAGGGATCCTCAGTCTTTTGCCCACATTCCCTGGACACAGACCATTAGCCTTTGCCACTTTCAGCCTATTCCAATTCAAACAAAAAAATTACCCTTGAACAAGTGGCAGGATATATTAGGATGCTTCACACTTATATTTTATGCATGCTCTTTCTACCAAACTCATGAAGCTCTGTGAGCTGCTGATCCAAGGGAGATCTGTGGGTTCTGCTTTACTAATGTGGCAGAAAACGCCTGCAGCAAGTACAAGAAAGCAAGACATGCTTTAGGATGAAAAGACACTGTTTAAAGCAAATTCTCCCATCAAACAAGAGTCTCTGTTTCTTAATAGCCCCATATCTAGTGCCTTCCACTGCATAAAATCCCTCACTCTTTTTTTTTTCTTCCTTGAAGAAAGGTAGTTTAGTAGCACTTTCCTGCTGCTCATCTCAGCAGTCACAAAATCTTGGTGGTGGGAAAGGACCTTTGGAGATAATCCAGTCCAACCCCCACTGCTCAAACAGGGTCAGCTACAGCAGGTTGCTCAGGGCTGTGTCTAGTTGAGGTTTTTGTATCTCCAGGGATGGAGACTCCACAGTCTCTCTGGGCAACTTACACCGTTGTTCAATCACCCCTAAGTTTAAAAAATGTTTTTCTTATGTTTAAACAATTCCTGTCTTTCAGTGTGTGCTCATTGCATCTTATACTGTTGGTGGGCACCACTGAGAAGAATCTGGCTCTATCTTCTTTACTCCACTCCATCAGCAATGTATAGACATTAATCAGCCCAAGTCTTCTCTTTGGTAGACTGAACAGTCCCAGTGCTCTCAGCCTCTTCCCAGATGTCCAATGCCCCAAGCAAGTCCTTAACCACCTGTATGACCCTTTGCTGGACTCACCCCCAGCATGTCCACACATCTCTGAGGCAAGATCAGAGCTGTGCTTGGTACTCCAGATGTGTCTCATCAGTGCTGAGCAGAGGGGCAGGATCACCTTCCCCTGTCTACTGATACTGCTTTCCCTGATGCAGCCCAGGAGATTGTTGACTGACTGTGCCACAAGCGTGCCTTGGTGCCTCATGTCTATCTTGCTATTTGCCACAAAACACAGGTCTGTTTCTGCAAAGCCATATTCTGACCAGTCAGCTCTCAGCATGTGCTGATGCACGGGAGCTCTTCCAGGCTCAAGACCTTTGCAACTGCCTTTGTCAAGCTTCATGAATTTCCTGTTGGCCCATTTCTCCAGGCTATCTGACTTGCAGCACAACCATTAGATGCATCAACCACTCCTCCCAGTTCTGTGTCATTTGCAAACTTCTTGAGGATACACTGTCCCATCATTCAAGTCATTAATGAAAATGCTAAATAGTATTCTCTCAGTGTCAATCCCAGTGACTGAACTCCAGCTGGACTTCATCCCACTGGTCACAAGCCATCAGCTCAGGAAATCAGCCAGTTTTCAGTCCACCTCACTGTCCACTTAGCTAGCTTGTGCTTCATCAGCTTGTCAATGAGGATATTATAAGAGACAGTTTCAACAGCCTTGTTAAAATCAAGATAAGCATCATCCGCTCCTCTAACCACATCTGTTGAGCCAGTCATCCCATCATAGAAACTTACCCAGCTGGTCAAACATGATTTGCCTTTCATAAATCCATGCTAACTACTCCCAATCACCCTCTCATCCTTAATATGCTTTGAAATGGTTTCCAGGGGAATTTGCTCCTGAAATGCTTTTACTCATCACTCTGCTTAGAGAGCTGGCACACTGTCTCACTGCCTTGGGTCGTCTGCAGGACTGTTAACATTTACATCATCACAAAGTCTTTGCTAGAACTCATATCAGTTCTGTTCTCCATCCTTCTCATCTAGAAGAATGGAAAGACCAATACTTTTCCAGCCACATCATCCAACTTTCCATTAAGCTCAGAAGCAAAAAGTACCTGTAACAGTCCTCACTAGAGAAAAACTACATTTTCAATTGTCATTTCTTGGTGGAAAAGGGGAAATCTGAATGCCTCCTACTTTGAAAAAAACCTGAAACCCCTCACCATCCCTCACTCCTTGAAAAGGCAAGAAGGAAAGAGAAATAAGAAAAACCTAGATTGCCAAGTAGTTTAAGGGGTCAAATCTTATCAGAAAATACCAATGTCAAGTAACATAAACTTGGGAAGTAGAGCCAAGCAGTTCTATGGTCAAACTTACCTCCATTTCTTCACACTGTTAGGTCCAGTTCAACAAGATTTCTCTTTTCTGTACACAGCTGAGTATATATCTGCCCTAGGAAAGGCAAAAAACTGCCACCTTCAATACCTAAATTAAGAACAGTAGTATTT
This sequence comes from Corvus moneduloides, assembly GCF_009650955.1. NCBI lineage: Eukaryota > Metazoa > Chordata > Aves > Passeriformes > Corvidae > Corvus > Corvus moneduloides. The sequence goes on along the minus strand of NC_045478.1, from coordinate 81,887,216 downwards.
GTGCATTTTGGATTTTTTGTGAACCTCCAGAAATCTTTGATCTCACTCTTCATAAATATATATATATGAAGTCATTCAGTGTGAACCCATATTCCACTTATTTATTAGCCTCAAAATGCTTTAGTGGACTGGGGAATGCTGACTGATTTATAAGCTGACCCAGGAGTTATGAAGAGATCCTCTGATCTTTGTAGTATGCAAGAGACCTCTGAAGTCCTCTCCAGGCTGGTCCCAGCTGTCAGGCTGAAGGCTGGACTCTCAGGAGGTGCAAAGAGGGAGCAGGTGAGCAAAGGTAGAAAAGGAAGAGCCACTTCATTTTTTCTCCAAGGTTTTTACTCTGTTTCAGATGGTAAGTGCTACATACAGTGGTGAAATATTTTTATAAAGGAATATAGACACTACCTTTAGAGCTCATGTGAAGGTCTGTCACCAGACTATGCTGGTTTATTGAAACCAAGGCCCTCCACAACAAAGACCCAAACCATTCATCAGGAACATGTCTCAGATTCTGGGTGAACTTTATTAAGAGAAATATGAAAACATTTCTCCTCTCCATCTTGCTTAAGAGTACCCATCTAACTCTCAAAGTTAACAATCCTACAAGACAAAGACCCAGATGAGTGTCTGACATATCTGCTGGATCTTACACAATCAATGCAAGTTCGTGAGCCAGTAAGACACCAGCTAATCTAAAGCATGTCATTACCTTCTTTCTCTGTGTGTCACAAAAACTGGCTCTAGCTTTTCCTCATCACTGCAGATCAAACCAGTATAAGAGCCCAGCTATTCTGATAAGCAGCCTTTGCATGAAGCTTCCTTCTCTGTAGCACTGTGAAACAGTTTTTTCAAGCATCTGACATTTGACAGCTCTTAAAGAAATTTTCAATGTAATAGCTAGGCAGTAAGGAGAAAAGGGGTTTGATTTTTTTTTTATTCCTTAGAGAAGAATTCCCAGTTTTAAAAAATCCAAACCTCAGATTTCCTCAGCGCCTTCAATGGAACTACCTAAAACCTTTCTTCATTCTTGCTGTGATACATAGGCCTTCCTTCTGATATCTGTGAGAAAGAGATGCACACTACACTGCTCAAACTAGCAAGAAGTGAAGATTGCTTGTGTTTTCTCCTCTCAAGACCTCTACTGGTTCCTCCATTCTGTATATTTAAACTCTCCCCATTTATGTTACTCTATCGTTTATTTGTGTATGTGTGCCTTTCTCTGTGTACCACAGGATGGCAGCAAATGTTAGAATATAAAGAAAACAGCTAGGCTAGAAACAAAATAAGAGTATTACAGTAGATTTATGAGACAAAAGGACTAGTTCCTGAATCCAAGTTCCCAAATGCACATGCAAAAACACATGTTCTCAGGCACATAAAGACAGTTATGCATGAACCAACACCATAGCAGGTCAAAGACATTTACAAAAATATTGTTTAAGGGAAACAAATTATATGGGATACCATTACAAAAATTAACTCTGCAATTGACAAGATGTTTTGTTTGATCCAAAGTAAATAATAATCAACAAAATTGAGAAGGAGTACAAATTTGTGTGGAATGACAGTAGGTTGCAATTGAGTAGGATTATATTGCTTAAATGTGTTAATATTGAAAAGGCATCCATAAAAACTAAGCCAGAGTAAACAAATTCAAAAATCATCTCAAGAGACAAGTACTCTTTGTGCTTCAGGTACATTAAAAATGCATGCAAAATGTTTTATGTAGACGGGTTCATTTGAATTAGGGCACTTGCCACAGGCAAACTTTTTTAAAAACTATGTAAATTGTGTATATATCTTGCATGGAGTTCACAACTGGTGTCTCAAATTTTTTTATAAAGCCTTCTCAGCAATCAGGAGCTCAAAAAGAAGACAAGGAAAAGAGGACAATGTATATGAAAAAAGCACCAAATAATCTAATAGTGACATTTTCAACTTTTCATGTGAGATGTAGACTTCAAAAGCTGAGATTTGAAAGTCTATATTTATCATTATTATAAATTTAAAGACTAAGAAACAAGAAAGAAAACCTCAAAAGCCAATAAAAACATTTTTAGAATGGGCCACAGGGTAAGGTTTTAATATCATTTGTGTAGAACCATCTTAAATGGAAAATTATGAATTAGTTTGAGAGGAACTCGTTCATACATTTTCTAGTGATGAAAGGCTTCAGAAAGGGATGCTACCACTGTGCAAAGTTATTCTCTCTAACCTTCAAGGAGTTTAAAAAGTTTTATAGTAAATTTAGATTAAATATTTATTTTTAATTCATGCCACATCTGCTTCTGCTTATAATTTTTTCTGTTTTCTTCCCACCTTACCATTTTGCTTCTCTGCCTGATGCCAAACTAATCAAGAGACATGCTATGATAGTTGGTAAATCATCAATATTTTGAAGTTATAGGCTATGTCAATTGTTTGCAATACTCCTCTTCCCAAAAAGATCAATGAACCTCATTTGAGGAAGCCATAGCTGGTATGGCTCACTCTGATTTCAGGACTCCAGCTAATCAAACTTGTGATCTTTGCACTGTGACAGCAAGACTTGACACTCCCTCCTGGCTGTCTCCTTAGAAGAACGTGATAAATAGTGTGATCACTGGACATAAAATCGGAGGGAGGGTGGAGTATGCATGTGGCAAAATTGCTCCTAGGGGATTAGGAAGGAATGTGAAAAGAAAAACTGGGAAAAAGGCTTATGCCTTTGTCTCAGGCACAGAGCAGTTTGTTTGGCAGACATTTTGGCTGGCCGAAGGAAATTTATGCTCATATGTTTTAAACTTTTTAAAGAAATTTTTAAAAAATCATATCAGATTCATGGGGGGAAAGTGGCTTCTGGATGTTACCTGCAGCTGTCATTCTCTACCATATCTGCTTGTGTTACAGCAATGGCCTTTTCCTTCAAAAACTGTGGGATAACCATTGTACTTGCCTGGTTTTTTTGAATCTGCTGGCAATTCCTGGCTGTACAATGAGGCAATTACAAGTGCACAGCCACTAGCCCAGTATGTACAACCTTTCCTCCCTTCAGACCATTCTCATCCCACAAATATCAATAAGGTTCTGAAAGAATAAACATTTCCTATAGTCTTCTGCAACCTTCTTGCTGTAAAAATAGATAGCTACCATGCTTATGTCACATTGTTGCTCAGCAACCTTTTTTCCTCCCTTTAATCTCCCTGTTCTCTAGTATCTTATTGGTCTTCACCATGATCAGTCTGCAAACTACGACTCGCTAGTCAGAAACAGCACCGCCTGCTAAGCTTGCAGGACACTCTGCCCTTCAATGATTACACAGGCTTAGGGAGATATACCTTATAGAGCAACCAGAGACAGGATGTTGACCTAGGGGAAAAAAAGGCTAATGGAAAACATGAGGGGCAGGGAGAGAAGCCAAAGTGGAGAGAAGAACAAAAAAAAGGTCCTCGTTCTTGAGGAAGCTTACAAAAACAAAATAAAATTTAGATCTCTAATCCCTTCCCCTTCTGTCAAGGTCAGCAAAGAGGACCTTATAATCTCTCATGTCCCCCAATGAGCTCTGGAGAAGGATCTTTCTTTGAAAGAATAAGGATTGTCAGGCAGAACAGGAAGGACTCACGTGTGAGCATTGGAAAAGCTTATTGTTTGAGACGAAATGACCGGAAAATGAAGCTTGCAAGCACAGATTTCACACACACAGTCATTTGTGTGAATGGACTCAGCAGATGAACGTCCAACACAGCAGTGACACCAATGGGTAAAGCCTCTAGAGCTGTTTGGAGAGGAACTTAGGTGTTTAAACTAAGGCATGTGGGAGCATTTTAGAGGTCATAAGGTATTCAGTCTGGCTTTCAGCTGCTGCCCGAGAAGAGGGTGGGTCTCCCATAAACCCACATGTTAGCTGCCATCTCTTTGCCGATGTCTGGGGTACCACAGGAAATCTAAAACCACATTACATTCATGCCTGTGCTTTGGTCCCTGAATCACTCCTCAAATATCTGACTTCTATTCAAATATTTTAAACTTTATTTGGTGTAATGAACAATGGAGAAAAAAATATCCCTCCTAGAATCTGTGTTTAACAGATGCAGATATCTGCATTTATATCCCTGCCAGAGGGTAATACACCTTGCATCTCTGTTGTTCTTATTTCTGTTGCATCATGACTCCACCTTCCCAGGCAGCTCTGATCAGTGCCTGACAGAGAAAGCTTAGCAGGCACCAGTAGACCAGGACATCTCCAGAGGTAGTTAGAAACCTGATATCTATTTCGAATCATCCGTGAGTGTTAGGCTATCAAAATACAACCAGATTCTGGGGCAAGATTTACTACCTTTTTTGCAAAGGTTAAATCCATCTCAGTGGGCCTTGTGACAAATCTGTCATTTCATCTCTACAACCTCACAACATGTCAGCTGACTTGAGCTCACAGCCAAGAGATTACCTGATGGTGGTCAGGTAATGATTAGCAGCTGATGGGAGTGTTGCCAATATCAACCTTATGAGCAGAGTTAACACTGAGGTAAGTACTGAAATACCTTTACCTTTCCAGATAAAGCATTCCTCAAATTGCAAGAGAGAAGTTGCCTGTTTAAAGTTTAGTTGTGGTTAGTTTTAGCACAAACAGTGAAACATTGCAACAGTCCACATAAGCTTCTCAACGTAGAGGAATCACCACCTACTTTCGTTCATATATTACTGATTCCTAGTTGAACCAGAAAGAAGTGGCACTACACGTAAACTGTAATAGTTACATCGAGCACAGAAAATTTCAGCAAGCAGATGATCATGAGCTATTCTGGATTGCTTTCTTCCAGACTACATCAGAAGTTTAATTTCAGTATTTTACAGTGAAATAAAAACATATCATAGTAAAATGATAGATTTTATTCAACAGCATTATCAAGGAGTAATAATATTAACAATGATGAACATTTTTCTCATACAATTAAGGAGCTAAAGATGACAGATACAATCAGCTACTCTAACCTCTTCAGCTATTCAATGCACTAAGAAAAGCAAATTTAGATTTGCTTTTGGTGAGCAGTAAGAACATTATAGAAAATCTAAATATAGAATATGACCTTGGACAGAAGGATCACAAGAGATCTCTGTATAAAATTAACTGGAAATATAAAGAAAAACTCCACAACCGATTTCTACAATTAAAACCGATAGCTCAGTTAAACTATTAGTACAATCAGATGGATCGGGATGTCAGGGACTTGAATGTGAAGTCTGGAACTTCTCCAAGTCAGAGGTACCCAGGGCATAAATTCCAAAATTGTATTTTCAGTAATTATGAGGACTTGTGTTAAGGGGCATCAGATTTAGGGGATGAATAACTACCTGGAGGTGGATACTAAGAGTAAGCGGAAACCTACCAAGTAATGGAAAATGGTAAAGAATGAGATCTTCCTAACTCTAGAGATCAAGAAGTCAAAGGATAAGTGAAAATAATAAAAAAATCAAGCCAAGATCTACTTTGCTATATAAACAAGAAAATGAAGACAGAAAAAGAAGGGGCTCGTTGCAGTTCACACAGTGCAAAAGCTAACACAAATATGGTCTCAAGTGAATGCTTTGTCTGCATTACCAGTAACATATGGAAACAAACTTTGCAAGAAAGTCAGAAGCTTAATGTACCCACAAAGGCAGGGCACAGGTAGTCAGGCCACGTTAAAAAAAAATGGAAAAAAATATTGAAGAAATGCTGAAGGCAGCATATAGCAAGCGTGTCTCCATTCATACTACCATAAAATGAAGGTTTCAATTCCCAGTTATTTATATGATTACAAAACAAAGCTACAGTTTACAGCTGGAGACTTTCAGAGTGATTCAAGCTATTTAAAAGAATCAGGAAAAAAAAAATTCCAGAAGCTGACTGATGATTTAAGCCAACTGAAGTGCCATACGCTTCATTAAAATTACCTTCACAGGATTTGGAACTATTTTGGGAGGCAGTGGAGTTTTTAAGTGTCTAAAGCATCTTGCTTTTTCTTCTTCTAAAGGTTTATTTCCATGAAGTATCTTGAGTTAAATATATGCCTTTCCCCTGACTCTTTCAGATTAAATAATAAAGTGCATTTATTAAGGAGGAAAAAAATCCTTTGGGGTGGGCGGGGGGTGATATCTGAAGAGGCCTTTTTCCAACTGTCAACATTTTGAAGCTGAGTAATAACACAGCCTTGGGGTTGCCATGGGAACATGTTTCATTTCCTAGGTGACAGCAATTGTATGTCGTCACCAGTGAACTGCACTGACTCTGGAAATATGTCAAGTTTCCTTCAAACGTTGGCATCCCAAGACTTCCTGTGCCTGCCACAGGCCAGCACCTCTAACCTGCCACCTGGCATGGCTCCCACAAGACCCAATCACTCATCCTCTTCTGGGAAGAACAGCCCAGTGTGGCCAGGGCAGGAGTAGGGTCCGAGATATTCTGATTTGAAGACCCTAGCAAAGAGCAAACTCACCTATCCCCTTGGTATTCCCTCCCATTGCCCCATGAGCCTTCTACAGGCACCGTTTCATTCTCACTTGAGTGCAGCTCCAATCTCCAACCCTTCGGCCCTGGATAAGCCCCACCAGCGAGGCTTCCAGTGTTAAAAATCTTCCAAATCCCTGTGTCATGTTAGTAATGGACACGTTATTCAAATAAACTATTTTGGAATCACCTGTACTAATAGCCAACCTTTAAAAATACCCTTAGAGCTCAAAGACCTTCTAGACTATGATGGTTTTTTTTAACCTGGAACTTCAGATTATATGACTGAAGACTCTTCTTTGCAGCACATATGTTCCGCAGCGCAATTTCAAGGCCACCAGTTGCGCAATATGACCAGCAGGATTCACTTGCTTGTGAACACTAAGGAGGGCAAATATAGTAGAATAACTTCTTCCTAACAGCTCCTCAGTGCTCATGCACTAGTCCAAAATAAGCAACTCTGATTCTGTAATAATTATTCTGCTCTGGAAGTAGGGTGATTATTTTATTCTGGGATAATTACTCCAGTTCCAAAGTGAAATAATAGTTATAGAATAAAATCATTTTTATTTTGGAATATTTGATCCACATGTGGGAGTTATTCTAGAACAGCTAAATTATACCCTCATAGTTAGAAGGGAACAGTCCTGCCAATCAATTTTCCTCACACAGGCAAATCCTTAAATCATCATGCTTTTGAAAGGAACAGTGCAGAAGTTGTCATTGCACAACTGGAGACCCCTACTGTTTAATTTCAAGAACCTGCATTCACCTACAGTAACTCTGGCTAATAGTTCCCCTAAATCATTTGGAGAGGAGTCAATAAAGTAAATTACAAGTACATCAAGTGATTTTCAGATCATGCTACAAATATTATCACTGGTAGATGGACTTCATTACATGATTTGAGAATAGTATCCACGTCATTGAACGCCTTCTCTCCACTCACATGGTCAGAAATTGATGCCAAGGGTGGCCCTGGTCTACACTCTGCCTGCTGAGGTTAATGTGGGTAGAGGGATGTACCAGCAGCTGTAGCAGCACTTGATTTCTGAAGGAGCTGGGAGCATACCCCAGACTGTGCAGCTATTATGCTATTTGTTCTAGGTAACTACCTTAGATAGAAATTTAAATTTAAAACTGTTTACTTGAAAATACATTCAAAATCTGTTTTAACTTCGACCACTGCTTTCTAACATATACAGCCCTCAAGAAATTAAGAAAGGAGTTCAATGCTACCACCATTTTTACACTGAAAATTTTTATAATTGGGCATTAAGCTAGGCAAAGAAGTCAGGAGGCTCAAAAGTTTAGGTTCCCACAGCAACAGTAATTCAGCAACATTCAAGATATAGAGTGAGCATAAATTAACAGTTATTGGAAATGCTGCATATGTGCAGTGTGGCCATGTTAACATTGCTATGGGAACCTTAACTTTTGAATAGATAAGCGTACTACCAAAATAAAAATCATACAAAAGAAATCATTACAGATTTTGCTGGAAAATACTGCAGCCAATTCCTCATCTGAAATCTGTTGATGCAGAGCATAAAGATCCTAAACACCCAAAAATCCAAATAAGTGAGAAAATAATCTCAGAGAACAGGGGCACCTAGCAATAACTATTGCTGACACAAATACTACAGTTTTACTTTAAATTTGAATTTACAGTCAAACACTATGCAAAATCGCTCCAAAATTACAACAGATGAAAAAATAGAAGTTCATGTACAGCTGTCACCCTTACCTCTTTTCCTCACAGATTTTTCATACTTTAAATATTTTGGAAGAACAGAGAGGAAATTTGCTACTGGCTTTAGTCTTTTCCAGCACATCTCAATTTAGGAAAAAAATAAAATTCTGGTATACACCTATATTAGCTGCTAGTCTGGATTGACTCTATCACATTATTCTAACTAAACTCAAAGTGTTCATTTTAAAACAGCTTGACTTGAGCAGGTCTTTGGTGATGGAAGTTTCCATAATTTTAAAAGAACCTAGCAATAGTAGGCTGCTACTGCTGCCTTACTCTAGGAGATTGGATGTTGCTTCAGGGTAAAAAAACAGGTCTACCACTCCATCCAATTCTCTATGATGCATGATCTTGGGCAAGCCAGGCTGACTTCCCTAAGGTTCAGTCCCTTGAGCTGTGAAGCAGGAATAAGGACACTCAAGTTCCTTTTGATGCACAGGTCCAGTGCGTTAACTAAGTGGCTTTTCTTGCCTGTTTAAAACAACAACAAAATCTTCAGGGCAGTCTTTTTACAGTATTTGAACAGAATTCCGGCAGCATATAAAATAATGGCTCTGCCAACTTTTCATCTATGGAAAGAAACATTAAAAGCTCCTTCCTTTCTGCCACTCCAGCTTTTCATTTCTTTGTGGCATATATGGTTAGTCCCATCCAAAATCCTGTTGAACAAGTTTCTTCCCCAGAATGACTGCAAGATCACCAAATATTTCGTACCAAAAAACAGGGCAAGTTCCAGAGTCCTGGAACTGCAGATAAAGATAAATAAAGTGTTTAAAGATAAATAGTGGTCTCTAATCCAAGTCAATGCAAAAGGCTTTCTTGCTGATATCCTCGCAAGCATGCCTGTAATTGTACTAACATAGGCAGGATTTCCTTGCTCATAGCAAAAGCAGGATATTGGCTTTGAAACAAGCCACACAGTTCAAAGAGACCCTAATCTAAATTATTTGAAGTGACTCTGATTTCTTGGCATTTATAGCATAGACTTAATGAAGATTACATGGACCTATCACTTGAACATGTTTTCTATGTATCATTAAGATTTTACTCAGGCCGTGAACTTGTGTTTCCCTAGAGTGATTTAGAAAAAAAGAAAACAGACTAAGACTGGTTAGAATAATGCTCTTACAAAAACAGAGATATACATTTAAAATAGGTAGTGACATCCCTCACTAGTAAATGGGAGACGGACAGAAAATTTTGCCCAGTGTACTCATGACTGAATTTCTCACAGCAGACAGACACTGTATTATTTCATCAAAATTAAAGAGTTTATACTCCTTTATATACACTGATTCCTTGTGTTCTTCCTCCACCAGGTACAGTACTGTATTTTCCAGACTGGAAGAAACAAGACTTCTGTGAAGGGATCCTAAGAAAAACAAAGTTTAGGTGGAAGAATTATATTTTCAAACTGTACTTAAGATGTTGCATGAGAAGGACAGAAAGCAAGGTTTATTTGAAGACCCTGTCATTTCAAGATGTTTTGCAGCTATCCTTAAACAAACTGCCAAGTGTCTTAATAACCAGCTGCCTTCTGTGTTTAGTCACCTCTCATAAATGGCAACTTGCACGTATTTCAACCTCCATACCTCTATGTCCAGTACCCTGAAGCCACTCCTTTGCTGTAACCAGGACCCTTACCATCTCTTCTTGCTTTAGATCAAGCCCAGCCTCACAGCATAAAGGATACCTTTGTCTGGATAGGCTGCATTGGTGTCCAAAACTCTGATTCCTTCCTGAGACAGCTCCATTCCTAACTGCTCCTGCTATATGGCTTCTCCAATGTACCATGAAGCTCTACTGAATCCCAATTCTTTTCCTTCAAAAACTATTGCAGCAGTGATGTAGTCCCATGTTTGTTCACTCAGCCCTTGAAGTAAGAGAAAAGTTATCACATTTTCTAGTGAAACTGGTAAGTTATCTTTAAATTGTTTAACATCTATTGCTGAACAGAAGATATGTTAAGTGAATTTTGTTAGGCATGCAGGTGGTAAATTTTTGAAAAAATATTCCCACACCACATGAACCTCTGATGTCCTGAGAACATTCCTAGACTTACTGTCTCCCATTTGTGACAGGCAGGAGTTATTTAGCTTGGTTTTCTGAGACAGCAATGGGAGTCACCAAAAAAGAAGATCCTTCCATTACTTTGTGTTCATATGAAAACAGCCATCAGCTTGTCACAGTTTTATCATCACAGTTCTATCTGCAGAGATCATCTCTGCTGTTCAGCATATTTTCAGCCATTACCTGCCCTCCTGATCCCCATTTCACTCTGAGGCATCTCCCAATTTCAGGATGTATAGAGCACTTGTCTCTGCGGTTCGACATACCATGAAAAGCGTATTGTACTGAAACCATTCTACTAGTCTACAAGCTCCCCTTTCACTTCAGCATCCCATGCTGGTACAACTTAAAAAAACAATAATAAATCAAGATAATCTCTTCCAGATTCCAGCATCAACCTCAGTCATATCCACAACATTGTGAGTTTTGGTAAAAATTATCCCCTATTAGCTCTTGCTACCTCTAATAACCACCACACAACATTCAAATATTTAAGTTAGACAGACAACACCACTTTTCCTCTTACCCTTAATTTCCTCTTTCTTGTGACCCTATCCCTTGCCAAATGTAAGCTAAAAATAGCTCATGACTGATTCAAGCTGTTCTCCCTCTCAATGGCATAACATGGTAAGGGCTAGAGCAGTGATAGTGAGGGAGATGGGTTATACAAACAAACATAGTGCCTCCTGGCTAAATGCAGATGAGTTTCACTTATAACCTGATGCCTTTGTCAAAAGATCCGTGTTCTGTATGCAAACCATTATGCTAATTTGTTTTATTGAATATCCAAATTCATCACACTCTCAAATGTTAGCCAAAAAAGTTGTTTCTGAAATGTCAAGGAGATTAAGCTCTACCTAGATATTTCTGTTTAGATAGTATTAAGTGCACAGTGATACATATCTTAATGTACGCAAGTTCTAATGAACTGTGTGTATAAGGAAACTGGAAACATCTGCATGTCACTACAGCTGACTCAGTGCAGGTTTACTTCTCTTCAGGTCTCATTTCCTACTGTTTCTTAGTGATCCAGCCATAAAGAGCACACTGTTGTTCTAAAACCCTTCAGAGAAAATAGCAAGGATTGTACAAAGTCCAGGTAAAGTTTCCATTCTGTGTATCATTTCACTGTATGTCTCTTTTATCAGTGAGATGTTGGATCTCCTTTTTCTTTACTTCTGTTTGGTGCTCATAACTGAAGAAGAGTTATTAAATAAAGAGGACATGCACAAAATCACATGACTCAAAAGATGATACCTCATTACTGACCAAAGACTAGTCCTAAAATCTGCTACAAACCAAGTCACAGTAGTTTGTCAGCAGCATACCATTATATTTATTAAAATCAAATTCTGTTTTAAAGTGGACTATGCTGACTACCATATCTCAGACAGTTATGCCTGTAGACCTGTATCTGTTACATATCTACTTAATGTGAAAAGGACCAGAAAAAAACCTCCAAACTTTATGTTGTCCTTTACATACTAAGTCTTACACCATTTCTACTGCTGCTGAAGCCCTCAAGATAGTACATTTTTCCTTTGTGTGATAGCCCAACCCTCCTCTGTGCTTACAGCGCCTCTCAAATTTCTGCCATCATTCATCATTTGGTCATTACTCCCAGCTTTTGCACCAGAGGTCAACATAAAAACATTACTTGCTGGAGGCCCAAGAGCCTGTGGAATTCCACTAGTAGGTCCTCACTCAGCAAAGAGGGGGCTTCCCTCTTTGTGTCTGCCTGCTACCCTTTAGATCTACCCTTTAGATCCTTTCGTATCATATATTACCTGTTTTCTCATCATTCCCTCTGTTCAACCAAACATTCTCTATGTGGCACTGTACTAAAAATTCAACTTTACTGTCTTTGGAGACAGCAGCAATATTTTCCTCTCCTCTCTACATATTTAGTGTGTACAGATGTCCATCTCGCCACAGAAGAGAACAGCTATCAATTGGGTGAGCAGATGAGGGAAAAGCATCCCCAAACAAGATACCCTGCTAAGTGCCACTCAACTAGTGGCTGCTGTCACTTTCCTTCCACTCTTACCAAACCCATTCTTCCTGTCCTATATGAAAAGCTTCATGTTGCAGCAGCCCTCACTAAATGGGAGGTGCAGTGTGTGATCATTTTGCACCTCTCCTTCCCCAAAAACCCAGAACCCAAACCCTCAAAGCATCAGAGAGTTGTCCCTGCTGAGTATGAAATGACACCACCTCCAGGCAAGGTCATGTTAACAGCAGAAAGCCAGATACCAATAAAGCAAAAAATATCTAACCTAAAAAAGAGCTGATCCTGGCCAAGCTGCCAGTAAACAGGGGCTTTGGGCACAAGGCAGGATCAAGTAAGTCTCCCAACTGCAATGTGAAAGCCGTGAGACAGTTGGTTTCAATTATTTACCCATTCTAATCCTGTTCATTTTAACATTTAATCCAAAAAAAATTTTAAGGATTAGAATATATGACATTGACCTAGTCATGAACTACAACAACAAATACATTGCCCATTACAGTTATATTTTCACTGCCAATGTAATTTTCTGAATCCTTTATTTTATGAAATGTTTGGGAGATTTTACCAAGACAAAAGAGAATTTTCCACATCCATCCCATGTAAGGGATTGCTCTTAATAAGGATAAGCAGTCTTATCTTGAACAACTTTCCACAAAATAAAGACCTCAGAACATCAGGGTTTACAAATTAAAAATTAAAATCTACTGGTTAAAAACACAAAATACAAAGACAAACCTACCCACCTTACAGAGATATTTCCGTATATTTGTTTAATACTTGGAGTGTGAAGGCATCCCTCTTCCGATTGTGCTGAAGTAACAACCCGACTCCAAGCAAGCTGGCAGCATTGCTCAAAAAATTACTCTAAATCTGTCCAGTAGAGGGCAATGACATATACACACACACACAAAGTGAAAAGTTGAATTTGAAATGCATGCTTGTAAAAAATAAAACTAAATTTAAGAAATCCCTATAGTTCTAAAGTATTCATAACTGGTTTATTTATTATATTTATATTCAGGGGTATACAGATCATTGACTCCCATTTTAATGCTTAACCTCAAAGGACTTCCAAATTTAAAATTATACTTTAAAAATCTTTCTGAAGTTCTTGCAAAATTGAACACTATCTACACAGAAACAGGTCAGCCTTACATAAAAAAAAAAATCTTTATTTTACATTTGGATGCAGGATAAATGCCGGAAGTTGCTTTGTCCTTTGGCAACACATATTTTAATCGCTAAAAACCTTCACTTTTTGTTTAAAATTGGTCCAGAAGGATACTGTTAAATAATTTTCTTCCTGTCACACACCCATATACTGCAAGAAATGCTCACAGCCATTAAATAAGATACTGTGTTTGCATGGAAAGCTGCTGCTGCAGTCCAGCTGCATCTTTTACAGTTCCCAGGGAATTTTTTTTTTTTAACTACACTTAGAAACAATCCAAAGCTTCATCAGGGTCTGCAGCACATTCCTGCTGCACATTTGCACTTGCAGGTACAAGGAGGTTGGGGCTGAAGCACTGAAGTACCCCTGCCAGCTCCTGACAAACCGCAGTAGCAAGGTAAGACTCCGAGGACAGGAGGAGCCCTCCTAGAGAAACCAGATGTGGTAGAAAACCTGATGGACACAAGCCACCACAAGTGCTTGTTTATGTCTGGTTGTGACTTGTTTCAAATGCTGTCACTTCAGGTTATCTAGGCTCCCAAAATTTTCCACTACAGTTTTGTATGATCTCAGGTGACATTCTCAGATCTCCTACCCCTGTGCTGCAGAAACAGAGAGAACACAGGTGTTAAGCACACCCCCAATAGCAGGCATGAAAATGAGATGCAACTCACAAGTAATGGCACATTTCCTGATTTTTTTTTTTTTTTTTAGTATGGAAAAGAATGGTTCGTGTCAACACATGTCGTCATCTGAACAGTTTTTTCCAGGGTATCCAGCTTGCTTGGCTGAATGTGGTAGTTCCTAGGGCAGCTGGTCAGGACTCAGAATTTGCTACAAAAATCCTGCAATACACTCCACTCCTGGAGGGAGCAACAAGCCTCCCAAAGCCCGAGTGCACTGGCTGTCGCCAGAGTTAGCAGGCAGTGGGCGAGAACACCTCCAGCTCCTTTTATCGAGATGTTCATCTCATGATCTACTGGTTTCCTAGCAGCTGCCACAGCTGGAAGTGTGAGAGAATTCCCCAGCCCGAAGCAACATGCATGGAGCAGCTGCCCAGTTCATAGAGTGTGAAAGCCCTGGAGTCTGCAGTGCAGACAGCAAGCCAGCAAGATACTTGGATTATGGTGAAAGCTCATCAAAGTAGAAACTTCTAGGACAGCCTTACACTTTATATGGTTTGGATTTGCCTGTGCAAAAGAGACATTTTTGGAAGATCCACAACTCGATTTATACCTCAAGGACTGACTCTTGCATGTTGTATGGTAACTCCTCACTGCTCTGGTTACATTCATATGTTTTATCTTTTCTTCATCATAAAGACACCTCAAAAGTGTTTGGGGTTTTTTTTTTAATCAGAACAGCTGCTTGAAGAACTTGATCAAAGTTTTAGAGAAGTGCAGTTATGACATACATATGTCAAATGGTTTATATCCTTGGGTATAGCCTGTGTACAAAGCACCAGTAGCTTTATCAAGATTGATGGACAGAAGAATTTTCTCATGATTAAACATAATTCAAGTTAAATAGTTAACTTAATTTTTATAATTATTTAAAAGAAGATTTCATTTAAACAAATTTAAACTCACGGAAGAATTTGTTCTATATGTTCTCAGGAAAAAAAGGTAACATACTGATACTGATATTTCTTGTTAGATATTGACCAAATCTGTCTATTTTAAGGGAAAAATGAGTTTGGGTTTCTTTTGCAGGGGGGGATTGGGTTTTCTTAGTATTGTACTTCCTATATATGTTTATGGTACCATTGCAAAAAAAGGTATTAAAATCTTGTCATGAAACTGATCTTAATGTGATTTAGCTACCAGAATTCTAGTTCAGTATAATCAATAATCTACCTACTTGAAGGAGGGAAACTAGAATTTGTGTGACCTTCACTGGTGTAGGCTTTCCTCACCAGGAAAGCAAAGTAACTAGATAGGTCTAGAAAGGGTATATCTACAAATAGCATATTATCATCATTCAACTTCAATCAATTTGTATCTGTCAACATACAGAGGGTTTCTGTATGCTTGGGCCTCTTTAAGCTTGCCTGGAGGAAATCCCTTCAAATGAGGCAAAGCAACATTTTAGCATTTCACACCTGTAGCCCAGAAACACCTACATCTTTTGCTTATGGGTTTGAATCTTTTTTTTTTTTTAGATGCTATGAAGCTCCTACCTCAAAGGTCTTTTGGCAAAGAAAAGGACAAAAAAAGACCCCAGCAAATAAAAGATGTCCTCTGTGATACACAGGCCCTTGTCACAAGGTAGCAATTAACATGAGCCACAACACCAAGGCTACATGCACCAGATATGGAATTAAGGTCTTGTGAACAGTCAGCATGCAGGAACAAAATATAGGAGGAAATTCAAACAGGTTACCCAGACAAGATAGCACAGGACAAAGTTCAAGAGTGTCTGTATGGAAGCCTGACAAGTCCATAGAACAAGTCTGCAGCCAGCACATTCATGCAGCACACAGGAGGTTCCTCAGCACGAAGGCAGAGAGTCGCGTAAAGTCTTGCAGCGCAGTTCCAGTTCTTTCTTTACAGAGATGGAAAAAAATCAAAGCCACTAGCAAGGAAAGCTATGTTGTGCTAACTGGATAGGAATTTTTTGAATATGGTAAAATCATTCTGCTACTCTGCCGTAAGAGAGCATTTCCCATGAGATATCTGTCCTTGAGTCCAGAAGCGACTGTTTTTCCTAGCCCAAAACATCAGTGAACCATCTGCTCCTCAAGTAAAGGTACTTCCTGCTGTAATTAATATATATTTTCCATACATTCTAGTGAAGCCATTTATTTTACCAGTGGTCAGTAACACACTAACATAGTTGCCATCAAAATGTTCACAACAGCTAAACCTCACCTACAGTGTAATTTCCCACCTCTTGGAGGCAAGCATAGAGCCTGGGTGAGTCCTGATCCCTGTCTCGTCTCACCTCACCCCCCCCCCCCCCACCTCAATACCCCAAGTAAATGAACTAAGGAATGCAGGCATGTAAGGAGACATAGCAGGGGATACATCCTCAGTTTCAGCAGTCAGAGGGCTCAAAACATACATGAGCCATAGCCTAGAGATGTGAGCACGCTGACACTGTTCTGATGACAATAGAGCTTTGCAGAGCATAAACAATACAGACACAGCTAAGGCAGGTAGTCTTTAGGCATGCAAGTGAGCAGGCACACAGATATCATTTTGCTGAGTCATGTCATATGAACCTCACAGCTTTAGGGACGGCAAGACATCCTCCAATTTCTAGCCAGCTTGGGAGGAGTCAGTCACATCCAGTACAGACCAGCTGGGGCTGAAGAGAACTTAAGTAAAGAAACTGTCTCCCACCTGTGCATTTTGTTGCCTGAGTCGTGAGTGTGCTTTTAAAACTGCAATGGCTTAGCAAGGTCTTCCAAAAGCCCCATACAGTGGTTCCTGCAAAACATTCTTTCTGTGGCTGATTTTAGTTCTTTCAGACGGGTTCAGAGATCCACTGAGCAAGGTAAAGAGCCAGGTTGCTTAAAAGAGTAAAAACAGTCATTTTTTACTCCTCCCTGCAATTCGTTCTAACCCAACTTCAGATTTGAGATGCCGGGTAGTTTTGCAATGAAGATCCATAGACACAGAGGTCCCCTTTGGAGCGAAACAGAACATAGAAATACCTTCATCTGGACCTTCTTTTTAAAGCATGATACTTGTCTAATTCCACATTCAAGTATTTTAGGTTAGCTCTCAAAAATATCCTCGTAGCCTTAGCCATTAATGTCTTAAGAACCTATTCAAGTGCTTTTTTCTTTTTATACCAGTAAAGCTGAATCAACAAGATTGCAGAGATCTGTCTGAGATCAGATTAACTGCAGAGCTGAATTTAGCCCAGTGGTATTTTTGTTTAAAGGAAAAGCACAGAATGGAGAAATGCTGTACTCACGAGTGTTTTGGGACTCCATGAAGGACAAACTCATTAGGCTGAAAAGCAGTACTTCTATCTATATCTGGTAATTGTATGAACAGCATCTTAACCAGTTCATCTGGAGATTCGTTCAGTAACTATTGCTTTCTAAAGAGGTGTTTTTAAAGACCTTATTACTATATAGAAAAAAAAAAGGAACATAGCAATCAAAATATATGGAAATACATGAAATGTGACTAACTAAATTTATGCCTAAATATCATATTTTCACCAACTCACGGAATTACTTCTCATTTCTTTCACAGTATTTTAAGAAAATACAATCTCTGCACCTGCCTCCTCTCTCCAAAGGGTACAAAAAATAATTTTAAAAGACAAGATGAAGGTGCTAAATGCAATTCATAGAAGTCATAGAACCATTCAGCTTGGACAGATCTCTGGAGTTTTCTAGTCCAACCTTTTGCTCACAGCAAGGTCAATCTATGATCAGGGCTTTATCAGTTGGGTCTTGAAAACTTTCAATAGTGGAAGTTGAACAACTTGTCTGAGCAACCTGCTTCACTGCTTGACTGGCTTCAGAGTGAAAAAGTTTTCATTATAACCAACTTAAACCCCTTGTTGTAACTTAGGTCCACTGTCTTTTGTCCTTCTGCCATGCACTGCTCTGAAGAGCCTGGCTCCATCTTCTCAATAACCTCCTCTAGAAATTGGTGGCCTACTAGTTACTCCAGTTGCAGTCCCCTCTTGTCTAAGCTGAACAAGCCCAATTCCTTTAGCCTCTCTTCATCTGCCGTGTGCCCTGGCCCCAGCCATCTTGGTGACCCTCCTCTAAACTCCTTATAATTTAGCAGTGCCTTTCTTGTATTTGGGGATCCAAAACTGGACATAGCACTCCAGACGCAGCCTAACAATTGCTGAGCAGAGGGTTATAACCAATCCCTCTACCTACATGCCTTCTGTTACTATAGCCCAGGATGCTGTTAGCTGCTGTCTGCACTGCCAGGGCACACTGCTGACTTATATGCAGTTTGTCTTCTACCAGACCCGTCAAGTTCTTTTCTGCCAAGCTGCTCCCTGGCCTGTATTGTTCCAAGGTATGGTTTCACCTTAGGTGTGGGACTCGGCATTTGTCCTTGCTAAATTTCGTAAGGCTCTTGCTGGCCCATCCGTCCAGCCTGTCTAGGTCCCTCAATGGTGGCTCTGACTTTAAGCATTTTGACTGGTTCCTACAGTTTGGTATTGTCTGCAAACTAAGAGCAAGCCCTCCATCATCCCCTCCAGGTCACTGCCAAAGATATTCATTGACAGGTGTCAGGATAGACCCCTGTGGTACTCAGTTCAAGCATACTCATTACTGAGAACATATCCATCTGGTACATCCAAACTCTGAGCATTTAATAAGCAGGCAGGATTTCAAGGCATAAGATTACAAGTATAGCAGCATATCCAAATTTAATATTTAATCTAGTCATAGAAATCAGCTTTTAGACCGTTATTTACATGACCTAACTTCAGCATTAAGCCTAGTCACCACTGACTTGCTTTTTAGTCAGCAGAGAAGAAAAAAAAAAATCAGTACAAGCTGGGGACCAACTGGTTAGACAGGTTAGCAGCTCTGCAAAAACAGATGTCAATACAACAGGGTGTTGACAAACTGGAGAAAGTAAGGTAGTGGAGCACAAAATGACTAAGACTGTTACTTAAATAGCTGAAGGTGCTAGAAAATATGCAAGGAGAGGCTGGAGGAACTGGGTTAGGTCACTTGAAAGGGAGAAGGCCAAGAGCCAATTGCTGAATTCAACAAGCTAAAGGCGAGTTGTAGAGAAGGTGGCATGAGAGTCTTCTCAAAAGTGCACAACAAAAGAAGAGACAATTTGTGACAAATTGTGATGCTGGAAATTCTAATCAGACATAAGGAAAAAATTAATCAAAGTGCTTCAGGACTGATAATGGTGCTCAGAGAGGCTGCAAACTCTTCATCCTTGGACATTTTCAAAACTCAACTCGACGGCCTTGAGCAATCTGATCTAACTTGGAAGTTAGCCAAGACTTGTGCAAGGGGTTGGATCAGTGACTTTAAGAGGGCCCTGCTAGTCTAAATTTTTCTGTGATTCTATGCGAAAGGCTCCTTCAGTGGGTGATTCATCTTGTCTTAAAATAGGTGTCTAAAATAGATTAGATGAATCACCATCTGGTGGTGCCTGTGTCTCACTGAAAATATTCTCCACTGAATACAAAGGCAACCTAAGCTGACCAGCTATGATTGAATGTCTTACAGTGAGACATCTGTAAATTTGAAGAGATAAGAATCATCATTAGTGACTTGTGCCCCAAAATGATAAAGTTCTTGCCTTGTTTATATAGTACCCCTTTAGAGCATGAACTGCTTCCTTAATAATCAATCTCATTTGTGGGAGAAGGCAGACAAACCCTCATATAACACATTAAAAAATTAAAAATTAGAATAACTTAGAATGTGAGCTACAGAGAATTTGAGCTACCTTAAAGAGTTTGTTGCCATATGAGTTCTTCCCTTCATAATACAATGGGTAAAGTTTTATGATTGGGTATATATTACAATATGTAATGTTTTTGTCTTTAAAGACAGCTGACAAATTAGAAGCTGACAGGATGTTTTTCCCTAGCATGAAGATATTTCTGTCTCCACAGCCTTATATATTAAGACCATAGTAGATAAAGGAGAATGAGTTTAAGTGTCCAGGTCATTTAAATTTTTTAAATTGTTGTTATTATTATTGTTGTTGTTGTTGCTATTATTAGTAGTATTAACTATAAATTATTTAAAAACACAGTTTAGAGCTGTATGAAATGCTCATTGACAAGAAAAGCCCTGTATGTTTAACATGAGTAAGTAGAAACCATTGCAGGCTTTGTTTTGGTCCTAAGAAGCAGTATTTAGCTAGAAAATATTTCTTTCTTCCTGGAAGCTGTAAGGAAAGGAAAAAAGGAGGTAGATAAAAAAGAAAAATCAAGTCTTTTTTCAGCCCTCCACATCATCAGAATGATTCTGTTTTCTTCTATCTGAAAAACTGAAGTATAATTAAAAGTACCAAAACTAATTTTAAAAGCCACTTTAACAACAATTAATGTCTACAGAACTGTATTGGTTACATGTCTAATAAAGTCAGTATAACTTTCTCCTAAGGGAAGTGGCGTTTTTCCTACATACACTAATTAAGTACCATTTTCCATGTTCCACAGATTCTCCAAAAGCAAACTTCCCTTTTGTTTCCTCCACATCCAGCATCCGTTTGTTTCGTACACTGCACAGAGGAGAGGAAGTTCCCTCGCTGCAAAAAATGACCCAAAATGAGAGCACTACCACAGAAAACTGTGGTTGAAGGCAACTGGAAGAACAGAAGCAGCAAGTAACTTCTACTGATTGTGCTTTGTTTGGCAGCAGAAACAAAGGTGGGCGTGCCAAAATGAAAACAAGTACTTTCCGGAAAAGACAGTTCTGGTTTTGCCACACAGCTGACAAAATCTATGAAACTATCTCACAGGTCCTCCAACCAGCCCTGCCTGCAGGAAAGTCACTCTACACAACCCTGAGCAAGAGAAAAGGGGAATGGAAGGACACAGAGACAACTGACAAACATATTTCCTCATAAGAAACGGTCCTGAGCCAAGCACCACCTCTCAAAGCAGCCTATTTGGTAATTTAGAAACCAGCCCCTCTTTGTAACTACTTCCCTGCTACAGTGCCCTGCTGTCACATGGCCATCCCTAAGAGAATTTTCTAAGTATCTTTAGAGAATGTGAATCAAAACTTAACAAAACTGTTAACATGTATTAGGTCCAAAAACATTCTACACTGATTAAGGAAAAAAGTCAATCCTGTAGAAGTCTTTGCCAAAACCACCAATCCCAAGATTTTACATTTCACTGCTGTTTCAGAACCACTATTGGAACTTTTAACATTTCGGCTATGCAAATATGAAAACTTTATTATTTTACAATTAACAGAGACCAATTCACACATGCTTATTCTGAGAACATTTTTTACTCCCAAGGCATTCTGTTAGCTAATTTTAAGATAGGAAATTACTCAATGTGAACAAAAATATTTGAGATTCTGGGTTTTATTTTAGGGCATTAAGATTTCTATATTGACACATACCCAATACCATCAGATTTTATTTTTCTTTTGAACTGAGAACTATGAAATATTGAATTCTGTGTGTGAATGTACGTAAGATGTCTGGTTTTAAAAGAAGCTTGCCCGTGCTTTTCCTATAACAAGGCCAGATCAAAAACTGCAGGGGCAAGCTCTTAGAATTTTGAATGAGTTTTAGTCTTACAAAGATCTTCAAGCATGTTCAGGCAGTCAGCTTTAATCACACATTCTGGGGAAATATTTTTTTCCTGTATAGTTTCTAGTACTTTGTGCTGACAGCTCTCATGCTTTATTATATTTTGTGTCTTACCCTGAAATGCCATCCTATTTTGAATGACTGAATTTTTGAAATCTCTAATTGATTCACTGTAACTACAGTAAAACCATCATGTATTAAGTCATTCAATGAGAAGTCTCCATCTCCCCCTCCACACAGGAAAAAGAAAAAAACAGTTAGACCTCATTGTGAAAACAGAAGAGGAGGTATATAAGGAACTGCCATTTGTCTGGCTTGGCTACTCAAAACTTTTTCCAACTTAATTCCACAGATCGATACAGAAAGAAAGAGTTTAGTGCTTCCTTATAACTTATAAGGGTTAAACGTTGGCAAGATCCCAGTGCCTGCTCTCAAGTGGGGACAAGTTTGTGATATAACTTGAAATCAAAATCATCATTGCTTTACTTCAGCAAATTTTACTAGTCCTGATTGTGACAAAAAGAATTGGCACAATTTGAAAGTGAAAACATTTTTTTGGTCAAACTTTGGAACCTAAGAGTGACAGAGAACCTCATTCATCAGACGTGTGAAAAATAGGTAACACTACTGAGCAACAGCTAAGTAAATACAACTGCCATTTATCAAAAACACACAAATACCAGCCTCAACCTAGGAAGGCATTTCAGAATGAAAAAAAAAATTAAAACCTTTGAGTTAACAGGACTTCAGTTTCTAAAAATGTTTTTTTTAAAAGGATTTATCAGTAAAGGGGAAAAAAGCTTCCAGATTTTCAAAATCGGCGTCAAAACCAGTCTAACAGCATATTGACATTCGTGACTATAGTGTGTAAGCATTGCTGACATATACATAAGGAAACACTGTAAGCACCTGGAAGGTGCAGATTCAAGAGAGTAACATGGAAATACAGAGTCATTCAGTGAAACTCTGGTGATTTTCAGACCAAGACTCCACTCTTCCACTCAAACTTCACAGAAATTCAGATCTACACCAGAACAACAGCATATCTTCAAATATATGAAGAGGGACAATGTTGCAGCAGAGAATCACAGAATAAGTGAGATAAAACCTTTAGATGCCTGATCTTAAAAGTTTACTCTTAAAAACCTGGAGAATAGCAACTTGCATGCTTTCTAAGGGGGGGAGGAAAACAAGACAGACCACTACAGAGCTTCAGTCTTCTGACAGAAACATTGTAAATATTACTCAAAGGACCTATGCCTTAACTCTCCAAGGCCACATGTCACTAATCACAGCAGAGTAAGTACACACAGTCAGAGAGATTGCAAGCAAGAGGGAAAAAAAATAATGAAAAGGTACAAAACAACCTAGTGATGATACAATGAACTGGAGGAAAAAAAGGGAAAGGTGATAGAAAAGTAGTTTATTCTCTCTCAGTTCTGTATGACTTTCCAATAGCATGGATGCATGCAGAATAATTTAGCAATTATGGGTCAAAGTAACTTCTCACCAAAGAAGCAAAATAAAAACATCTCTTTAACCCCTCTCATGTTCTAAGAAGGTTTATAGTACATGACAATCACACAGTACAAATTCAAATGGATATATGGAATCATCATGGTGCCAGGTTCACATCATTCTTCTCAGAGTAAAAATTCATCCTCTGATGACAGGCATCAGGAGCTGCTCCTCTAATTCTCTTTCCCCACATAGGAACGGTTTGCTTGTTTTTTGGGAGGATCCAAGACCACTTGAGACAGCAGGGTTGCATCTGCTGTCTAGCATCAACTCTTTCATCCCTGAATAGTTGAGGCCTTTCCTCCTACCTCTCAACGAAAACATAATTTTCCCAGTTCCTTCTGGAACTCTTTTTCCTGTTCCTAGCACCATGCCAAGACACTCCTGAGGCACGTGGTAGTTATGGACCCCTCCAGGTGACTTCTCCATAGCAGCCAACTGAGACCTGGCAGCTTCCCACTGAATGGTTTTCCCTGCTTTGCAGGATAACGCTGATTGGGGAGCAGTATGACCATGGCAGAACACATTCTCCCAATATGTCAGACTATCTAATAAGTTAAAAAATAGAATAGTCTAACTTCATGCTCAACACCTCTCTCTCTGGCTGTTCTTGGCACGCTATTTTTATATATATTAGAATAAAAAAGTTTATAATGTGTTCAGTAAGCTGAGAGCCAAAGTGAGGCCATCCTTAAAAAATGCTCAGTTTCCTACTCCCAGCAAACTGCTCCTAGACTTTTGTCTGAAACTAGACTCTTAGTACTAGGAGGGAGTTTCAATTTTTCATAGATTTATTGTTTGTTGCAGTGAACTTGTTGTAAACAAGAAAATTCAAAGGCCCTACATTAAGAAAAAACAAAACAAAAAAAAAAGCAAAAAAAAAATCCCAACCCAAACCACAGGAAGAGAAAAAACCAACAAGCCAGAACAATTTCTGAAGGACAGGTTGTGTTATACCTAGAGGAACCTAGGGACTTGCGTAGAAGATTTCCCAGAATGAGTTTAATGCTCATTCTGAGCATTAAATGATGATGAGACCATGAATGAGGAGAAAGAACAGAGCAGGTCTGAGAAAGATGATAAAACACACAAGAAAGACTATAGGAAAATAGAATGCCATCAAACTGGCTTTGCTAAGACATACTCTTAGTTTGTCCAAATTTGATTTGTTTGCTTTTGCTCTTTCAAAAGATTCTGACTGAACAGCACAGCTTTGAGATAGTCATAAAGCTTTGGTGCAATCTGATCATTCTCCACAATCATTTCTAAGCCATAGCAGTATTGGTCAAACCTTGATTTATATTTATTTGCTCAGAAATCTAACTAAACTAAATACTACAATAACAATAATAATAATAATAATATACACAGCTATACTTTATAACAGGACTGGAAAATTCTGGATAGAACCATAATCTCCTGACAAATTGCTGGCAATTCAAGATCCTTGTCTGTTGTGCGCAATAAATGCACATACTTGACTGCTTTCTTATTGAAGAAAAAAAAAAAGCCACTTAAAAAAAACAGTAAGAGAGTTCAGGAAGTGCATTTCAGTGTGATTACAACACTTTTTTGGTAAATTAAGCCACAGCCTTTGGCCATAACATGACCCAAAGTATGTTGTAATGGTCCACAAATTAAGTGCCTTCTATATGTTATGACTTAGGTATGTACTGAAAAACTTGGCTTTATCATACTTTAAAATATAAGAAGAGAATTTTTTATGTCCTATGACAGAATCCTTTGTTAAAAATAATGATGTTTCAAGAACTTGTAATATTTGCAGAAAAGAACATTTCAGCAAGGAAATACATCTTTGGAGCATTTTTATTTTTACAGCAAGGCAAGTTACCTCAGCTTAAAAAAAAAATCACAACAAAACCAGCCTACACAAATATGTTCAGGTCTTCTCTTACTACAACATCAACATGAGAGTATCCCTTGTGTACCTCTGTACACCACTAGACAAGTTCTCTCACGCACATCCTTTGACACCAATGCTCCTGCCTCTGCATGCTTGCACACAAACACTGCGCTCACATGTTAAGCTTCTCACACATAATCAATCCTCCAAGCTCTGGCGCTCTCTCACACGAGCACAGATGTGCTTCATACCTTCTCGTGCATTAGAAAACCACGTGAACCATCTGTCACTATTTAATCTCCCAACCCGAGCTAAGTGAATATGTCCCATCTCAACCCCAGATGCCCCAGTCAGCCTTTCAAGCAATACACTCTTCACAAATAGACCATTGTTTTTGCTGCTGCCTACATAACATTAATTTGTTTTTCACTCCATCTCATCTCCTTTTGCTGCCATATGCCCCGTAGAAGGCTCTATTTTGCTGCTCTTTATAGCAGTCAGGCCTCAAGCAGTCCCGTGTTGGATATTGCACAGCCAGGGCCAAGACACGTTTTGCAACAGGCAGCAAAAACTACCCACTGAGATTGGTGAGCACCACAGATTTCCCTTTTTGTTCATAGCTTCACCCTTCACTGTTCTTTGATTGGTGTTTAGGCACGTGGACACAAAGAAAGAAAAAATTTTTAAGAGATAGTAGTTATCATCAGAAGAAAAGAAAGAGACCTACGCATCAAAACCTTGACTGACTATACTTTCATTTCATAGGTGAAAAAGGAAGGAACAATTTTAGTGTTTGGGGCAAACCCCTCAAACTACAGTCTCAGGACAGAGGGGCCTAAAAGAGGCCTGAAAACTTTGGTATGTAAAAGACAGGCCGGAGAAAACACAGAAGCAAAAAGAAAGACCACCTTGTCTTGGGGATCTCAAAAGCGCTGCTGAAAGCAGCGTGCTGGACTTGGAAGGAACAGCATCAAAAGCGAGGCTTAAGTGTTTTCAACATTTCGGGGAATGTAATGGTACCGCCCACAACCAGTGCAGAAGGTTGCTATTGCTCACAAAGGTGTTTATTAAAATCTATGAAATACCTCTCCCAATTAAATGTCTCTTTAAAGCATTGTTCTTTCTTTCCACAGATGAGAACAGAAGTTCACATCTGTGTTTTGTACCAGAGAGACCCCTCAGGACCTCTGAGGGTGACACTGCCACACTGGAGCTTACTGCCAGTCCTGAAGAATTGGAGAAAATTCCGTTCTGGAGACAAAACACAAAGCTCAGTGTCTCCAATATGGAAAAGTCTTCAAATTGAGGATTAAACTACAGAGTTTCTGGTATACATAGTATTATGGACCAAGCCCAGATCCACTCCTCAGAAAGGAACCAACACATAATGGATATTTTGTTGCTTTCTTCTAAGATGATTAAGTTGGCATGCACTTTAAGAAAGGCTTAGATGTATCCAGATTCCAGCTTTACCTAAATACTCACTTTATTAGGGCAAAGGGGATGCTCAGCGCTTTAATTGGTGACAGTCCTCCTCCAGCATATCCTAGTGCTGAGAGGTGGTTCCAGTGAACACAACATAAAGCATGTCTCAAATGTCCATTTTATTTAAAACCGAACAATCCTGCCCCTCCCACCCCTCCCCCCCAAAAAACCACCCGTCCCTTCACTTTCACCTCAAGGCAATCCAAAGGGCTTTCCAAGGGGAAGGGTCCGTTTATATTAGCTGTCTGTCACTTAGGCAAGAAGCAGGAGAAGCCAGTAACCCTGAAGTAAGGCATCTGTTCAAGCTACTGTAAGAATAACAACACATTTTGGAGGCAAAAGCAAATTTCCCCAGATGAGGAAAAAAAAGTTCAGAAAACTCCAAAGCCAGATTTTTCAAACAGTAATTGACTCACATAATAATGTGCAGGTAGAACTATTAAAGCAGAGAACATGGCTGCTTGCAACTCCTACTAAAGAAAGAAGCCCACTCACAATAATCTGGATAGTTCACCTCCTGCAGTGAAAGAACACTCACAACATGTGTAATGTGTTTCAAATGTGACATTTTCATGAAAAGACAACAGAAAACGTCCAAATGCCATAACAGCTTATTAAAGAAAAACATGGGGGGGGCGGGGGGAGGGAGGGGGGGGTTAGTGCACATTTTATTCAAAAGGAAGTCTTTATTTCAATAATTGTTGCTTAGAGTCTCATGCCAGATTCAATTCAATCACCTTAAACATCACATCAGGAATATTCATAGTAGAACCCTGACCAGCTCAAGCAAGGTTAAGAACGTTACATGAATGTTCAACCCAAACTTATTTTCCCGAGCAACACCATTTGTTGTTCTAGATCAGTTAAGCACAGCCCAGTTGTTCTGGCCAATGCAATATTTCTAACTTTAAAATTTTCCCCCAACATTTTAAGGATGTGGCTTACTTTCATGTACCATTATCTGTACCTTGTCAGTAAGGATGAGGTCAAGAGCAGAAATAAAATTCTATTCCTAGCCATGCTAAAATTCAAAATACTGAACTTAATAATTTAGATTTGGAAAAGAAAGCTAACTATCAATATATACCTAAAATTACCAAATTTATATCACTTGTGGTATAAGTTACCATCTTAAAGAAGTAAAAAAAATAAATTAATAAATTCTACAGATTTCAGCAAGTAAGAGTATTTTGTCTGACAGATGGAGAAGTTATGGCCTGTAGTTAACCAATACCAATGTTCAAGCTGAGGAATTCTGGAGTAAGAAAAACAAATAAGGACAAAACCAGTTTTTCCACAGGTTTCAGACTTTACAAGCATAGCAAATTTTTTCAATTATTATTACAAATATCTATATCTCACTCCGGTCTTGTAACCATTTCCCCTATTCTTTCAATACAACTTTGAACTTGCACTAAATATCATCTGCTCCACCTGGATAATTCAGTTATTTTTTACAGACTTGGTGTGTCTCATCTTCTGCTGCCTGACAAACTCCTAAGTTATTTCAAAATACAAAAGCCCAAATGAAACAAACCAGTATAAGTAATAGCAGAATTCAGTCTACAGAATGAGATGGAGTTGACACCAAAACTCCTCTCTCTCTCCTTCTTCACTCCCTAACCCATTCCTTACCAAGCCCCAAATCTGAAAAGACGGCCATGCTCTAGAAAGCAAGGTAGATTTAGAAAGAGGACAAGGAAGGAGAGGAGTTTTTACCAGGTTGATAAAGCAGAAGAAAGCAGAATGAATGAAGATGGGTACAACTACAATAACGTGTAGGCAGCACAAAAAGACATTTGGGGCTACTCAGCCTCACCCTGATGTCTTTGTGCTCTTCAGTGATTAACAAACTGCAAGAGAGAAATATCTGCTTTTTTCAAGTTCACGGAGCTGATGAAATAGCTGAAGACATTCATAACTTCTGACCTCAGCTGAAGGGTTGGTCATAATAAGGTAAAACCCATCATATCTGGTCATAATTTAAATAAAAATAAGTGGAATCTTCTGAGACATAACAGTTAAGGAACAAAAAACTACTTACAAAAGAAAAAACAACCACAAAAACCCCAACAACGAAAACGACAAAAAACCCCATAAACCTAACCTGATATTAATAATATGTAGGCCTATCATTACAAGTATTAAAAACTTACAAAGGACTTCAGAAATAACTTTTGGAGTTTTACAAATGCCATGCTCCAGACATATCCCATCTCTAGTAACCCCTGGCACCGCTCCTGCGCAGTTCAGCAGCACTTGTAACAGCACCACCATGGCATCCCCTTTTATGCAATTACTTAATGTCTCCGATTTTCTAATAAAATGAGAAAGTTTAAGAGAACTGAAAGTTACTGAAAATCAGAGCTGTGCCAGTAGTTTCCAGTGATGACCTGACATCATTTTCCCCCAGCTGATATCCAAGTAGTTAAGGAATTTATATAGTCCAGCCCAGCCCATTTATTTCAAAATTAACTTTCTGTACCATGTGATATTTCAGATACATCTGGAGGATGGAAGAAAATGGTAAGGAAAATCATTAGCTTATATGTTATTGTAGCACTTATTCAAATTTTATAAATTAAGCATGAGCAACTGGAGAGGAGGAAAGCCCAGACAGCATTCCATAAGAGAAATTGGAGATCATTTTAGACAGAAAAACTAAAAAAGGAATAATACAACTTGGAAAAACAGAAATATGGTGGAGGAAGCTGTAAAACAAAGTCATATCTGATTGGATTTTTTCCTGGATTTCTACTCTCAGTAAATCTGGATAAAAATCATTATTTTTTTCTTTATTGCAAGGAATAAAATCCAGCCTGTGTTCCAAGAGCCATGCTGAAAACCCCTCCTTGTTTTATGTATCACCACAACCAGGACCAAAGATCTCCACTGGTCAAACACAACTCTATAGTAAACTTGTACTGTTATAACCTTCCTGGTATCCTCCTCAGTAACACTTACTCAAGCCCATTATCTTTTCTAAATTCTTTTGCATGGAATGTACAAAAATTTACAAAAGTTTTGTTAATTTTTTTTTTTTTTTATAATTAACAAACACCACCACCACCCCTCAAAAAAAAGAAAACCACACAAGAAAAAAAAAAAACAAGCCCCACCAGTAAACCATTCTTCCTGATGACCAAGTGGGTTTTGTTTCCCTTCAACTCTATTTAGTGGGCAGCAGAAAATAAACAAAACCCAATCACCTTAAAACAATACTCTCTAATGGTAAACAAAAGATGTCTCTAAATACCCCCAGAAAGGTGTTTTAATGAGTGAATGACCTTCTCTTCTCTTTTTGGGGGGTAATACAAAAAGTTTTCACAGCAGACTAAAATACTAAGAACATTTGGTTACTTTTAAATACATTTCGTTTCAGACAAAAAGGTTGATCAAACAAGAATTTATGTATGTCTAATAGAATTACTTTTAAAAATACTGACTTTTGGTTTTAGTAAAAGGAGATGGGATATTAAACTCAGTGAAGAGTCACCTTCAAATCATAACATAGTTTAAAGAACCATCTTACCATACCAGAAAGAACCATGAACTGTTTCACATTTTAATTTGCATAAGCTACCTGGTGCCATTCAAGCCGAGTCATGACAAGCTTGCAAAGACCTGAACTGCCTGTAGGTACTTGAAAACAGAGCTCATTGCTTTGGAGCTCACAAAATGCCACGTGAGACCCTACGTGGTTTGCCATGACTATGAACATAGCACAAGGCAAGACATTTTTCCTTGGCTTTTTGGCTTGCAGGTATCCATTCAAAACACTCTGGCCAAATCCTACTTGAATTTGTTTGACTTTGGATACTTTCCTCTCCATACTCTGTTCCACCCTGCCATTTGAACAGTGACAGTGTCACAGAGCACAGATGCAGCTGACTTTCACAAAGAGGGGCATTTCTGAGGAAAAGGGAAATTCTATCAGAAAACTGTAAATAAAGGAGAAGATAAGAGCAAGCAGACCAGACTTCCTACTCTCTTTGCAGACCTACCAGAAAACACACTCTGCCCCATGTGCTGCTTCCCTTCTGTTGATCTCATGTTTGCCTTCACACGACTTGATAGCACTTCTGTGCGTTTGAAAAAAAGCACTTTGGACAAAACTGACTTGCTGAAGTATCAAGAGAAGAGATGAGTAAATAGAGGGAGGTAAAGAAAGAGGACTACAAATGACTTCAAACACACAAAAAAACAAACCCAAAATCTATAAAATGAGCAATTTTAAAAATACAGCCGTGTATGTGTGTGCCAGATTTATTAGATTGCACCCTCTCTGGAGCAGGGACCACGCAAGACACGGTGCTTATTCAGTGCTCAAGTACAAGTTTGCCATCAGCTGAGGCTGTCTTTGGACATGACCTCATTGTAAAAACATTACCCTCAATCACAGTGGTCCTTGAAAACTGCCTCATGGCTAGTTGATTGTTATTACAGATTTCACAGTAGCTATTAGGTATATTTGCATCTGTGTCTTTAAAATCATGAGTGAGAGAGAGATACCTGGGGAGTTGCAGGGGGAGAAATAAAAAAACACGTCTGAACAGATGATCTTTACAGTTCCCCCCTCCTGCTGCTAGAAGCTTCCCACTCAGCTTCTGCTCCTATTTGTTCATCTTTCTCTGGCAAAAACTACTCTTAACTGTGTTAATTTTCTTTTTTGTGGGTTAATGTTGGGTAACGGACTTGCAATTGCCCACGACTAATAGATTTCTAGTGACTGACTTTACTGCACTCCTGGCAGTAAGCAGGGCATATTTCTTGAACCATGGTCATTTTAAAGGATTCCAGAAAGTACCTTCAGACATTTCATGGCTTCATTTAAACAGCTACTTTCTTGGTTCCATGCAGGATTTTGAGCAGGAGGACAGAATATTCAAAGGGAGGTCACTATCTTCTAGAATATTAAGTTAGAACCATCTCAAGAGTTTGAACAAAGCATGAAGCATGACCTTTTTTTCATTTATTTATTTAAGGCTAAACTTGGCAGATATGAGAATATCCAACTCTACTTAGACAGCCATGATCTCAGCCTCTGGCTGTGCAAAGACATCTTAAATCTGTAGATTCTGTGCAGATCCAGGGGATTTTTGCCAGAAAGTTTCCGGAATAAAATTAAATATTCCTTCATGCTAAGCTTTACAATTTTTTTTCTTCCTATCCTAGCCTATTATAATCCCAAATTAAAAATATATAATGCTTTAGGATTAGCACTGCTTATACTGCAGTTTCCCAGCCAAAAATTACTGCTATAATTCTTTAACAATTTAAAAAAGGTTAAGTGTCACACATCTTCTGCCTTTAAAAAACCAGTGAGGCACAGCCTTTTCCTAATTACTGTCCAGTTACCTGGGAGTGAGAAGGCAACAGGACATAGTCCTGCCAAGGAAAATCTTGGGAACACCCAATGCTTGGGTTGCAGTTGCAGAATGAATGGCGTTTGTTGAAAGCATTCTGTGAGAATGTGGCAGCGGCATACTAGAAGCCACTTACATCATTAGCTTCTGAGGCCAAGACAAAGGATTATCTAGATGCTTGGGCCCTTCAAAACTCCCCAAAAAATGTTGTATACAGCATATATATATGTATAACTACACTGGTCTCTTTGCAGTGTTAATCTACCCCTGCCTTCAATTTAGCAGCTTCACATCTTCATGAAAATCTTTTCCAAACTAGGTGTACAGCATTAGCAGAGGTGTACGTTTAGGTTTCTTTGGAAGTACTAGCTACCACCGGCCAGGACTGTGCCTTTGTGTTTCACAAAGTAAAGAGAAAACGATGATGACCTGTAGCTTTTTAACTATCTCTGCAGACTAACTGCAGTGAGTCTCCTTCCCCCAGATGTGGCAAAGGAAGGTGTGTGGCTAGGTCACAGTTATCTTCCTGTGTAGTTTTAAATCTGCAGGGCTGCGCACTGACATTGTCAGTGTGCCAGCTACAGGCCCTTCATCTAGTCAGGTGTTTGTGTCTCCTGTGCACCTTCCACTCCTTGCCTAAACTTCAGCATGTGGTTCTTGCATATAGCACTGAAATACCAAGTGTTTTCAAGTGCCAAGGTAAGCATATACAGTTTGAAACTAACAGGTTCTGCGAGTCAAAGGACAAGTAATATAATAATAGCCAACATTCAAATAGGACCTCCTGCAGAGAACAATCTGGATATTAAGAATTAACCTTTTTTAGGCACCATGACCAGAACCTAACACAATCCACACGATCTGCCTCAAAACCCTACCTGGGCCACAGCACTATCTCCTGGAATCAGAAGTTTCATTGCAAGAAAATGTTGCAGTTCTTCACATACAGTGAAGAGAACCAAGCAAAACAAAACAAAACAAAATCTACCAACATCTCCAAAATACTGTAGGCAAGGGTCTGGAGTTAATGAATGCAAAAATTGGCCTGCACAACATTTCTCTTGTTTTCAAGAAGTTACTGAGGTTCTTAAGAAATCAAGGAAGATCAATGAAGAAGTGTGAACTGTTCACAGCTCACTCCACTCAACTGAGGCCACTCTGCAGACACATTCAACTGTTAGTTATCACTTCCCAGACAAGCCACAATGCAACTCTGGGAACCTGTTTTTAGTTTGCCCTTGAAGGAGACTACAAGTACTCATGCAGTCTAATATAGATGGCACAAAAGAGCTGAAAAGCAGTAGGAAGACCAACGCATCAATCGTTTCTATGCAGCCTCTAGGTGTGAATGCTCCTAGTCCCACTTATGGCAAGGTCACACAAAGTTGAAGCCCACCTATAAGTTATTAGCTTTTTTCCCCAAAGACAGCTGGAGAGCTTGCATGGACTGTTAAAACAGAGACCTACCATCTGAACTTACTAATTTGCAATCTTTAGTTCCAAAACATAACATTAGAAAGTGATTAATGACATACAGAGCAGATCTGCAAAGCCTGAATAATAATTATAGCATAAGCCTATCTTGGCTGTATCTATACTAAAGGAAATATGACAGAAAAGAAATGCAAGTGAATAAATAGTAAAAGTGAAAAATAAATCAGACTTGGCATGGGCAAAGCCTAGAAAACCAACCCGATTCCAAAAAGAACAGTTGGATTTGTTACTCTAACCTAACAGCTACATAAGACTAAAACAAGTGCATAATCATGACTATGAAAAAAGAGCTATTCTTGAAGATAGTGTTCTTCTGATATTCAGCCTCTGCTCATGCAGAGTTTGCCTTCTCCAGGTGTCTTGACATCTTCACTTTATCATTTTTCTACCTTCATCTCTAAACTCAAGTAGGTCTTCCCTTAAGGCTGCTTTCTGAGGATTGTTTCCGCTTTCATTTGTTGTAACTATTACTTCATAGTGCCATCATGTATCCACCTCTGATCCATATTGTACTGGTTTTAACTTTCCTGTATTATATCTGGGCCCAATACAAACTGAAAACAATGTAAGAAAGAATCAATCCATTGCCAGCTGACCCTCAGCTATGATACAGTACTCAAGTAAAACACAGTGTGGATGGCTTTAATGCAGCTTGACGCCTGAAATACAGCTGCTCATTCCACATGTTATCAGACATACTAGGAATGGGTTTAGGAGCACAAGCTCAATTGCCCAGTGTGTGGACACACCTTAAATGTCAACATTATTAGCCATCACACTGTGACTGAAGTAATAAATGCACAAACCAACTGTATTCTAGCCCATCACACCCAGACAGCATCTCTCTTCTGCTCCTCCAGCATAAAGCCACAACTGTTGCTCATTGAGCTGCCAAGCTTTCTACATTATCCCTAGTAACTTAAAAACAGGAGTATGCTCAAATAGTACAGAAACTTTAAGGCCAGAGGGTGAAAACACGAAGTGACTTCATTAATGAACAAGTGCTTCATTAGAAATTAGTCTCTATTCTCGTATATTAACACAATGCCTTTAAAAAGTAAATACATCTGCATTTACATGTCACTTGCCTTTTGCATCTCTACTCCCTTCCCATATAGAAGTACTGGACTCAGATGTGTTCAGAAACTATAGCATGGTGGTGTAATCAATACAACTCATCCTCCTGTCAACACAGAGTGATCAGGTGAATGTGGACACTGTAACAGGGGACCAGGACTCTCCCTCACACATGTCATAGTAATGGCAGATCCACATTCCTTTGCTGACCAGGAATAGGGAAGCAGCTTTATTTATTTAATTTAGAAGGAGGAAAACGGCTATGAAAAAACAAACAGAAACAATGTAATCCGTTCCCAGTAAATCCAGGAGATTCACACAATTTTCCTTTAACTACCAGAAGTTAAAGGAAACCTGCAAAGCTTTTACATTTTTTGTTTCATTTCCTTTATAATCTTCTCACCTTCATGCTGCCCTCCCTATATAGCTTTTTCTTCAAGTGTGAGAAGACATCCCAAATCAAGGGTCTTCCTCCTCTGTCAGCCAGGGTTCTCCATTTCCCAGGCAGCACCCGACCAGTCAGGGGAGCACCTGAGGCCAGCTGAGGACCAGGTTCTCCAAAGACTAGTCCTAGTCCTCTTTGGAAGGCTACTCAGGCTCATTGTGCAGTCAGGAGGATGTCTTCATTGAAGCTGATTTTCAGAGCTGCTCTTTCCCCATTGCCTCTCTAGGTAGAGAGAGCAACCACCAGGTATGGACTCACCAACTGCACAACTTTATTGCATTTAACAGCAGTTGCTACATTGAGTTAACACTTCCTAGTACACTGGAGTATCACCATCTGCAGGCTGGGGCCAGACAGGATGGACTTCTTTAGCTCACTGGCAGATGGAAATGAGACTACAGCACCGCCATCATAATAAGTACTCTACAACTTCATGGAGCCCAAAGCAGAGTCTCAAACAATTATCACAAAGCTTTGTGATATGTTTGTCCTTGAAATTCTGGTTATTTAACCAAAGCACCATTTTTAATAGCTACTCAGGAGACTTCTTCACTGCTTTTTTGCTGAAATTACGATTTCTGTCTCACTGGGTGTTTTTATAGCATTGCCATTCATGCTATATGACCAGCATAGCTGAAATATCTAAGTGCCCACAAATAATTAAAAAGTCATCTCCACTTTTTAAATGTTTGGATAAATTTATTTATAGGGCAAGTCTGCAATTCCCCCAAAGTCATACCTTCCAACCAAAGCAACTATGTCAGGTACTTAAAATATCACCCCTTTCCCTATGGCTCTGCCTCTCATGTCTGCTGGGATAGCTTTTTCCCCCTAGAATGCAGATAGTGACCTCAAGACTGGCTAGCAGCAGCTAAAGACCAAGCTGTACTAGGCAGTACTGCACTGCTCGGCAGAAAAGGCCCCTCCTACATGGAAACACCGACTCAGCATAATGCTCAAGCATTAGCCTTTGTATTTTACTTCAAACAAGGCTCATAAACTTATACCGAGGCACACATTAGCACACCTCTCTCAAACAAGTGGGAATAGAAAAGCTCCTCAACAGTCTTTAAGACACAGTGGACGGGAAGGCATGTCAGCAGCAACGCCTGAGGAAGGTGTTTTTCCAGAGACCACTTACAACACTGTTCCAACCACTGCAGATATATTTGCCCCTGATCGCTCTTCCCAAACATTTTGAATTCTCCTTAGCTTTATATTTTTCTGGCATTCTGAGTTTGCAGCTTCACATAAATTGAAGTAATTTGGTAAAACTGTCATCTTTTTCAGCATATTAAATCGAATCCTCTGAAAAAGTTAGACCCTATAGATTGTTCACAGCATCTGGAAGGCAGATCCTTGACTGTCTCAGAAGAAAAAGATTTAAAAAAAAAATTAAACACAGGAAATTATCAGTACCCATTGAGCTAATCAGCTTTAGAAAGCATGGTTTCTTTTCCATTAACAAAACCCCTAATAAGCTGTTGATGCAATTCTTTTGTCTTCTTCTTTTTTCTGGTGACACAAGCTTCTCCCTGTGAATGGAGTCGAAAGGATCACTTCTTTCTGTGTTATTACAGTATCGGCACAAACCCCAAGCTGTACAATAATTCCCTTCCCTTTCCCATGCCCTCACAAACACATAAGCCTCTGTGGCTAAACACCTTAACTCTGATTAGCCAGATCTTCCAGAGTATGATCCAGAGACAGAGGGGGCTTGTTTGTTTCAGGGATCAGAAGCTAAGTGGAAAGAAAAGAATGGTCAGGACACAGAGGATGGAGAAAAGCAAGTATGCGAGAAGCTGAACCCGCAAATCACACACACAAGGGAAGAACTGCCAAAGGAAGAACTGCTTTGCTTTTCTACCTGTATCAGAGAAATGAATATCAACTACAGTGTTCAGAGCTCTAAGGAATCACAGTATTCACTTGCTTAATCAAACAACAAATTGAATAAATACTCTAACTAATTGTATTGATGAAGAATGAGTATTTGGAAAACTGTAATTCAGAAGTTGGGTGCAATTCTGATTTTCATTAAATCAATGTAGCCCTTCAATTACAGGACAGAACTTGGTTTCCTGGGCCTGACAATCCCAAATTAGGATTTAATAATAATAATCAGAATTTAATACCAAATGTCAAAACATATGTGAATGCTAAGCACTCACACAAATCATCAAGTGTTAGTCAGAGACAATAGCTTAGTATAAACTGCTCCCCCTAG
The DNA here is from genome assembly GCF_009650955.1 of Corvus moneduloides. Lineage (NCBI taxonomy): Eukaryota > Metazoa > Chordata > Aves > Passeriformes > Corvidae > Corvus > Corvus moneduloides. Next base: position 81,850,032 of record NC_045478.1, on the reverse strand, counting down.
TAATTACTAGGGAAGTATCCCTTCCATTAGAAGGGACCCTCAAGAGGGCTTTGATTAATAATAACTAAGACCATCAAAATCTTGAAAACGTTTCCTTATGCCCATGATTAACTTCTATGTAAATTGTCAGTACCTTTGAAATCAAAAAAAGTAATCACATCTTAAAGGTTACTTGTGGGCAGACAGGAGTTCAGCTTTGTCTCTGGAGGAGTTTTGCAACAGTTCTCTCTTTAGTGACCAATTTTGTAAAGCACAGAAAACTGTCAACTATAACTCGCATTTGTGACAATGGAGACCATCTGAACAACTGGACCACAGGGGAAGTGGAAGAAATTCATTTATTTATCTTCATACAAAATGTAAATAGAGAAAGAGCAGTCCAATGAGAATTCATAGATTGCTCCTTCCTTGAATCCATCATGCTCAAAAATCTCTGCAAGAAAATTTCCAAAATACTGTATTTGCACTCTATCCAGAAACTGCTGGAAAATTGTGAGCAGTATTACTGTATAATTTAGGCACGAGATCATATTGCATTTGGTCCTGAGAATTGTCCGTATTTTATTTGTTTGTTTTTAAACCAACACCCTCCATTTTCACATTGTCTACACTAGCCTTCAACACACTCGGAGAAAACAGTGATTCACAGAACGAAGACCCTTCTTCAGGTTTTTTTGTGCTACAAGTTTGAGCAAAAGAACTTTTGCCAGAAGGGAAGTCCTCTGCTTTGAATTCAGCAGAAAAATATCTTTGTCATTTGACTTTCACTGAAGCCTTAAAGATCTGTCAAAAGTCAGGAGTCATCTGCTGAAATACAGCTGTCTACATCCATGCTAGATGTTTGGACTACTTTTATATCCAATTGGCAGAAACAGCACTTCTCAGATCTGATTCTGCTGACTAAATGTAGACTTCCACTTCAGGAAGAGATGAAGTGATCCCTAGAAATGTTCTGCTTCCTCACTATAAACGGTGTGCAGAGAGCTGAGTTTCAACAGACAAGTCCCACCTTCTCCATGGTGGGTATCACACTGAACAACCATATCTGGTTTCTCCACTAAGACCTTCCCAGCTTTGCTGGAATTTCTGCCACTTTAATTGGTACGAATAAACCAGTATAGTTACCCTAAGCTTCATGCACAATCAACGGAAAGAAAGGGGCACCTCTGAGAGGCAATTCAGCTCGTGTACAAACCTGAATTCTCCCCAAAAAATGCCACTGTGTTTTCAGAGATTATGGGAATGAGACTTATAAGCCTACCCCTTAATAAGGTGAAGCAGTGAAGTGCCTTGAATTAGACAGACAGGTTCAGGCTGTTGCTGCTGAGAAGGTGGGAGATATAGAGCAGTCTCATCCCTTATCTCCTCTCCACACCAGCGAGGCTTGGAATGTACAGCATCAGACCCCACAATAAAAGGCAAGGTTACAGTATGGGATACAGAGTCCTTCATAAAAGATTTTGAAGGAGAATAAAAACAAAGCCACACCAAGGAACTTTGAAAAATCTGTATTGTGGTCTACATAGTGTCTATCCACCCACAGCCTTGCCAAGTGAGGATAAACAAGAGCTGAATGAAACTCTGCAAGCGCACACTTCAGTTGGCCAAATATCCAACACAGTCTGGAGCAGCTAAGAATTAGTCCGCGCTCCCTTAATATTTCAGAACAGAAGTGCAGACCCTCAAAAGGGTCTGAGACTCCTCTGTTAGCAGCACCTGCTCTCAGCTTACCAGGTAACACAGAAGCATAAAATGGCAAACCTGGAGCCAGGCTGTCACACATTCACGCTTCTGTCACTGAAAGAAGTCACCTCGTTGGCTGAGGACAGCCAGGCTTCCGCATTCAACTTCTGCAGGAATACAGGATTTGGCAGCCTCCAGAAATCTGAGCTCTCTGTTTTTCTTCCCTTGGTTTACTAATGCCCATTTCCCCTTCCCTGCCTCCCTGCTCCCAACGCACACACGCTTTAATGCTAAACCCCAGGTGTTACAGGGTTTCTCCGTACTTCTAGGCAAACACCACACACTTGCCCTCCAACCTTAGTGAGTATGCCTTATCCACAGAGGTAGTAAACCTCCTGTAAGAGCACAATGCTTCTTAGTCAGATGCTTAAGATTAATCAAAAAAAACCCCTTCCCATCTCATGCCTTTAGAAAGTCTCACACCCACATTTTACACAAAAATACATTCCCTACAAGACTGTGATACATTGCACACTCTTAATGGTTTCTACAGTTACATAGTCACAGACAATGTAATTAACAAGCAACATTCCTTCTTGTAAAATGGGAGGAAGAAAATAAACAGAAGTTCACAAAAATATATTTAAGCTCAGAAATAAAATTATATTTTTTAACCTTATTTCATCATTTACTGTGTCAGAAAAGACATGAGCCTAGATTATCTAGGTGCAAAACACAAGTTTTTAATCAGTCTGATTTACAAAATACATTGTGTCCCCTTATGAGGAAAATGATACCTCATTTACTCCCTTTAGATACACATCAATACTTTATTAAGTCTTTTTTCACTTTCCATTTCATTTGTTTTGTGCATACTGAAATCAAGGAAAAAAACAATCCTGTGTTAAAGTTATATTATGTTTTCTGTTTCTTGTTATATAACCAGAAGTGTTACAGAAAATATTATTGTGGAGTTTAAAAAAAAAGCACTTAAAAAAAATTCTAACCAGGCAAAAATCTCTGCATCACAATAACGTGTAAGGTGCTTCTATACCCACTACTGGCATACATTTAGATTAAAATTGCATGTAATCTATACCAAACTTTCTGAATGCTGAATCTCTGCTGAATGTCCTTTCTGTATTTAACCTCCTCTATTGCTGACAAAGAGGTAAGATTTTCCAGGTTAGTAATAGCAAAATTCCACATTGCAAAAACATTGAATGCTGTCATGCATATAAAGTCATTGACAGGGTCTGAAAATGTCCCTCCCATGTCAAGATTAGTCTCAAGCAGAGAAATGGCAAGAAAATATGAACATGTTATTTTCTTGTGAGAGAGCCAAGCAATTAAAAACCAACAACCACATAAACCCTAAACCATATCTTTTAAGAGAAATGGTGAATTTCAGTGCTCCTTTCTAATGAAACCAGAAGAACACACCAACCACTGTGCTGGAAACATTTCCTTCCAAAAAGCAGAAACATCCATAGTGGTAAGGGAATTTCATGATGTGGGTGTTTTGTGACATTAGGATCCTTCACATCATTTACAAAAAGGGCCACAGACTCCATGTTGGAGAACACATCCATTCCATCCCTCTCTGCTCTGTGTACACCTGCCCAAGCAAAAACACCATGTTTCTGAATTCAAGCATGCACAGAGACATACTCACATCGTCATCTGAACCCACCACACACCCACCATCTCCCACCAGAGCGACTCACAAAAGCCTGAAACACTGCTCTGGATCCAACCAGTATTTTCCTCTCCTCTCTGCATTACAGCCACAAGCCCAAAGCCCTGTAGCTCAGCTTGGTTCATCTGGGCCCAGTTTGTTAAAATAAACACAAAGGAAGGGAACCCACTGGGCTGGCTGAACAACAAGAAATTCGGCTGCAGAACTCCCTCACACTTGTGTGCACAGCTGATTTTACACCACTTGGCTGCTATGTTCATATTATTTTGTCAAAAAGTACAGAACAGCTTTCACCACAAATACTTGGAGCTTGAAAATTACAGCAAAACCAACTTTAGCTGGGTGCAAATTGCGCTACAAGAGGGGCATTTGAAGCCCCAACATGACGCAAGCGAAATCATACCAGGGACGAAGGCTTGCTGGAGGACACTGGACCCACGCAAAGCCACAACGTATCTATTAGGTGCCTATAGCTCATTCGCTGCCCAGGCTAGGAGCGCACTGCAAACAGATTTACACAAGCTACAAATCAATGAGGCAGTGTGGCTATGCCCATGCCAGTGACAAACTGCAGTGGGGAAGGGAGCCTGGACTGCTTGGCAGACCTGCCATTCCCCTCAGCCAGCCTCCCACACCCCCTTCCCTTCACCCCTTCCCTTTCCCCCCCGTAACCCTTCCCCTCTCACAAGTTGAGTATCGCTGTGGTGGGAGCAGCCCTGCAGTTCTGTGCCCGGCGGTGGGAGCAGCCTGGCCTAAGCGCCCAAGTCACCCCAATGTGGGTGGGCTGCAGGAGGCCAGCCAGGCCGACACGTCCCTGCGGTGGGCTCCCAGCTGCCAGCCGCCCGGCCACCTGCAGGCCTCCGCCGCCCTACCTTGCTCCTCGCCGGCCCCAAAGCAGGCTCTGGGGTCCTCGGGGGGGAGCGGGGCTCCGCCGCCCTCCAGGGCTTTGCGTTTCTTCGACATCTGGTCGGTGTTTGGGAGTTGAGTTTCTCCTCTCTCTCTCTCCGGGGAGATGAGTGTATGTAGAGAGAGAGGGAGAGTGTGAGGGAGAGAGACACAGAGAGGAAGAGAGAGAGATTGAAAGAAATCGCTGCTTAAAGAGAGGGGAAGAGACTTTGGAGTGGCTGGAGAGCAAGTAGGAGGCAGGGACTAAGTGGAGAAATCCTACAAATCACAATCCCATCAATTCAGCCCCATGTCTAGAGGGGCTGTTGAGGTCTCCCCCTTCCTTGCTCATTCATCTGAGTGTGAGTGAAAATTAAAGATAGAGGTAATAGTCCGCTGTTGCTTTTCCAAATGTTGGCAGGTGGTGTTTTTTTTTTCTTTTTTATTGGGGGGGGGGGGGGAAGGAAGGAGGGAGCTGATTGATGTTATTTTCCTCTGCTGGGATTCTTTCTGGTTTAAAAAAAAAAAAAGGGGGGGGGGGAGGAGGTAAAAGCTGAATGGATGTGGCGGGGGGGGGGGGGGGGGAATGAAGGGGGGGATAGTGTGTGGAGAGCGGGGGAAATGAGAGGATTAAAAAGAAAACCAGGAGCAGAAGAGGAGGGATGACAAGAGCCTGCAGGTGCAGGGAGGCAAAATTCCCTGCAGGGGTCATGTGCTCTGGGAGCCGGAGATCCTCGGCTCCCCGGAGGCTGCCGGCGGGCAGGGGCGCGGCGCGGCCCGCGGGGGCGGCTCGGCGGGGGCTGCGGCCACCCCGCCCGGCACCTGCGGGAGCGGCGCGGAGCGGGGCTGCGGGGCGCCGCGGCCGGCTGGCAGCAGTCAGCGGTAACTCGCACCTTGCAAACTCCGCCGCGGAGTCAGTACCCCCGCAGTCGGTCTTTCTCGCTCCCTTTGTAACCCTTTCAGCTCTGGGAACAAGATGTGCCCCTCCCCTGGGGAGTCCCGTCCCGTCCCCCGCCGCCCCCGACCTGCCCCCTTTACAGGCGGATTTCAAAGCTTTCTAGAGGGTATTTGTTAGCGGGGGTGGGGGGGAGGAGGGGGCGAGGACACAACTTACCCTCCAAACTATGCACAATCTCGTCTCTGCTTTCCCCTTCAGATCAACTTTAAAGAGCAGATTCTCAGTCAGTCCGGGAGGCAAAGAGGCAGGGGAGGAGAGGGGAAATTGTTTAGGAATAGCTGCTGCCAAGTGGGTGAAGTTCAGGGCACAATCCTGGCTCTTCCACGCTCCAGCAGCCCAGCATCTTCCCGGGGTCTGGAGAACAAGGTGCTCAACAAGTCTTCCTTGTTACCCGAAATTGATTGATGATTGCTTTCCCGCCGGGCTGTATTTAACAAAACGATGCAGAGAGCTACTCTGACGAGCAGGAAATTTTAGAGGAGCTTGCAATATAGCTGCGGCTTTAATTTATCTGTCTCTCTCTATACATAGGTACTTACACACATACACACCTGTGTATGTGTATATGTATATATAAATAAAAAGATATAACTCTATCAGTACAACGTTGGGTCCACAGGTTCTTAGAAAAGCTTGCCTGTCGGCTGCGTGGAAGTTAAAGAGTTTTTCTTGAGCAAAAGGGGCTGATGCTTGGACACATCTCACGTCCAACAGGAGGCAATGACGTCTGTAGCTTCATTGCTATAACAGCACCAAGGCTGCAATTGCCATTCACTGAAATGATAAGGGGCGCTCAGACGTAAGCAGTCTGGACCTCTAGCAAGAGACTGAAGCGAAGATGATTTTTCCCCTCCCAAAACAAATAATAATGCTAAAAAACACCTAAGGAAAGAGACGGGGAAGCAGGGAAAGGAATCTAGGTCTTGCAGTCACACGCTTCTGCAACATGATCCTCTAGCACCAAAAACATTTATTTTTTGCAGCTGACTAGACTTTGGGAAATTTCAATATATTATGATTATTCGGGCGGGGGGAGGGGAGGGTTTGGGGTTTTTTTTCCCTTCCTAATTATTTCTGTCTCTCTTCAAGCGGGCATTGATGAAAGCCGGGTAAAAGTGCCCTCCCCCCATCTTTCCAAATATATTTCGGCTAGTGTACATGCTGAAGTGTTTATGGTGTATGCCTACATCTTCTTAAGTAGCAATTTCTTTCTATATAGGGTGAAAGGATTTTTTTTTTCTCCCCTTAGCACTGGAAGGCACTTAGAAAGAAATGAGAATTTTAGAAGCCGATGCGAGGCAGTGGGGTCACACTCTCGCACTGCCGCGGGTCGGACCGCGTGTGGGGACCGCCGCCGAGCGCTGCCGAGGCGCGGCGGGGGCGGCGGGCGGGCGGCGCTGCCGGGCGCGGGGGCGGCCGCACCTCGGGGCTGCCAATCCCCGCGGGGGCGGGGGCGCCTCCCCTGCCGCGAGCCGCTGCCCTGGGAATGGCAGCGCGGGTGCCGCAGGAGCTCCCCGGAGGCAGCGGGCACCGGCACCGCGCCCGGCCACGCCGCGGGGGAGGCAGCGCCGCGCCCGCCTGCGCCGGCCCACGCGGGTCCGCGCTGCGCCGCAGCGGGGCGGGGACACAACCGGGCAGCCCCTTCCCCGCGCCTTGCCCCCGCCGGAGAAGGGGCCGGGGCTGACACGGGCGGCGGCGGGGAAGGTCCTGGGGGATCGCGGTCCAGCCGGGTGCCTTCGCTCCCGGACCGAGCCGTACGGGGTCTGCGGCGCCGGGGGGCTGAGGCGGTCATCCCCACCCAGCTGGTGAGGTGGCCCCTGGGTGCTGCTGTCTGCTCTCTGCATCCCCAGCCCCACATTTGGTGTGTCTAGGTTTTCCCTTCTGCCTCCTGTCAGGCCCGGGGCAGGGCTTGTTTGGCCTCCAGATGGTTCCGAGCAGTACGTAGCTACTTGCCCAAACCATTGAGCCATTCTTTGCTGGAACAATTGTAGATACCACTGATGTAAGTGGTATCGCTGCAAGCCCAAATCAGGTTCACGAGCTGCTGAAAGCACCCACAAGGTACAGGGTTCTTTCTCCTTTCAAAGTTTGTTTTGGTTAGAAGCAAAAGGCAGCAAACTGGAGTGCCAAGCAGGGAGAGGAGGCATAAAGACTCTTGCTAGCATGGATGTTAAATTTGGTATCTGTGATGGCCTTTGAGATACCTGCTATGATAATCTCCCACACAAAGCTTTGGTAAGATTGGCTGCATAGTAAAGGAGGAGATTTTCAAATCATTAGCAGGAGATGCTTGCTTTCTTACACAGTCTCGTTTAGTAAATTGTTTATTTTTGTGAATGATTTGTGGAGGTTTTGGGAACCTAGTAGCACATCGCTTCAGAGAGATACTCTCAAAAAATTTACAGAGACCGGAATTGTATGTGTTTGTCCAGCTTTAAGGGCAATCCTATACTATTTTCTATTTAATTTCATCTTAAGTACTACATTTTTAAATTTTTTTTCACCCATTCAGCACACAGAATTCACAATATATCACAAAATAAGACATTGTATTATTCTGCATCTGTGTTTTAGGAAGTTTCCATCAAGATCTACCTTTACACAGAAATTTCCACTAAATTGTTTACCCTGATGACAGATCATATTTTTGTTACAGTATCATGGAAATCAGGGATGGAAATACAGAATAGATCATCTCCTGGCGGGAGGATGTGGGGTGAACAAGATAAATCCACAAACAATAATCTTTGAGGTTGTATCCAGCCAAACTAAATCTAACTAATCCCTTTGGGATTTTATTCCATCCGCCCTATTAGACGTTGCCAAAGGAAAGCTTTTCATTCAGTCACTTGCAGCACTTTTTTAAAAATTTCTTCACATTACATACAAGATGAGGACCATCTCAAGGAATTGCCTTTTCCATGGTTAAAAACCTTTGACACAGAGAATCATTAAGTTTGGGAAAGATCTCCAAGATCATCAAGTCCAGCCTTTGACCAAATACCACCATGCTCACTACAACCACAGCACAAAGTGTTGTGTGTACACATGTACAACAGGAAAGAAGGAAGAAGAAATAAAGGGAAGGCAGTACTAGTTTCCATGTTCTAACCAAGGCTGGCTTTCTACACTCACAGTCTAGAACAGATTGTGCACTTCAAATCATTTTGGGATAGTCTTAGAGGGAAAAAAAAAGAAAGGGTGAAAATGGCATGTTGCTGGTTGACTGACTAAGGCCCAGAATGGAAAAGCAAAGACTTCCGGGGTGAGGATAGTACCACTTTGAAGTAATTTTCCAGTGTTTGGGGTTTCTTGGTGTATCACCATTACTTGCCAATATTTTTTTTTTTTGTAATATATATAAGAACTCTAGTAGTAATCATTCCCACCTCCAGAGGAATGCTGCCTTCCTTCCCTTCCTGGCACAGTGATTAGCTATCACACAGGTAGGCCTCATAGGAAACATTCCTAATAAAGTACATGAGAGCTCTGCTATTAGTTCATTTTTAATGCCCTGAGAAGCAACAAACTTCTATTATGCATTCAAATGCTACCCACTTTTAGTGACTGCAGTAACTTCCTTTGGATAAAATTACATTAACTGTTTCTTGTGGTGGGCTTACATCACCAAACCTAAGTAAGTAGCATTCAGTATATAAACCCCAAAGTCTGTTCACTAGAAGAGAAGGTGGTCCTGATCTAAAACCTTCAAAGGCAAATAGGAATCTTTACATCACATTTGGTAATCCCTCCCTTTGAGTTTTCAGCATTCAGACAGTCACACAGTTGCACACAGAGATAGACTAGAAGTGTTTTCAGGTTTATTAAATTAGACTTGGGTTTTTGCCTCACATGAGTCAATAATTGAAATCATCAGGCAGAAGGCCTTCAATAAATACAGTTCAGTTTGCAAACACTCTACTTTTTGATTTATTTTTAAAGCATTACTGGCCTAGCCTGTCAGTCATGTTCACGAAGCACTATTCATGGTGGTTTTCAGTGACTAGTCAATCTGAACGCAGCATATTTTAAAGGTATATAAAAACAAAAGTTCAGAGGAGATAGAAATAGCAATTGGTCAAGACAAACGCACCTCTGTACAATACACACTGTACAGACTCAGCAAATAACCAAACCCAATGGTATAAAGACCAAGAGCGATCTCATATTGCAAGTTTGCTTTCTCTTACTTTTCTTCTCACATGGCTGACTCAGTTCAGAACTGTTTGGCCCAGCAATACTTAACAAGTACTTAACAAACAGCACAATGAGAGAATCAGTTCTCTTTCATGCAGCCATACTATCACTTCTCCAAGCAGTTTGGAATTTTTTCTTTGTATGTAGTTATGAGGTGAGTATAGCACAGTGTTTCAGATATTGAAGACATCTGTATCATTAAAGCCTACTTCTTGCAAAAGCCCTCTTCCCCATTCAAAGCTGGGGTTTTGGTATGTGTCCCTGAACTGTGATTACACTCCTGCACTTCTTGACAGAATCCTTATCATGTGTAGTAGAGCCTTTGGTTTTGTCTTCAGAGTGATTCACTAGCATGATGTATCCTTACAACACCCAGAACAGTTGATGTATTTTATTAGCCTCATTTTATAAGTTGGGAAACAGCAGCAGAGAGGTGATGAGTCTGTTCTATCATCTTTATTCACATTCGATTAGTGCCTTAATCCCTGGATAGTTCCACTGCTTTCAGTGGGAATTCTTGCACAGTAAAATACTACTTGATAGGACTGAAAATCACAGTGTCTTTCACTAAGTGATTTGAGCAAGGCCATGGAGAGAGTTTTAGTGCAGGTTTAGAACTGAGGACTCTTTCTCAAACAAACACTCTTTTGTTTCATCCATTTTCCCAATTTAAAAACAAAACCCAGAACTCACCACCATATCTGTCATTTTCCCACCACCCAAGCTAATTTGCAGTCATAATAATGATCAAGTAGCCCCACTGTACTGACATTACATACAAGTTGACACCTAACACAAAGAAAATTCATAGGACTGGTGCAGTTCCCAATTTCTTATGCTATGAAAATGACCATCTTTTTGGTCTCCTAATTTAGCAATTCAAAGGAGGTGGGTGAAAGGCACATCTCATATGAAGAAGTTTCATATGCAGTTCAGCACTAGGACAAAGGTAGTACTAAGTCAGTTTCAAGATACAAAGCCACGTCTCTATTTGGCTTTTTTAAATTCTGTTCTTTTAGCACAAAATGTGTACTCTAAATTCACAACATTCATCTTTGTATTTTCACAGACAGATAAAGATAGGTACATTAATTTACAGATGTCTTGCTAAATTTGCTCTGTTCAGTTGACGGAAGTGGGTGTTTTCACCTTCCAGAATCAAGCTATTTTGTCCACTTTTCCTTCCAGCTTCTGCAAAGACCTCATACTTGGTCAACACATGTGAACACCACATCCTGACCTGTGTCTCCTCATAAACCTTAGCTACCATTGTGTAGCTATCATTGTAAAAAGTAGCCTTTTTAATTGTAAAAGTATAGTGACTTCTTTGAGCTGTTACCAGTTTTTAAAGCTGTGAATTCGCTGACTGGATTTTCACACACCTCTCTGTTGAGAAGAATAGAAGTGCTTAGGGCAGCAGCTACTTAAGACAGAGGAAACTGTACAGAAACTTCCCCACCTCCTATTGGCAACAACTCTGATTCTCCAGCACTTTTCCTCCCCTTTCCTGCTTCTTTTCCATCTCTTTCTCCTCCTCCTCTATTTCTATAGCAGGAATTCCACAAATCCCTCGCTTCTGGGAGGTAATATCCAACATCCTCTACCCAGCAGAGGAAGCAGGCACCTGCCTTGTCAGTGTCTATAACTTCAATGTGATGAAACTGTAATTATGTTTCCTTTTGTAAAAGACACACTGGGTCATTTCACTCAAACATTTCTAGCTCCCCTGGACTCTATCCCAGCATCAGAAGGTTGGTACTGGGAGTTTCTATGATGATGAGGGTATGTGGAACACTCCATGCCCGAAAAGTAATTTGTGGTACCTTAGGTAACCAAAAGGGCTGGAAGAGGAGAAAACTGTCTGCAAAGTTCTCTTGTCCTCAAACTCTGCCACACTGGTCTTTGTCCCTGCCATTTTCCATCACTCTTTCTTACATAGATCCAGGACCTGTCTGTCTTTCCTCATTTATGTTATTTACTTCTATAGCCCTCTTCCTTGTAGCCTTCTTTACAGATCAAAATCTCTATGGCAAGACACAGAGGCCCATGCCAGGCCCCTGGGAGCTGCTGGCAGAGTCTGTGGTAGGAAAGGAGCTGCCAGCACAGGGCTCTGTTACCTTCCCCTGGCAGCACTGCATCAGGCTAGGAGGTGGACCATGGAAGTTCCCCGGGCAGTGATGAACAGCCCAGACCTGCAAGGCAGCCCTGGGGGGTACCACAGGGGTACACCAAGGGAGTTTACCTGCTCTGCCTCCCCACTTCCTTTTGCCTGCATATTTTGCAGCACAGAGTTTGTCTTGGTGTCTCTGGTACTCAAATGTCTCGAGCAGTGAGGTCTCAAATTCATCCGGGTGAAAATCCATGTTTGATTACATACAAATTCTATAGGAATAAGCAGAAGCAACCGAGAATCAGAATATCCTTGGTTTTCAGTAAAAAAAAGAGAAACCAAACTTCAAGACTGGAGGACGGACACAGACAGTATTTTAGTCTAAATAAGTAGTTCCAGTATTGGAAAATCACACAATTTCCACTTACTGTTCATTCAGCTTTCAAACTGCTTTTAAGCTACATCATCTCAACTATCCCAGTGGTTCACAAGAGTTACACTTTTAAACCCCCACCACAGTGTCCAGGCTACAGATTTTTTGTTTCTTCACAATATTCTGTGAAAGATAGAGGAAAAAAAATCAATTCTAACTGCATGTTTCTGCAAGATAAGCTTCACTCTATATTTTCAATTATTTTTAACTCTTTATTTAAGGAATTCAGAATAAACCCAACTTCTGTGAGAAGCATGCAACTCCTGTTATGAATTCTATTCTATAGCAAGTCTTTTACACTTATGGTTATGTCTCTCAAAAGATAATTGATAGTATTTCCACCTGCATATGTTTGGTAGCAGAAAGAAAAAAAAAAAACCAAAATACCAGGAAATATCCACTAAATGTAGCATACTATCAAAATACACTGTACATTTAAAGAAGGTACAAAAAAATATTTATAATCTTTAAGAGGTAATTCAGTGACCATACACAGATAATTTTTCCCTTTTGATTCAACAGCACTAGTTTTTTCTACCCCTTTTTCTAATATAGAGCAGGATTAACTGCATCTACTCCCACAAAGTACAAAACTAGTACAAGTGAGAAGAAGAAAGATCTGGCTCCTAAGAGTCAAATCTATCACTGGTGGCAGCTCTACTAAACATGCTCTAAAACTGCTGTGCGTGAGAGAAGAGGGCAAGTTAGCCTGAGCAACCTGGTCTGATCTCTCTTGGCTTTGAGCAGGAGTTTGGGCTTGACACCTTCTGAGGCCCGTCCCCACCTGAACCTCAATTTCTGCTTTGTAAGTTCTTTTCACTTTCATCTTCACTAGTGAATTTAATGGGAACCGATTCAGACTTTTCTGAACACACTGGGTTTTTTGGGATGGTTTTTGTATTGGAGATTTTTTTTTTCAAATCAAAATGTTATGCCCTCACTTCTATTTGTATCACCATTCAAGCACACTGCATCTGAAAGAACTGTTATACTAGTTCATCCACTTCACTACTTGAAACTGTGTAAAAGTGAAAATGCAAGGCAGGAGAGCAAAAACCACCACTACTCACAGTCACAAGTCTAAACAATGTTCCCAATAAAATGTCTGAATTTCAAACTCCATAAAAACCTACAGCAATCCTCATTTCTTCAAGAACAGAATTTTTCTTTCAAAAGTTTTGCTTTCACAAGTTTAGTAAAACACAGGACAGAGAGCTTCTTGGGGAGAACACAGAGGAGAAAAGAAAGGATTCTCCTGTTCCACCAGTGTTACTCTACACATTTGATCAAAAGAGCCCCCAAATTGCTCTCACGGTTGTGGGAGTACAATCAGATGACATGGGCTCGTGCATGCTCCTCCGCATGCCCTGCCTGCATGAGGAAAAAGTAACATACTTCATGGTTTGACACTGGCTAGGACACAGATGCCAGCAGCCACCTTCTCAGTTTTCTGTCAGATTCTGACACTGTATTGGCCTCTGATTTTTCCAGTCAGTGCCCGTGCATCAGTTTTTTTGGGTTGTTTTTTTTTTTTTTTGCTTCCCTTCAGAAATCATCCTGCTTGACAAAGGGGGGAAAACTCTTTACTTGTATGGTCCCTTACATGAAAATGTTGTAGTGAATAGAAAGCTGAAAGTTACCAGACTGATGGCCCAAAATGTGAGGTCCTTTCAAAGTAATGTTTGGGAACAGCACAGCATCAGTCATTCAGACAAGGAGGTATTTTCAGGGTTGCTTAACAGTCATTGAAACACTAAAGGCAGGGAACCACAGCAAAAAGTTTCGTGTTGCCACCTTTCACCATTTTATGAAAACTCTTCTGGTCCTGAAGATCATGGAATCATAGAATGTCCTGGACTGGAAGGGACCTTATAGATCATCCAGTTCAAACCCCCCCTGCTGTGGACAGGGACACCTCTCATTAGAAAAGGTTGTTCAGAGCTCTGTCCAACTTGACCTCAAACAGTTCCAGGAACAGGGCATCTACAACTTCTCTGGGCAGCCTGTTCCACTTCCACACCACCCTCACTGTAAAGATTGTTTTCCTAACATCTAATCTAAACCTACTCTAAGTTTGAAGTAATTGTCCTGTCAATATACACCCTTGTAAAAAGTCCCTCTCTGTCTTTCCTGTAGGTTCCTTTCAGGTACTAGAAGGCCACAATTAGGTCACCCCAAAGCTTTCTCCTTTCCAGGCTGAACAAACACAGTTCTCTCAACCTTTCCTCATAGTAGCAGATATGGTCCATCCCTCTGATCAGCTTGGTGACCTGTCTCTGGACTCAAACAGGTCCATGTCCTTCCTGTGCTGGGGACCCCAGAGCTGGATGGAGCACTGCAGGTGGGGTGTCACCAAAGTGGAGCAGAGGGGCAGAATCCCCTCCCTCACCCTGCTGCCTAAGCCCCTTTGGAGGCAGCCCAGGTTACGGTTGGGTTCCTGGGCTGCAAGTGCTCATTGCTGGGTCATGTCCAGCCTCTCATCCACCAGCATCCCCAAGTTCTTGCTGGGGCTGCTCTCAATCTGTTCATTCCTCAATCCAGGTGCCACACTTTGCCCTTGATCTTGTTAAACTGCATGAGATGCCCATGGGCCCACTTGTCCAGGTCTCTCTGGATAGCATCCCCTCCTTCAGGTGTGTCAATAGCACCAGTTGGCTTGGTGTCATCCACAAACATGCTGAGGGGAAAATTCCAATGACTACATTGTTGTTGCAGAGAAATGCCTGGGATTGGGATTTGAGTTCTCCTTTCTTAACCAAGAGAAACGTCAGCTGCAAAGACAAGCAAACCCTAAGTGTTGGTATTACAACAATACAATCATTGTTTTTCTTTGCATCTTAGAGAGACTGTACAAGAAAAACCTTGAGAAACTAACAGGAAAGATGAATGTCTCATCCCTGAAGGCCACAATCCCCAAATTTCCTATAAACTGCAAGAAACAAACTCGCAGAAAAGGGATGAGCAGGCGGTTTTCATTAGCGTGCTCAAACCTTTTCTTCCCAAGTTGTAAAGCAGTAACTCCCAGAAAATCCACACTTCCTACCCACAACCATCAGCCTTCACCGTTTAGATCCATGAAGGCTGATGCTGTGAGCCCACAGGGCCACTCAGGCACACACCAGGGCTGGGCGGGAGGGACACAGCCCCTACTCTTGACGCAGGGATGGGGAAGGGGGTGCAAAAAAACAACCAAAAAAAACCCCTCACCGGGGTGGCGATGTCCTGACCCCACCGCAGCGCTAGGCAGGGCAGGCAGACAGCGCCTCGCCGTCGGCTGCGGAAAGCTGAGGATGGGGATGGGGGGACAGGAGCGCTCCCTCCCTCCCTCCCTCCCCCCGCCCGCGGCGGCTGCTGCCGTCAGAGCTGCCTGCGTCAATGCTGCCTCAGCGACACGCACCGGGGCCCTGCGCTCCCGCTCCCCCACCCCCCTGCCGCTCCCGTGGAGGGCTTTTTTTCTTTTTTAATTCTCTTTTTATTTTTTTTTCCCCCCCTCAATGAGACGCCTTACTGGCATTTATTTATTTATTTTTATGATCCCTCTCATGAAGCCGGTGCCGTTGGCGCGTTTACGGTTCTTTTGTGCGAGGGGATTTCCATCCTCCCTCCCTCCTTTTTATTTTAAAAAATTAATAATTTAAAGAATAATTGCTGTTTTATTTATTTCGCGCACATCCCGTGTCCCTCCAGACACGGGTCTCCTCCGGTGCCGACCCCCACGCACACCTTCCCCACCCCCCGATCTTCTTCCCCCTCTCTCCCTGTCACTGCAGCAGAGAGGAGACTGGAACCAGGAGGCTGCACCAGCACGCACTCAGCTTACTATATTATAACGGATTTCCCTCTCTTCCCAGAAAAGCAACCGGGTTTTTTCCCTCCTGTTTAATAGCCCACTCATTCAGCATTTGTGCATTATCCGCACACCCACCATTATTTCTTCTCTTGCCACTGCCTTCACCACCCCCTCCATTAATCATCAAGTCCTGGGCTCTAAAGAATAATGGTTTATAAAATGGTTGCTCTGTGCATGTCCTCAGCTGCACGCATAATCCCAGCCTCCTGGTCTGTGTGCCTCTTCTGCACATCAAGGTCAGAGGGAAGGCTTGAGGGCACAGTTAAACCCCAAACTTATTTATTTGCGTTTTCTTCCCAACTGTCTCCTTCCACCCCGTTTCTTTTCCTCTGGAGAATTTAATGGCAAAGCTCCCCGGATTTCTGTGGGGTCAGGCCTTGCCCTACTTCAGAATGTATCTGTGCTTAGCTCGGCGGAGAGGACAATATCCCGGTCCTATTAAAGTCAATGGCAACCAGTGAACTCAAGCGTCACCGGATTTGGCTGGCAGAGCATGCACAGCCACGCTCTGGCCAAACCCTGCTCCGTTTCAATTCAGCTTAACTGCAGCACTGCCAAGCTGCTGGGAAGCTGGCTTGTGATGCTGGCGCAGCGCTGCCCTCTCATACAGGAATCCTTGGTGACGTTAAACAGCTGGAACAGATCCTGCACCTCCCTGCTGCCGCCATGCAAGAAGCCAGACACTAGCTTCCACCTCCTGGCACCTCCCCAGCAGATAAAGGTCCTTCGAGGTCAAGACTGGCTGGATAAATTAGAGCAGCCTAAAGACTATATTAATTTGTACTGCAAACGAGCCTGGTGCTGTCCAAGTCCCAGTGGTGTGAGGCACAGACATTTCTGCATCCTCCCAGCTGCACTTACCCCTGCTCCCCCTCCAGCTCAGGGCTGGGTATATTAACAATTGTATGATAGCAAATCCTTTTCTTCTGTCAATCCAAACATCGAAAGTTTTAAACAGTTTGGTTCAGTAGCTCCAAGTACTTTGAATAACCATTGTGCTTCTAAATACAAGAAAAACAAATTTTTAAAGTGTAAGTAATTAGACCACAAACTAAATTTCTGAAAAGAGAAAGGAACCTACCAACTGAATAACTTGTGCACAGCAAGAGCTTCACTGTGCATTTGAAACTTATTATTTGCATTTATTACACGCACACACAAAAAAATCCCCAGCCAAATCCAGTGTCATAAAAACAGTATTTGATGGCAATAGAGATCCCCACAGCAACAGGAATGCACTTACGCCTTTTAATACCCGGCTTATACATAAAAATGCATTTACATCACTTGTTTTTTCAGCTATTAACTGTATTTAACTTAATCATGTCGGTGAGGATGTTCAATAACTATCTATTTAACAGGCCACAAAGCCATGCAGGACAGAGGTTTGCAGGGCCTCAACCAACCCCTGACTTGCCATACTAGATATGATGCAAGTGGCTCAGCAATCTGCCCCAGTCACAGGACGTTTGAGGAAAGGCAGGCATTCGGAAGGGCTCCCACAGAGTCCCAGGCATGGCAAGCAGCCTGACTTTACCCACGGTCATTTACATTCTACCACTGTGACTGCCCTTTCTTATAAGTTGGGGATTTTTTTTCTTTTTTTTTTACTATTTTATTTCAGTGCAGCAAAACCAACCTTGGGATGCATTTGTGCATATTTTTCATATTATGAGTGGTGCAACTCTCAATATCCAAATACGTAAATGGGAGATGGGACAGATAGCATGCACTAGCACACTAATAAGGGTGACTTTACTGTTCATTTCCCCATATTTAAGGTGACCTTGTGAGAGCAAGGGTAGCCACTGCAGGTGGATGCTGTATGATACTGACGGTGGAATGATGCCCCCGGAGCAGGAAGGGGCCGGCTGTCTATGCAGAATGAGTCCCTCTTTCCTGTCAGTGTGGCAGAGGGGAGTGGTGCCTGCCTGATGGACAGGGCGGCTCCCTGCCTTTTGCACAGAACAAGGCACTGCACTCAATAGCTCTGCCTGCAGAGAAGCAGGTTTGAAACCAGTCAGCCTTTACTCTGCCTTGGGAGTTGCTCCAAGTCTTTGCCTGCAGATTGCAATGCTAAATTGAGACCATTATCTTGCATTGAGCTATTTTCATCCCAAAGTGCTTTAAAGGCTTAGCAAATATACAGACTATGGTGCTATATGCACAGGAGTCACTCCAGCTACTAATGAAATGCAGCCACATATTAACCAGAGTCATGTGGTGCCTGGTCCCTGGGTGTGATGACTGCCAGATTTTGCTTTACCCAGCTGAGTTGAATCTGGTTTTTGGTTAGTGAAACACTTCATGCTATTTGAAAAGGACAACTTTACAGGATCTTTTCATACAGGTAAGTAGGTATAGGCAGTTACACTCAGCCCTGGGATTTGGAACACCACCACTGAGACAAGATCTTCTCTGGAGTCCTGCTTTGTTCCACCACCCATATTCAACATTAATTATCAAAACAGTCCTCCTTCCACTCAGGGGTACAGGGAGCTGAGCCTGAACATCTAGAGCCTTTTACCCATGGGGTAGTTATTCAAAGGCCTCCCCAGGGCCAGACGTGAATAAAACACCATGCCTGGTGTTTTGGTGATCCATAGAAAATGAATTAATATTTTCAATGCAATTTCTTGTGGACTGTATGGGTAAAGCACTAAAGCCACCTCCACAACCAGCTTTAACTCACACGTGTCTGCTCTGTCTAGAAGAGGTAAGAAAAGTGAATTACTGCATGTTTACCATTATGGGCAATTCATTTTAAAATGAAAAAGCACAGTGAAATATAAACTGTGTGCCTAAAATGAACGCCTATAGCATCCACTTAGTACTGTACACACACCTCTGTATAGATGGCACACAGTGCATTAAATAAGCATGCTTCCCTGTCTCTAGCTAGGGTAGAGAGGGAATTGTGTGGTGAAAGATGTAATTTGTACATTAGGAAGTCTCTGTTGCCAGATCAGCAGCAGCAGCACTGACGTCTGTACTCTCTCTCTTTGTTCCTGCTGCTATAAATCAAAATGACTACAGTCCAAATGCCTCACTTGTTTAACTATAAATGCACTGTTAGTCAGAAAAAATCAACACCAGAAGGCATCTAGATATACTACATGTATTTTAAAATTATTAAATAGAGATTGTTCAAAAAAGAAAAAGAACAAAAATTACAAATTTATGGTCTCTAGAACAAAAACTTTTAATGGGTGGAATCCAACAGAGCTATAAAAATTTTTGAGTCTACAGGCACTGATGTCTTTACTAAATGAACTATCAAATTTGCCTTTCTTAATGTGCATTGGGATCTTAATTTTTTTTCCCAAATTAATGCAACATCTTTAGAAGCGTATTTTCCCCCATGTCCTCATATATTTTTCTACTTATGCAAACTACTGGAAGGAAATTAAAAAAGGATAGATGAAATGGGTCACATTTTACTTCCCTTTTTTTATATGCCTCTGTGTTTAGAATAAATACAAACATATCTATCTCATGCTGACTCCCATTTTGGGGGGGAATTTTAGAAAGCTAAATATCTCTTTTGCTGATAAAATGAGCTCCCAAGGCTTAAAATACAACTTAGATCCCTTCCCAGTTCTAAAAGAAGACTCGATAGTTACATAAAAACGGTGGTGCCAGTGTTTACTGCTGACCTGTCGCTGTGGAAGAGCAGGGGAAATCTCTTCCTAATTCCTGGAATCATTATAGAAAAATACAGCACAATTTCTTGACTAAATGGAAAGGGAACAGAAGAAATTAAGAAAGTAACCTTCCAATACCAACATCAGCTCAGCTCAGCTGTAAATCCTCTGTATCAGGCAACCCAGCCAGAAATATGCTGAGCTGTAGCTCTGAAGAGGAAATAACAGGATCAGGGAACAGCAGGTGAACACATTGTCAACACTACACTGACGTTGCTGCTGGAGCTGCTGTATCACAGTTCCTGAGACCACCAAATTTCTACAGTAAGATGTTCAGAGAGTATCAAAGCAAGAAGTCTGAAGGTTTTTGTCACAGAGGCTGTCTTGTTCAGACTTGGCTAATGAATTTGCAACCAGATGTTCATTTTAACATCTGATCCAAAATGCACTGAAGTCAATGGAAAGTCAATTGGAAGATCCAGATTATTGGAAAAAGTTACTGTAGAGACAATTTAAAAAAAAAAAATTACAGAATAGAGCTATTGGTCATTCAGCTTGTTGCTGACTGTAGGAAGGGCAAAGGAGCAGACACAGAGTCACCAATTGTGTGTCACTGTAATTGTCATGTGAATGGCTAGAGACTATAACAACAAAAACTTAAAAATAACTGTATTTAACTCTTTCTCATTGCATGTCAACTTAGCCAGCATGCCTTCTCATTTGCCATGGATTAAGAGCATGTACACATGGTTACTATAGCTCAGCTGGAACTACTGTAATATTTTAGGATGTGGTAACTATGTAAAATAGAGGATAATAATGTGACCAATGCTAGTTACCATCACTTTTTAGAAGCAGCCTAACAGGCCACATGAATAATAGTTGAATTTTCTGTTTTGTTTCATTTCAGTTTATAAATGTTATAAACGTTGAAATAGAACCATCTTGAGGTAACAGACTTCTGTATGTCTTTTGGATTCAGTTCCATTAATACTGATTTTATAAGCTTTAAGCAATAAACAGTATAAGAAATATTAAAGAGTCAGACCAGGATGCAGTGTCTGAAAAAGCAAGGCTAAACAAAGTCTTCTGAGTTTTAGAGAAAAAAATTAGCCATTGCAATCACTTCCCTGGACATAGTTTGCTCCATCTGGAGTCTTCAACCCAAGACTGACTGGATATCTTTCTAGATGTTGTAATCTTGCTGCAGAACTTTGCAGCAGGGATTCTCTCAGCTCCACTATTCAGAAAGACAGACTTATCCTAATGGTCCTCCTAACTCTGCACACACGGCACCTCAGTAACTGCAGAACAGTGAGCACAGATCAACCATCTCTTTCACCTCTAAGTTAAGGTGTCCTTTGAAAAAAGTTCTGCTTCTCCTCTTGCATACATTTGCATCGGTTCGATTTGCACACAGACCTTAAAAATAACTAACAAATCATGCATTGTCTTTGTATCACCAGGAGGCTGTAAGTTGGTGGACAAGAGTTCAAGCTCACAGGAAAAGAGACAGAAAACAGCAAATTTCAGATGGGACTTTGGTTTGGTGCAGTCCTCCCTCACACCAACTGAATTAGGAAGAGATGGAATTAAACTGAGCAAATGTCCATACAAAAATCTGGTAAGAACTGCAGTGGAGTGGAGACATCTAGCTGCCTACTGTCTCCCAACAGCATCTGTGAATCAGGAAATCCTGAATCTGGAGAGAGGTTATAGATATGAACTTCTTTAGGAGAAAGCAAACAAGCCCAGCCTTTCCAAGAGGGAGCATAAAACTGAGATGGAGAGGAGATTATACATATTTCTTACATTTCCTCTTGTTCTCTCTGGACCCTTCCCTAACAAAATCTTATTTCCTTTAATCCCTTAAGTTCGGTTTCTTAGGAGGGCATTTTATTTTTGCAGTTTGGGTTACATGGTCTCAAAAAGCAGCTTTGAATGTGCAAATTACCACAAGAAACAATGCTGAAAACACCTCCTTGGTCCAGCACTGAGGAGGCTGTATTGTTCAGGCTGCACCCCATGCCTGACTTGGAAGCCTAAAAGCAGGGCAGCATGTAATACTGTGGCAAACTCTCCCTTACATTGTAAACAGGGTCATTTCCAATCTATTTCCAGAGGCCCAGCAAACTCACAGGCTCCGCAGCAAGGTGGGACTGTGCACAGCCCATCACACCTGCATCACCACAGGGAGACATCGAGCAAGCTGCATGGTGTCCTGCTCTGTGGAGATACCATTGCAGCTCTGCCCACAAACCACAGCCTGCTGAGTCCACATATGGAAGCATAGATTTAGACACACCATGAGGTGAGGGACAGAAAATCAAGATTTGATGGGTACCTACTTGAGGGCTTTGAAACATCATGTGTGCCTCCCATTTCATATGGCCTCAAGCTGCTGCAGCCAGATGTCACAGGCTCTGGGACTGCAGCAATCAGCAGCAGGATATGGCAGTGAGGCCACAGCCTGCTCCTTCAACTGCTCTGCACCTCTCCTTCCAGCTTCAGCCTGTGCCTGCTCCCAGTGCACATAAACACAGGCACATGCTAGCTCCAGCAGCAATTAAACTTTCTGCACTCACAAATTCTGACTCTACAGCTTGGGAACTACCCAAAATTGCAGTTGGAGCCCAGCTGTTCCCTACCATCACCCATTAAACAAAGGCTAGGCAGCCCTGCATTTATGCTTCTGCAAGAGAGACAAGAACTGGGAGGCGCTGAACCGGTTTTGCATGAAAAAGTACAGGGATTATCCTAGTTACAACTATCTCATCACAACAAAATAATCCCTGTGACCATGGAGGTGAGGCCAGTATTCAGATAATGACGTGCATCTGGAATGAAATAAGAGATTTCGGACATCAGGACAAAGGAAGGATAATAAGAGTACTGGCACAAGCTCAAACACTAATGCATACCAAACGTTAATGCGCCGCAAACAGCAGCTGCTGCAGAGGATTGGTTTTGATTTTCTTAGGGAAGAGATATCACCAGCAGAAGGAAACCTGCAGTGTTATATTTTGGTAGATGAGGAGGCAGCTTGGGTTCTGAAGCCCACACCTATGTCACGAGCAACATCAAGTCCACAGTTCAGACTAAGGCAGGCACCTCTAGCTCAAAACTGGCCAAGTTTGCAGGCAACTCTGACAATGTAAGCAGCAAGGTCGCAGGTGCACAAGTAAGTACTTTTCTCCCCTCGAGAAATCCCTTGAGAATAAGTTTGAGGGTGTCCTCAAAGCAAGGAATTTTGCACTGCAGCATCAACTGCTTTTCCTATCAAAGGAGGATTTCAGCTTCCGGGGATGTTGAT
Source organism: Corvus moneduloides (assembly GCF_009650955.1). Lineage (NCBI taxonomy): Eukaryota > Metazoa > Chordata > Aves > Passeriformes > Corvidae > Corvus > Corvus moneduloides. The sequence continues at coordinate 81,827,260 of NC_045478.1, read as the reverse complement.
TTTGTTGCTGTTCTCCCCTTCTCCTTTTCTCCTTTTGTCAGCGCAAGAGTAACAAGAGAGCCAAATGAAATCTGCCAGCTCATTTGGTCTTTCCAAATCAATGCTTTGCCAGGATTTTCTATGCCTTTTGTCACTAGCATTTTCAAATGTCTCCCCAAGTCTCAGAGTGATCTGAAACCTCTTAGCTTCTAAGATCAAGTGTATTTACTATAATATAAACAAATCATGACACTTTTAACAGGAGCTAAATTCATCAAAGGAAATCACATCATGAGCTAATCGTGAAGGCCATTATTCTAGAAGGGAAATGTGAACATAAGAGCTAAACTTTACCCAACAAATTTAAGCTGAACATTTCCCGCAATGATTAGGGCAGCAGGAAATTGAGGGATGTATTTTCAAGAAAGCTGTAGAGAGAAACACTTTGTGAAGGATTCTCACCGTTCTGTTTACAGGTGCCACTGTAAGCAATTGTGTGGTTTGTAAGTGAAAGAAAGATATATAAATGAATTTGAGTTCAAGCCTTACTTATAAGAAGCCCTCATGTTACCATGATTAATATTGGCATCCCACCAAACCTGAGAGAAACTCAATGGACCAGCATAATCCCTGATCACTGAAGTTAATTGAGGTTGAGTCACACCCAGAACAATCTTTCCTGTTCATTCATTAATAAGAGACTAAAACACTATGTAGACAGCTTCTGCTATCAAGGGCAAGGTATGCTGAAAAAAAGATATTTTTGACTTAAAAGCACAAGATTTCCTCCCATTCTCCCTAGAAGACAAAAACGCAGTCTTGTAGTAAATTCAGATTTACTGATTTTCATAGACTGCCAAGTTTATTTAGTGTCAAAGTTGGCCCACTACCTTGCCACACACAAGTCCATCACAGTCTATTGTGCCATGAATGAATCTTCACCACCTGACTGAATTCACAGTACCTTTTTCCTGTACCTGCTGGACTGCACTGTGACAATCAAGGGGTTTTAAGCTTAGTCTAGTTTGCACATTGCTGTAATCAGGACAATTCCCATGGTAGCAACAAGAGTATATGGGAATAATGTTCTACCACTGCCTTGACTTTGACTCAGGGCTTGTGCCTGCAGGATACTTTTCCTATTGCCTTAAAAATTACTAGTGAGGGATTCCACATAAAAGACCCTTGAAGAAATGAAACTTAGGATTTTTTTTTTTCATGCTGTATATGAAAACAGCAGACTCATACATGAAATTCCTTCAAGTATCTTAAGTATCCAAAGAACAAATTTATTGTTTTGATAGCAGTAAACCCCAAAGATGGAGTTACAAACATACCTCAAACTTTCCCAACTGTAGTTATTAGGCAGGTGTTCTTCCTGATCTGGGATATTATGGGAGTTATTCAGTCATTTTAACTAAGAAATTGCTTTACAAAACCAGTTCAGAGCTAGCTTCAATTTTGGGAAGTCTAGAATCAATGGTATTTTCCGAGGAGATATTTACCTTGGGTTCTTGACTTTCCTGAAAAAGAGCCACTGGGCTGGGGATTTACATCAACAATGTAATTTTTCTGTGTTCTTATCAGTAATAGAGGATATCAGTGTCTTTGAAATAACTCATTTTGATCTTTTACTGAAGCTTGAAAAACAAAAATAGGAGCATTTGTCCCCGTTTTTTACCACTGCTTATTTTTAATAAAATAATCATAACAAAAAGAAAAAAAAAAATCTGCTCCAGAAAGGCTTTTAGAACAACCAAAGACTAAGCCTAAATGATCCATCCTAGGTTTTACTTCTTACCTGACTGCTTCTGAAAAAGGAAATTTTGAGTGGTTTATCAATTCCCTGTAGATATCCAACTGGGATGTATTTATTGAATTTTAAAAAACCCTTCAACTAACTTGCTGCAACAAAGTACTTTGGTTAGCTCTTTACCTGAAGTAATAAATTAAAAGTAACCCATTATCTGGGTTGCAGTGCAACTCATTTCAAAAGCCTGACATTTACAGTAGAGGAACTCTTAAATATATAAACATTTCTCACTTTTACTAATACTAATCTCTCAATTCACTTTAACCACAAATGATTTTAAATAGCTAATAGATCTTTAGAATCACTTGGATTTCACTTCTGGTATAGTCATCTAATGTCCTAATATATCTACAGTAAGGTAATACATCCTGAATATTGTTCTAAGAACAATTAATTAAAATGGGAAAATATTTGGAACAGTTCTAGTAAGATTTATTTATAAAAGCTGTTTCTGTGGGCAGTAGTAACTCTTATACTCAAGTCTTTAAAGCCCCCTTGAAAGTATTTACACCTAAATGGAATGAAGATTTTTTCAGAAGGAAAATAATGATGACATAGTCAGCAAAGTTACATGCTACCTGTTTGTTTAAACGTTTTTCTTCCATAGCAGGGTTAGATGGATACCCCATCATGGTGTTGGGGAACACTGTGCTTTGCTGAAGCTCTAATTCCCATAGATGTAGACGGGGAAAAAATGTTACTGTCCCATGCTTTCACAGTTTCACAGAAATAGCCATGCATATTGGAAGAGCAGCACAGTCACTGATAAACATCTCTGTAGTGAGAGCCCACACTTCACATGTAAAGAATATGCTGCACAGGAAGAGCAGAAGAGTTGCTCTTACAACTACTTAAGAACTAGAATTCCAGTCTTCTGGAAAATCCTCATGTATTTTTGTTGCATATTACAACAAACAACAGCAACTTCAGAAGTTCTGGCAAACCAGTTGTGAAACCAGTCAGTTAAGAGAGCAACCCAGCACATTACATTCCATTTCATTCTAATGCCCTTGATCGGTTGCTGTGCTTCATGGAAACTTTAGTTCAGGTGACTTTAACCCTCTTTTCTTCCAGAGCCTATGCCCTGGCTGCACCCTTCCTTACATGCCACAGCAACTGTGCCTGCACCAACACCCTCCCTCATGTGCCTGCAGCAGGAGAACCAGCAGGCCCTGTGCAGGGGGAAGGAGGAGGACTACCAATTGCAATAGAAATCAATTAGCACATAAGAGATTAATGACAAGCTCAAAAGCCTTCAAACAATAGTCAGGTAGACTGCCTGCACGGCCGATCCACGTGCTGGTGTCTAAGTTTTATTGCCAAATTGTCTAGAGCAACAGGGTACTGGAACTGGATTATGGTTATAGCAAACTGGAGGGACTGTCAAAAAGTAAAAAAGGTCACTTATTTTATTCTTGTCTCAAAACATTATGGCTTACCACCCTGAAAGGAGACAAGGGTGCTTGCAGCAACAAAATCTTCCATTGTGAAAGGACTGACAGATCTAATCATCATTTCTGCCTCAAAAATTTTTAAAATGCAGTATGTGAAAACATGCTGATCCTTGGGAAATAAGTGGGGCTGTCAAAAATAAATAGGTTCCAGCTTTTCAGGAAGAGCAGATTCACTACAGTGACGTAAAAACACCCAGCAGTTTGTCCCAGCCATTTCCCATGAGACACTGCTGATGTAGGAAGAAACAGCAGCTCACACAGCTGCCTGTAAATTTAAATGCCAGGATGTTATTTCTTGAATATCTTATTTTTTTCCAAACCTCACCTTTGACACAGCAGCAGTACTGGCACAGTCCTCTCATACCCTCAGAAAGACCCTTTGACCTACTGAAGACTTAAAAAAAAAAAAACAAAAAAACAAAAAACAACAGCAACAAAATCACCAAAAAAAGTCACAAAATATCACATTATGTCTCCAAATACATTACAAGATACTAGCAAAGAATCTACCAGGGACAAAGAAAATACCTTCATTTCTAAGCATATGTCTGTGTTTCCTATTCAAAGTGGTTTGTTTCAGACCCATGTAGAGGCTGCCTGGGTGAAGTATTTAGTTATTTTAGTTAGGAGGACAGTTTTTTCAGCAAACATTTCATGATACCTCTGTTTTCTCTCATGTTAATTCATCAGGGTCTAGCTCCTTTACTGTTTCATTCTCAGACTTCCACTCACTTTTTCCACAAAAATCCTGTTAAATCCTAACCAATGTTTTCCATAAGACAGAACACATGAATTAGTGTTTGTTTATGAAAGGAGCATAGGGATTACATGCTGGAAAAGGTTCTTTACACATAATCACTTCAACACGTGTCTTTCCACCCCACTTACTGTAAGACTGCAAGTCATGTTAACATCTCAATAAGAAAAAGAATATTGGCTGGCTTGTTGCACTGCTCCAAGAAAATGAAGAAAGGATTGTTGGTATATATTAAAAATATATAGAAAATATAAACTCATTAAAATATGTGTCCAGAAACTGAAGGAAAACAGAATCATCTCAGTAGGTTCTCCTTGATAGCTAAGGAGTCAGGTAAGTAACATCAGACAGGATCCATTTTCTTTTCACCCTCTCATTTGCCCTGAATAGTAGGCAGCCTTTGCTAGACCAGCAGAAGCCCATGTCACAGATCGGGACCTTCAACAGAAAATTGTCTCTCTTCAGAGAATTTCTGGTGGCAACACCTGGTGGGAAAAAGCCACATTCAAAAACTCAGGGATATAGTGAAGTTGCATGTCTTTGAAGAGAAACCCTACGGCCTCTAACTTTTACAGGACAGAGGTTGACACTTTTAAGCCAGTTGTTATACATGTAAGGAATAGGAAAGAGCTAGACCAAACAAGATCCTGTGATTTCTACCCCAAAGAGCTTCAAATTCATCATTCCCCCCAAACCCTCCTTTCTCAGACTTCCTCATCAGAAAAGGAATCCCCTTAAAGACAAATCCAGACACAGGAAGGTCAATATCTGTAATGATTTCAAAGGCTCACAGTCCTAAACAAATAAGACACCAGGCCTCTGGTGAAGCCAAACACTACAGGAAGGGCAGAGTTTTGCTGTTGGCTTCAGTGTTACCATGACTGTTTTTGCTGTTCTTTCAGAGTATAAGAATTACTTGAACAAGCAAAGTTCAGCCCTGCTTTTCCAGAAGCAGCAAAGCACGCCCAGCACATGACTGAGCAGTCCATCTCCATACCTCATCTCACCTGAAGTTGTTCTGCAAGCAGCATAGTTAGCAAAGCCTGGTTTCCTGCAGGCTCACTTTACTTCTCCACCACCTTTCTCAGCATCCACCCAGCACCCTATGGAGTGAGAGGCAACCCACACTGTATTCAGCCACCATCTAGGTGACCACCAAGCCCACTGGCCTACTGGTGCACAGGTCCTGGGCTGTGCCCACTCTCCTGGCAGAGCAACAATAACAGCAGGTCCTTCCTCAATGCAGTTCCTGGTGTTCACCAAATCAGTGAGGGTTTAATGATCATTGAAACCTTCTTTCAAAAGTTGGTGGCAATTGAGCAGTAGGGCTAAAAAGCTGTGAGAGGGAAACAAATGGAGATGGATAAACAGACAGTGGGCTCACAAGTCTTCTTTTCACAGTTCAGGCTAAAAAGGAACTTCTTATATATAGATGTATATAGGGCTGGTAACTGGCAGAATTCTCAGTATCAAAAGAAAGTGGCCCTGTTTCAAAAAACCATCAGCCTATTTGAAGTTAGCTGGTGTTTTTTTCTCTGGTAATGACTTTAACAGTGTTCTTACTTTTACTAGCCACACTGGGCACTATTCCATTTAACAGACTAGAGCGCTCATTTCTCCAAGCAACTCTGCAAGCCAGGTAAGATCACTCAGTATAAGTCAGCCAGAGATGTTGCATTTCTTCCTGAAATGACCCTGTTGCAGGTGGAGAGAGCGACACTTGTATGATCAGAACAATCTTCTCCACAAAGACAGAAAACCTGCCCCCCCATTTTGCCCTGCTTCAAGTGGAAGCCAAATCCACCAGGATGGACATTAATTGGAGCAATTCTACTGCAATGGGCTCCAATGGTGCTAGATGCCAAAGAAAAATATTTTCCAGGCCTTCAGCACAGCTGGAGCTTTGAGAAGTCTGGCGTTGATTCACAAGAGGGTGTAGGTGTCACAACATTCACTACTGGAGCCCTTAGCTTTTTTGATAAATTAGTGGGTCAAATCTCTAAGTTAGAGGTAGCGGGGAAACAAGTGGGTCTGGGATTTACTGCTAAATTGAAATGTAAAGAAATTAGTTTGAGGATGAATATATAATGTTTCTTTTATTAATTTTGAGAAGTTTATTTTTCCTGATTGCTTTAGATTAAATACATTCCTAAAGAAAAACAAAATCCCAAAATTAAAATTGAAAATTAGGTCGTTCTCAGAATTATTTACCACATTTTTTTTAAGATCATCATTCATCACATTCTGTGTGACTTCACACTTAATTCTGATAGACCCAGTCCTCTACAGTATGAAGAATTCCCTCTGTCTTTACAAAAAGATGTGAATGGTGCCAGATATCCTAAGTAAATGGGTGCTTGCTCTTCCCCAACAGTTACTTCTTTTGAAGTTATCCTTATTAGGAATAACTGGATATAAAACCTCCGTAGTTCATTATCTGCTTTATCACATAGGCAAGAAACCAGAGTTACAACATCTGTTACAACAATTTAGCCTTTTCACACTCCAAATTAAATGAAGATTCAGAGTTGTAACTGTCAAATTGTCCTGCTTTGGTCCAGAAATTGTGACGTAAGTTTCACTCCTTGAACCATCAGTGTTGGCATACGACCGTCATGTAACCTTTATGCCCAGCTTCCATCTCTGTAAAAGTTGATGTCACTCATTTTTATGAAGTGCCCTGCTCAACAATGCTAGAAACAGTGCTAGATAAAAGACTATCAAAATTCTCCTATCCATGTCTTGTCATCCAGCTTTAAATTTGCCACTGAGCATAAATGGGCCTCAGAAATGTGTCATTTTCTGTTTATGTTTCATAGATATACACTAAATCATTTATTTAACAAAACATATTTTAACAGAGTCTGTTAAAAAAAAAAATTACATATGCAGTGGTTACATAAAACTTTGTAGTCTCATTTTATCTTCTCCATCTTTGGGTGAATTTGAAGCTTCCGAGTTGTCTGCAGTATTTTACATTAAGGGCATTCAGGAGAGTGCAGGGTCTGCTCTACTGTGTTGAAATTCCAGCTTAGTTTTCATTCAGTATTATATTGTCAATGCATCTGCCTCATAGAACCTTACAGCAGTCTCCCAGTACCTAAAAATGTTCTACAAGGAAGCTGGAGAGGAACTTCTTGCGAGGTCAAGCTAGTGACAGGACAAGGGGGAACAGCTTCAAGCTGACAGAGGGCAGGGTTAGATTAGATACAAGGAAGAAATTCTTCACAATGAGGATAATGAAACAGTGGAACTCACTGCCCAAAGAAGTTGTGGATACTGCATCCCTGTAAGTGTTCACAGCCACATCAGACAGGCTTTGAGCAACCCTGTCCAGTGAAAGGTGTCCCTGCCCATGGAGGAGGGTTGGAATGGATGATCTTTAAGGTTCCTTCCAACTCAAACTATTCTATGATTCTCTGAAATCTGACTGCTTTCTCTTCTGAATAAGTATTACACAGACAGTGACGTCCATTTAGAACGGAAAATAAAGAGTTGCTTTTACAACTAAAGAAGTCATACACAAGAATTACCACCTTACATCAGACCCATGTGCTTCTGAATAAAAGTAAGAAAATCTTCAATAAGCACTTTTGAAGTGGCTTTTAAACTGGATTGTTTTTACATGAGTTAGCATTTAGCTCATGTCCCATCCAAATCACTCTTGCAGCTTTCAAATGCTCAGCTTTGTAAACCTCAATAGGAGAAAAAAAAAATTTCTAATTTTTTTTTAATGTCAGATCAGGAATGAAAAATTTGCTTATGGCACAGGAGACAAGGCTGTTAAATTTTACTTCAAGATTAAAAAAAAAAAGTATTTGGCTGTAGTACTGCTATTCAGGAGATCGTGGTCATCAGATGAACACACATGGTAAAGTGAATTCCACCAGGATACCACAAAGCAATTGACCTAATTCTGTAGGCCAGCAATAACTGTAAAAAAATTATGCAGGAAAATAAACTCCAAAGTGTACTGTTTTTTAAAAGTTATATTCTCATGTAAGTAAGCACACGACTTTTCTGATATTATTGAATGACCCACAGACCAGACTTGATATGGAATGGTATCAGACCAAACCTGCCTTGTAAGAGACACAGTCTCCTTTTATAGTTACGGTCTCCTTTTAAATCACTGGCACTTTCTTGCCTTCAAAGAGATAGCTGCTCTCCTTCTCTTACCTAGAATCCCAGCCAGATCTGATACCTACACACACAGGTACTTACAAGTCAGCCCTGAAAGGCAGCAAGGATGGATACTACAGACTGCCTTGAATTAGGCAGTTTTTACAGATGTAAATGGAGAAGGCTTAAGCTATGCCTAGAGACAATACTATCAATCTTCCTTCAAGAATGCCAGAAATTGCAAAAGGATCTAAGAATATTTCTTAGGTGTTTGCCTGTTGGTTAAGTTTTTTATTTTCAATTAATAGGAGACATAAGAGGTAGAAAAATACTGAATTCAACCTACCTACCTTCTGAAGGGATTATCATTGTACTGTCATTAACTGATTTATCATTAATCACTGCACTGTAGGAAAGCAGTGAAGGATAACCCCCTTCTACATCTTCACCCTGTATTCTGCTCAAAAACAAAACTCTGACCCGATTGCAACCCTGCTGGAAACCTCAGTTCTGGATCAGGCACCCCCCAGCTAGGTGTCTGTCAAACAGTGGAGAAGGCTGAGAACAGTTCACTAAGTCTAATACACAAAATCCATACTCTGATGTTAATAGTCTATACAAATAATATGCAGCTCCTATTGCTGTGACAGCTAAACCACCAAAAACCATCTGAAAATCAAAGTCAGACCAAAACTACAGCCAAGCATAATAGTTCAGTACAATGAGACCTGCCTCTCTGTGCTTTGACGTGGCTATGGGGTCGCTGGTCGTTGCTGTTATGAGTCTTAATTATTTCATCGCCCATGTGTGCAGCAGAAACATCAGTCTGACATCTGTTTGTTCTAACAAAGTGATAAACAGGTGACTGCTGTAACAAGATGGCTTAGGACCATGACTGCTGTGACAATGAGTGGAAATTGCAGTGCTCGATGCCATATGGGTTGCATTTGTCACCAGACAAGAGAATAGAGCAGAAAGATGAACTTCTCTCACTGCTATCAAAGCTTCTTCTGCCTCAAGGCACCAAAAGCATAGCCTATAACTTCCTAGGCAAAACCCAAAACACTTTCCTACTGTTGTCAAAACCTGTACAATCTTTGATTATGCTGCCTTTACTTGGCCATTTGATCTCATCACTTCCTTGCAGTAAAATTAGGCCAGAGTCCAGGTCCAGCCTGGACAGTTTCCCAGTTTGTGAATTAGGGATGTGGCTAGAAAGAGATGGACTGCAAAAATAGCTGAACCAGAGCTATCACTTCCTAGGGTGGGGTTGCAAGTAGCTGCCAAGTCCCCATGCAAGAGGTGAACATCGCTTCCCTCTCTGCTGTTTTGAACGAGCATAGCATGGGCAGCTGCGTGTTCTGTGTTCAAGTGTGCTCTGAGCACAGTGAGGGGAGCCAACAGCTCAGGAGTTTTCAGTCACAAACACTACCTCCACTGTGGATCATAAAGGGCCCTGGGTTGTCACAAGGGACCCAATTCCCTACACTTAGCTACACGGGTGTGTATTTGCACATCCAACTTCACGTGCACAACATTTGGACCAAACAGGGACTTGGTTTTACACATCTCCAGCAAGGCAGCTAACAAGTGGACTGTCTAGCTTGTGGTCTTTGATCTAGAGGATTAAATAGCTGAAAGCCTACTTTTGGTGTGAAAATACTTACTCCAAGAATCTTGAATTAATGGCACTTCTAAACTTCCTGTAAACGGACTTGGCAGAATCCGTCACTGGTGAGGGAGACTTTAAGGCACAGATATGTTTCTGTTAACTTCAAAATATAGTAACTTGAAAATTGGCCAATAGCTATCCTGTTTATTTACATTAACTGACACACTGAAATATGTCCAGGAATGGTTATCCAATAGATGCTAAGTGCTTAGGTGACATCCTATGTTCCCAAAAACCCCCAAACCCACACAACTGCTGCATTGGGAAGTAACTTCTGGAAATCATCTCATCTAATCCCCCTCCTCAAAGAAGGATCAGCTACATCAGATTGATCAGGTCTGGTTTTGAAGAATTCTAAAGATGGAGACTTCACAATCTGTCTGGGAATCCTGCTCCACTGCTTGACCATCTTCTCCTAAAAAGTGCTTGTATTAAGTTAAAATGGAACACTTTGGATTTTGGGTTGTGCCCACTGCCTCCTGACTTCTGAATTTTCTTTTAGATAAGTTAACTCAACAAGTAAAAGTTTGCATCTAATAAAAGAAATCCTGTCTATTCCTCCTGTGGGCCTCGGCACTGGAGAGGTGAGTATTAGAAGGGCATTGGAAGCTGGGCACAACAACACTACAGAAAACACATTATCCCTCCAGAAACATGTAAATTCCCTCCCAGGACACTGCTGCAGGGCTGTCAGGACCTGCCCATCACAGCCAACTGCAGCCCCAGCTCTGAAGGGCTGTTCACATTTCCAGGTTACAGCCAGCCACACGTGCACAGAGAAGCCACACTTTCCGTAGCCCTTCCCTTTGCTCAGCAGATGTGTAGAAGTGCCTTCTTCTGCAAAGGACAAAACCCTTGACTCCATGTCAGTATGACATGACTTGAACTGCCCAGATTCCCAGGATCTGGGGATTCTGCCTATAAATGGGTACCAAAATTGTATGCCAGAATATGCAAATATTAGAGTTACAGTTTTCTTTTATGCTAGAAACTCATCCAAATTCCTGTAAGAACTTCCCTACGTAAGGATCCAGCAGTAGGGAGAGCTTGAACATTATTTTATAACTAAAGTGCATCAGCAGAATAGTTTTTCATCAACAAAATCTCTAGCTCACTTATGGAACTTCTACCAGATTTCCTTTTGCAATGCTGTCATAGTCCCTGAAGCATATTCCAACATTTTTGTCATCTGATCAGCCCTGCATAATTTTTTTGATAGCAGCTGTGTGTGCTTTCTTCATACTTTTCCCCCTAGTGCATTAATATTTCTTTTTATGAACTCTTTCCAAGGATTGTGAAAAATGTCTTTTGCTTCTTCCTTTTCTTACACTCCTTCCCAGACTAAGACTAGCTTATGCTTTTGCCTAATGGAAACAATCCAAGATGCACCTTTTAAAGATAAGAAGCAATTCTGAAACTTTTTTTTTAATAGAGGAAAAAAAATACATTTGCTTCTGTTATAAGAGACCTGAACTTAGTTTATGCTCTGCTGCAAGTCTCCACTTTAACTTCAGCTGGACTCACCTAGCCTATTCTTGTCCAATTATTATGGAGAGGTATTGGGAAAATAAAATGCCTGAGAAAAAGATATATTGGGTGAATTTGTGTCATACCACAAGCATTTTCCTATTATAGCTTTTTGCAAATAGGTACTAGAAGACTGCAATAAAATAGATTTCTTTGCATTAATGTTGTTGAGACTTAAAATGGAAACCAACATTATGTAGATATCTATTTTAGTGATGTTCATAGTGGGAAGAATCAGGGAATAACAGCAGTGGAAATGAGCACATCACCAGTAGAGTTATGTTCAGTAAGAGTCTCTCTCATAGGGGTTACACAGCTGGTGACTGAGATAAAGCAGAAAGAATATTGCAAACAGTGTGTTTTGCATGAAAAAGTAACCAGGTTTTAATATGGGCAGTTTCTGCAGTTCTAGGACATGATGAGTGCTCCAAATCATGCTACAGTTTATAAACCAGAGAGGAAGGAGAACAGTGGGGAAAAAAAAGTTAATTTGTGACCCAAATTCCTTATACTTTCTAAACCTCTTTCCTCTTGAACAGAGTATCTGAAAGCAATATCCTGGCATGAGTTTAATCAAATATAAAGTAACTCAGGGTAATCTTCTGGGACCTGTTATGTCTGTGAAAAGTTATTTCTTTCCTTAAACCCTGCTTCCCTTCTGGAAGTCTGTTAGTCATGAAATAAGCGAGCAGTAGTGTCTGAGGCAGTAAATACAGCACTCACCCCCCATCCTACCCTCCATCCAATCTCTCCTTGCTGCTTCCCAAACGAATACATCAAATTTCACTAATGAAACAGCTACTTGTTTTTCCTCTCTGAGATAAAGGGGAATGAACAAGAGAATGAAAGAGCAGTGGCAACCATCCTAATGAAGAGACATTACAAGGTTTTGGCAGTCATATTCAAATGCTGGAACCAGAAGTTAATCATTTAATATGATTTGAGGAGACCAATTCAAACCACTATTTTTCCTCTTGTTCTCTAAAAAAATATTTTCTTTAGCACATGAATTCAGTGCTGTTATACATCTGGATTTCTAGTTGTTGAGTGAAATTCCTGGAAAGCCCCTAAAAACCTTCTTGTGTTTCTCTGTTTGGTTTCTTGTTTCGATTTGTTTGGGGATTTTTTAAATCTCTTTACCCACGGTGAAGTATCTAGTTTCTTCCTTTATGCTCTTTTCTGTCTTAAAACAGCCAGTATCACCAGCAGAACTCATTTTTCTTTGCTTTTCTTTCCAGGAAAGAAGGCTGGGTTGCATTAAACCTCCTCAGCACTGAAGTGACTGAGTGTCCCATTGGGCACCAACTGCATTCATGTTAAGTCTCTCCATGCTCCAAATCTCAGTAAGTTATTGAGAAACATAGATTGAGACAACTACCAAATGCAGCTGGTTCTCAGTTTTCAAATTTAAGTAGCAATTTGTATCCTGGGTCTAATGCTGCATTCCTAGAGCACTATCAAATTTCACCTTTGATTTTAGTGTGATTACTGAAGGATGTACCTCAAAACCCAGAAGCAGCCTAATTAAGAGGCATGAAAGAGAACTTAACCGTCTTCTACCATGTTAGCTTAGAGGACTCTTCATGCTGCACATTAATCCAAGCATAAGAAAAAGACAAAGCAGGCGTGGATCTGCAACAGCCCGGAGGACAACATAAAACTCAAAAAGAAAAAAATCAAACAAACCCTTATTGTTTTTAACTTGGACTAGTCATAGCTCCGGGCTCAGAGCCATTTTTCTCATGCAGAGAACTCCTCACTGCTTTCCATGAGCGATCCCCACACAAGATATTATAAAACTCAGCGTGTTGGAGAATGGAGAAGGTTATTTCCAATTCCTTCTCTCAAGCTGCTCTCAGTGCAACGGAACTTTCTGCACAGATAGCTTTTCCTCCTCTGAAGTTTCCTTTATTCTTTCAGCTCTGATTTCTGGGATTTCTGTCCTGTTATTTTCCCCCTAGGAAAGACATTATTACAGCTTCTCCTTCCCTCTCCTATCCCCTTGCATGCTGTCAAGAACATTGCACAGAAAGAGTTATTGCTGATTCATTTTCCTGCCTGCCAATTAGCAGTATACCATGTCAGATTCAAGTGAGTAAATACTAATAAACCATATGACAACTATCCAGCCCATCTGACCCTCTGACAGTTTTCAGTGCTTTCTACTTTATTAGAATGAGGTATTAATAGAACAGACATGTTTCACAAGACACAGAACTGTAGTACTTTGAATCACAGAACTAATTTTGTAGCCAGAAATGTGGGTTCTTTAGCACGGTTCTTTATGGCAAACTCTGCTAAATCGTGTAGTTTTGAGGACATTTTTTCTTGTATTCCATCAATAAAATAATCACACTGGTGAGTGGATATCCTCCTAACTTGCTCTATCTTTCTAATATTTGATCACAAATACTTGGTACAGGGACCAGCTCATGTTGTTTGCACAACATTGCAAGGTTCCAAGTCTAGACCAAAATAACCAGGTCCTCCTGTAAAACACAGTAGTTTAGAAGACACTTTATGTTAACAGATGCCTTGGATGTGAATAGAAGGAACAGGTCTCTCCTCCAAAAAGCTGGCAACAGAAGACCTGAACTCCATATTGTGCATGGTGCCAGGGAAAATTTGCTTGCCCAGAAACACTGTTATTTGAAGGCAACACAACATGGGCACGGAGGGCAACTGCATACTTCTCAGTGAGGTGCAGGAGCATAAACAGACTACAACTTGGAAGCAGGAGGCAATCAGACATATGGTCTCATGAAAATATATCTATCTCATGCCATGTATATTTTTAATACAAGGAAACAATCTGACATAGTTCATACTCAACCAAGTTAAAACTATTCATATTAATATGTCATACAGGTTGGTAGTTTTGAAACTGTCCACTTGAACTCTGCAACTCGTTTGCAAGCAAATAACCTTATGCTGAATGCATTTCTTTTTCACTGAAAAAACATTTCAAAAATTATTTCCAGCTTGCACATATTTGAATGTCCACTCTTAAAATATGGATAGCTGAATTATTGGAGGAAGTCCAACCACAGCTCTAAACTGCAACTGAGAGTGAAGCAAGACAGATATCAACACCCCAAACACTCACACTTGTGCCAGGGCTGTATAACAGAAGAGTCTCTTTGCAGCAGTAAACTCAGGAAGGTTTTAATATGTGCTGGCATGAAGAAATAAAGACAAAGCCTAATGTGAACAAGGCACAGTGCTAAAGGGTGCTTTGTGAGTTTTCAGGAAGTGACAGACCACTGTTTTCTGACAAAATTCAACTGCAGCAAGTAGCAAAGCCAGGATGCCTTGCTATTACTTAGCCTGAGATTTTAGATTAAAGTTCCTTCTATCCCCATTCTTCTAAGAGGCACATGCAGCTTCTCCTATTAATATTTCTATTCAAGTAGGATGCTAATATTGACTCGCTACCAAAAGATCAAAGTTAACCTATAGAAACATTGTGCCTGCTCCCTCTAAGTCTCTCCATTAAAGATCCTTACATCTTTTTCCTAAGAACTTGTCCTGTGCTATGGAATTCCAAAAACCACACAACTTCCGTGCCAGCAGTTCTTCAGCCAAGAGCTTTCTCTCTTACGTACTTTCAAAGACCTACTTTGAAGCAACACATTCTGTAGCCATACACCCCCAGAGAGCAGAGCTCTGCAGTGCCCAGCACCTTAGTGAAGCATTCCTTTATGCCCCCACTCAGACATTTTTTCAAATGAAAACCTACTGTAAGTAGTAATTCACTAACAAGGTACGCAATCAGTATTTCCCCACAATAGAGGAAAAACATGTGGTTAACAGACTTCCCTAATAAAATGGACAGAAACCTACAATCAATACTACTAAACAGATGTAAGTTACACTTGTGAAAAAGTTTCAAAGCAATTCTTCCTGGAATAGTGATGTATGTTGCAAAATTTCCATTTCATCCCTGTATATATCTTAAATGGATTAAAACAAGATATACTTGGTAAACCATGACTGCCTCATTGTGGATTAAAACAATGCTTGCTTCCAGTTGTTGGCTATTATTACCAAAATATTAGCTTTTTCTTCATCTCTTAAAAAAAGAAAAAAAAAAAAGACGTGTTCAGGTGAATGATCCGAAGTATTTCTGAAGATACTATCACATCATTTGGTTGGCTGACAAATAGCTTGCAATAGGTGCAGCTGAATAATCACTTGATCATGGCTGAAATCACAGCCATGCATATCATAGAGAAATGCAAGCTGCATGTGAATTTATTCTCAGATTTTTTCAAAACTCTCCATTGCCTTGCAAAATCTTCTGCTTCAACACTGAATACTGGGTGTTAAATAACATTTACTTTAAGATACATTCAAAAACCTACCTAGCAACTCTATTGCCATATCCAAATTCCCATTTCCGTTCTCTGAATATTCTCATGAATTTATCTTCCTTGGAAGCACAGGCTGCCTGAGCTCCAGCTTTGAACTTCCTGGAGGACTTGCTTAAACAAGTACAAACTCATGTCTGATCAGATGGCCAGCAAGGAACCAGATTTTATTTTCACAAGAGAAGGACATTCTTGCTCTCACAGCATGACCCTTGTACATCTTGGGATCCATTACTTACCACATGTATGTCCTTTGAACCTGGTTCAACTAAAAGCAGTTAAACTGGAGTTGCTATTCCATGTGTTCTTGTTTCCAAGTCTTTTACTGCAGCCTCTGCATCATTCCAGGTTGCTTACAGCAAAGTCAGTGCTTATACAAATGCATGGACATAATCTCACTCAGAAGACAGAAGTATCTTGTGACATACTAAACTCTTTGAATTTTGTGTTGAACCTCTCATTGCAGCTGGGTGTTGTTTTTAGTTACTTTAGTGACATCTTACCCAAATCTAGAAGAATCAGTTACAGGGTAGTCTGAATTATGCAGGCTATTGTACTGTTAAACACATATCCTTGGCAATTCACATGTATGGCTTCTGCATGGGGACAATCTGGTTATTGGATGCAATATTTACTTGGCTAGATCAACAGCTGTAGCTACTGGCTGTCAGAGTAATGTATCTGGCTACTAAGAGATTACCTCTGCTGATATACAGGCCTCGTTACCAGTCAAAGGAGTTTTCATTAACTTTTATATCTGTATTAATAAAATTAAAATAACTTATTTCTTCCACTATTATCACATATCTTCTAGCATTTTCTTCAGACAGAGCCCCATTGCATTAAACAGCCAGGATATTTGCTCTTTTGTTTGGGGAACTGTTTTCGTGAACCAACGTTTTTGTTCTGTTTTGGAATATAAGACTTCCCTATGGAAGGAAGAATCCAAACCAAGTAAACTGCTGCAAAGACTACCCATGAAATACTTTATTTTGAGCTTTTCCATCCATAATTTAGCAGCTGTGTCTAAACTAGGAGCTTGAAATGGGGCTTGGCTGTGCTACGGTCAGGAGCCGTGGCGCTCCCAGCATGGCAGCATCCTCCCAGGAAGCTATCCCCATGGAGCCTCCAGCACCACCCCACTCTCAGGGCATTACCTGCCATTCAGCCACACCTTCATTTTGAGAAAACATCGTTCCCCACACAGGCAGACAAAAGCTAATTTATCAGTTAATTCCTGTCCCATCCCACAATTGACTCCAGCCTCCGTCCTCTCTGGCCTTCGTGAACAACCATTTACCTGAAGTTTAAAAGCATCAGTAACTTTTAAGTTAAATTGCTGTACAAATTCCAGATGCTCATCAAGAAGCAGGTACTATATAAACAATGAAAAAGTATTATACATCCATCCCCATGCCCTTAACAAGGCACTGAAGGGTCTGGGAAAGGTCACAGGCAGAAGCTTCAGAGTGATGCAGGAAGAACAACATTGGGAATCTTTCATGAGTGCTTAAACTGAAGAGATTTGTCCAGAAGGAGTTTCTCTCCCAAGACTCTTTCCTAGTGTCTGTTTATTACTATTAATGTCATGGAAAGACTCAAAGAGTAGCTTACATTGTCCTCATCTGGGACAGGTCTGAATTTTAACAGTCCCAACAGAAAGTGATGGGATAAATATTCTCAGGAGCTGCAGTAGCCCCTGAAATTCATCGGCAAGTGGGTGATCAGCATTTTCTTCAATCTGTACAAGACAATTACAGTTTTATTGGGAAAGATTAAATACCAAGGCAAAATCTTTGTGAAGAAGAAAGGAGGAGGTAACCTTGCCTTAGTAACCCTCTTGCTAAAAAAAAAAAATAAATCCAAGTCTTAGCTCTCTGATCTTTGATTTTCCTATTTACTTGGACTTTGGTGAAGTCTATGCCCTTTTGTCTACAGTTAGAACCACACATTCTCTGTGCTTGCCACCTCCTTGACTTTGCGTAGAGGTATTTCACACAGCATGGTTACCTTGTTCCCTGCCCAACAGAACTAAGACAGCCCAGTTTCAGACAGACCCCCAAGCGCACACCCCCACACCCTCCCCTCACACCAGATCCCCTCACATGCTCCAACACACCCTAAGGTGCCTGGCTTGGACACACAGGGTCAGACAGAGGGGTGGCTGATGCAGGCATGCAGCAGCCTCTGGCCAAGGAAACCTGCTCCAGGTCATCCTTCTGGTGAGAAAGTTCCTCAAGGTTCAGTTTCTTCCATACGTTTGGGATGCCTCTGACTTCTTGCTCACATGAGCAATAGGTTCAAAAGCTTTTGGGATGATACTGACTAATACTGACACGCAGCCAGCAAAGCCCCACTGGTGTTGTTTCCTTAGCAAGCAAGAATGAACATTTGGGAAAAGTTGTGCTGGGTGGCTGGAACCTCAGGTCTTGTTGGAAAAGAGAAAGCAAGAGTGTGCTTGAGGGATATTTTTGTTATTTGATCTTGCTGCTAAATATATATATTTCTTATAGTAACTGATTTACTGATTTTGAAACCTCATCTTTCTCTAAGTTTTATATCCTCTCTGTCATATGAGAAACAATAAATCCATAAGCAGTGCTGACAATAGAAAGCAACTGAAGTTTTTGAAAGCTAAGGTGCTCCATTCCTAACACATGCTTTTCCTGCATATGTAAAGCATCTGTGGCTGAAACAGCTCCTTGAGGAAACTCAAGGGAGGAAACTCAAACATTGTGAGTCAAAGCTGCAGAAGGAGAGGCTATTATTCACAAAACTATCTTCCTGTCCCTGAAAGAAAACACGCAGGACAAGAACAATACATGATCACTCACTGTGAACACAAACAAGTCTCACTTCAGAAATATTTTACCTTGATGTGCCTTGCTCTGGCCTGTGCCACTCTTCCCTCAGCTCTGAAGGCAGAGTCTGGCCAGGGAATTATGACAAAAGGATTGCTGAATAAATTGGTTTTGTTTCAAAACCCAGCCTGGTTTTCCAGGAAAAAGGGTTTAGTTGTCTATTTCTATGAACAACTCTCCTCCCTGGAACAGAGTTTAAGAGCTCCCTGTCAGCAGTACATGGAACCCGTACTGAGAGGAAGCATTAGAAGGACATGGGGGACAAAGCAGGGAAAAGAAAAAGCCATAGTACTCATTACATGGAGAAGAGGAAGTTGTTTTGTTAATTAAAAAAACACGTATCCTTAACAGCTTGTGCAGGGGAGCAAGAACATACAAAGTTGTCTATGTCAGTTTTGATTTTGCCTGGCTCCCTGCAGAGGCTGGAAACAGCAGTTCTTAGGGCAGGCTGCCACTCACACACCCCTCCCCCCAGTGGAGGATCAGCCAACCTGACCAGGTCGCATCAGCATGGAGCGTATCCCACACCAGGAAGAATCATCATGTATTTGCTTTGGCTAGGTGGTCATGCTGAACTTCAGGCTGCTCCACCTTAGACCACACAGCCCAGGGGCATCTGGGGGTAAGCGTGTGAGGCTGAGCCAGTGGCTCAGCACTACAGACCATCCACCCCGCCCAGGGGAGCACTGAACACCCCTGAGTGGGCAGATGTCAGTGCAGCTAGGCAGCCTGACTCCCTAGACAGACGTCAGGAGTTTATCCCCAATGTCCTTTTCTCCTACCAGAAGGTCAACATGACTGTAAAGGACTTGATCCTAAGCCAGAGCCCGCTGTGGGTCTCACACAGCACTGATGCATGTTCCAATCTCTTCCCATTTAAAAACCAGCGCAAGGGCTGAGGGTTTGTTCCCAAGAAGCTGTGAGAGAGGGCAGCAGTTAACATCCAGAAAGCTGGAGAAACACTCCGGGCATAGCAGCAGTTCACACTGCAGGGAAGGCATGGATCAGAAAGCACCACTGGGTATGGCAGTATCTGCTTTGGGTTTAAAGGAAA
This sequence comes from Corvus moneduloides, assembly GCF_009650955.1. Taxonomy (NCBI): domain Eukaryota; kingdom Metazoa; phylum Chordata; class Aves; order Passeriformes; family Corvidae; genus Corvus; species Corvus moneduloides. The sequence goes on along the minus strand of NC_045478.1, from coordinate 81,807,651 downwards.
TGTCACAAAAGGAGGGAACAATATTGATACAGATTTTGCGAGTGCATTCATTGCCTGACTACCGAATGTGGTAGTACCTTTTAGCTCAAACAATCTCTCGTCTATCCTAGGTCAGAAATTTCTACCTATGGCAGGCTTTTACAGTAAAGCACCTATCCCTTCTGTGAATTGTAAATAAAAGCAACAATAAAGATAACATTAGATTATCTAATCAGATTCCAGACTCCCCAAAAGATTTACTCCTCTGTCAAGGTGCTCCTTCAGAAAACCTGGGCTGGTTCCAAGAGAAGCAGCTTTTAAACTAACCATGTACTGATCCAGCACAAGGCTCTAAGTTATTAGACAAGCATTTTAATGAGTGTGTCTGATCTTACTTAGCTGGTTAGCTATCTGTACTTTTTAAAACGCTGAGCTTAGCTTCAGAATACTTTTATACAGTGTTGGTACTGTGTGTAAACTGCTGTATTTCCCTCCACCAAAACAGAGATAAAACAGGCATAAATATGCAGTGAACAATGAACACACTCTTAAGGGCCTTTAAGGGTCAAAGTCTGTATGGAGTATTTGCTAACAGCAGAGCATAAGTCCCCTTACTCCTGTATCACTCACAAACATCATTGTCAGGGCCAGCAAGAAGCCTCATACACTCTCAGAGACAGATAACAAGATAGAAAACTGTACTGTACCATGGACATTGTAACTGCAATGACTGATCTCTGCCTCCTGGCTTCATGTCTCAGAGTAATGTCAGTCCACGAGAGTGTATTTGCCTTTTGCAAGAGAAGGGTTCTTAGCTCTAAGGAATAAAAAAAAAACAGCCAGAGCAGTGGAAAGACGCGAGTTCACTGAGGACTGCTCTCTTCTCGTCCGTCACACTGCCCTCCCCATGCCCATAGGCTTGCTTACTATTTTGATTTTTAATTATGATTTTTCTTATATAAGATTTTTAGGATGCTTCTTTCCAAACTAGAAAAGTTTGGTAGCACCAAAGAGCCCCAGAGGGAGAGCCCTTGCCACTGTCAATGCCAGACCGGAGAGTCCCAGTCCAAAGGAGTGGTTCACAGTCTCCTCTCCCATGGCTTTTTGCATTCCAGGCAGGCCAAGACATACAAAAGAGAAAGCACACATTTTAAGTGCATTTCATTTAAAGTAAATTGTCTAAAGTGGAAAAGTTTGCGTTCATTAACAGACTTATTCAGAGATATGAGAACAAATCTCAACAGTAAACCAGTGCAAGATTTGCCCGTCCTTGGCTGCATTTATGAAACCCTACCCAGCAAAATGCCATCACCTGTCCTTGGCTCAGCTCTTCGCTTCAAAACGCCAATCAAAAGAGATTTAAAATGGTCAAGAACATCAATCACAGATACCCTTAAAGCAAAGGTAGAAAGGACAAAACTTTCAGCAAGGAAATTCTGGCAGTGCTGCCTCAGAGGCAGAGCAGGTGTACAAGTAAGGGATGGATTTATTGGAATTGATCATATGCAAGACAGCACAAAAAGTAGTGACTACAACACAGGCAAATCTGAAGTTACTGCTCTTGCAGCTTTCAGATATGCACTTTTAGTCTAAGTTTAGTTTTCCTCCTTGTTAAATTACACAAAACTTACACAATCTAAGAATCAGTAGTATTTCAGTTGATAAAATGTAATTTATTAGCAACAGAGAAAAGGAGCAAAATGTGATAGGCAGCTCTAAAAAATTTTAGTTCTGCTTTGGCAAACGTAAATCTAACGATAGTTTCTTTTGCAGCAGCATTTATTCACAGGGCCAGTTTGAGGTTGGTTCACACTACAAAGCTACACCCTCAGAGAAGAGAAACCCAGTGTGCTTTAGTAATTAGTACACACCATGCTTGCCTAGCAATCAATTTACAGTTGAGAGCTGTGCCAAACCGCGCATCCCGCGGCAACCTCACCTGCTGGCAGGCAGGAGAGACGAGTCTGTCCAGCAGAGGGAGATAACAGACCAGCAGTGAAGCCTGTTCCCCTGGTACAGCCCCGCGCTCGGAGAGGTGCTCCGCCCTCCCTCCCTCCCCGAGAGCCTAGAGAGCATCCTATGGGATGGGGAAGGGCAAGAGCAGAACGGGGTTAAGGGGGAGGGAAAGAAGCACTTTCGAGAGTAATAAAGAACTTGCTTGCTTTGAAATTCTGAAAATGGATCTAAGCGGGCAAATAAAAAATTAGTGCTTTTTTGGTTGGATTTTTTTTGGTTTTTTGGGTTTTTTTTAGTATTTGGTCTAACAAAACAATTTCACTTAGGCAGGCAAAAAGGAGATGTTCAAGCTCGCAGTAGCCCAAAGAGGAAGCCTGATGCTTCAGCAGGGTTATCAGTCAAGAGTGTTTTATGCTATCTAAAATATACCAAAGCTTTTATTTTCTTCTTATTGAAGTACCCCTGATGTGCTGTAACAGAGGTCTGAGAACAGAAACTACCAGTTCTTCATAGGCAAGACCTGCTTGATCTTGCTCTAGAAATAAGAGTGACATTTTGGTGGTCACTTCAGGACCTTGACACCCCTGGCAGCCAGCAGAACCTCCAGCTCCCATGCCTTAGGGAGCACATGTGCCACATCTGCAGCACAGAGCAGAGGAGAGACGGTGCTGGGGCTGCATCCTGACCACCCACTTGGGTGTGGCAGCACAAGGATGGGCTTCCTGCAGGGCTCTTTTCTGAGGCCTAATCACAGAGCTGTCTTAATTTTTCTAACTCTAAATACTTGCTAAGTGCCAACAGTGGCACCCTGAACCCTACAGAAATTCACCACAAGAAGGGGGGGAAGCAAAGTGCTTCCAAACATTTCAAGGTGATAGAGCCTACAGAAGGAAGTCCCTGCACAAGATCCATTCTCCAAATCCTGATTTTGGTGCAGATCACTTCCCTATAGCAATGCACAAGAAAGCAGCACAGATGAGGTTGCAAGTAGAGCCAACACAGTGGGCCTGGTAGCACACACATATATACTTATGGGAGCCATCGCATTGGCAGCACCACCCCAGAACCCATTCCAGGGGACAGAACAAAAGCTAAAGCAGAGAGGAATGTGTCTTTCAGGACCTCTGAATTTTTCTTAAAAGACAAATGAACGAACAAAAAAAAAAAAAGTACATAAAAAAAGATGGCACACAACTAAGAAATCCAAGATTCAGGATGAAAATGAATATTTTAGTGATAAATTTCAATCCTGAACTTCATTGGGACCACCACAGTCACATGAAACAGAGGTGGAATAAAACTGAGGATAAGTAACAACCATTTGATGTCAAGTCTGTCAAAGCAAAACAGACCCTACTGGCAGCCTTTCTGAGCATGGACTTTGTGCATGTCATCAGCCAAGCTTCACTAGTGCAAATTTATACAAGGAAAAAGAGAAAGTCAAGTTATGGGGTGAACCTACCTGCTGAAATCCAGCTTCTGGAGCTCTCTGAGAGTTTGCCTTATCTAATTACCTAACAGCAGAAATTCAACAAAGAAAGGCATTCCTTAAACTGACAAATTAGGAGGCTGAGGGAATGCTGTCATTTATTCATCAAGGCAAGTCAAAATTAAAAGTTAGCTTTGTTTGCTCTCACTGGTCAGTTTAAAACACAAATTCAGTCTTCTGACAGGCAGTTTTCCAAGGGCTGTTTAATTGCTACCATTTTTCAGCAGTCAGCATATTTGCAGAATTCCCTGGCATGCCCCAACAACAGCTCTGTGGTTTGCAGAAGCAAGTGCTTTCAAGATGAGTATCATTCCTCACCTACATAGAAAAATGTGCTTGTAAGTAAAAAAAAAAAACCTACATAGAGGAAAAATTGCTCAAGTCCAATTGCCAAAGTTCATCTCTTTTTATTCATCCTGGAATGGAAGGCATCACCAACTTTATATTCAAGTTAGCATAGAGTTGTTTGTTATTTTAGTGTCATAAAAAAGTAACTCCAGCTTAGGGTAATCACACTTACTCTCATTTATTTCCTGTTACCATCTACATGAAAACCCCAGTGACAGCATGGCAATCCTCTATGATCTCTCTGTAGAATAGATCAGTACACTCACTACAAATAACCCAGTCAGAGAGAAAAGAAAATTTCCGTAAACGCAAGACAGGACTCATTTTCTCAAGTTTCCTGACTCAGTGCTCCCATTCCACCTACATATCTCACCCTAAGCCTGGATTTCCCCCTTCCTCTGCACAGATCCCCAGCTCCTGCCCTGCAACCATCCTCCCAGCAGCTGCACAGCAGCTGAAGCACCACCAAAAGGTGACAGAGTCTCCGGCTGCCAAGGGCATAAGAAAAAAGTACATCCAGCCTGCAGCTACTTTTTGGGGTGCTTCTGAGAGTTTGCATGTGTCCAAACTAAGAGAACAGGAAGAAGGTAGAAGTTTCACAGGCACCAATAGCAAGAATGCATTTCATTTTGCAGAGATGTAAATTAACTGTGGCAACTGCATAAACCTGCTGCTGGGGCAAGTGGAAATTTCTCTTTCCCTCCCACCCACCATAGGCAACCTACAACATAGCAAAGAACAGATGATGGAAACTTACATGAGCCACCCAGTAAGAGTGGGACAACCAGAACATGTAACTGTCCTGGATTACAAGTATTATAAATACCTCTCACACAGACCATACACCTTTGGACAGTAATTCAGGCATAGGACACAGCATGGGACACCACTTCTAATGTATTGAAACAAGAGCTTTCATGTGGGAAGTTCTCGGAATTATTAAAGTTTCAAAATTACCATCACAAATGTTGTCTTAAGGTGAAGGATAGATCAAGAATTAAGTTTCACACATTTAGTGCAGTGCCCAGAACCCAACTCAACAAGCCAAAACCTTTTGTAGAACAGTGCCAATGATTGTGCAGGGTAAATAACAGAAGCCGCCTTGAATTTAGAATAACATGGCAGGTCAAGCAGCAGCCAGCATCACCACTGCCTCCCTGTCACCAAGAGAGGCCTGGAGCAGCTGAAGGCAGACCTCTTGGCAGAAACAGTCATTAGTTAAATACATTAGTGGTCACCAAGACCACACTGGGCCAAGCTGCTGCTGTGGAGGCTATGCCACAGGGCAGAGACGAGAACCACACTTCCAGCTCTCCAAGCCACCCCACCACAGCAGTATGGTCAAGAAGCTGCTCTGCCTCAGCAGGACATACTGAAGAAGACCTCACCAATCCAGAGCAGCTCATTTCTCTCAGTGCCATCAACCCCACAGCATAATCCTAGCCCAGGAGACATTCCATGACTTACCTGAAAGCTCCAGGCTGGCTGTTTCTGAGGAACAAAAGACAGGCTCACCACTAGCCTGCACATTCCAAATATATCTCAATTCCCTTTCTTCCCCACCGGTGGCTCAACCTCCCACACAGCTGGCTCCACCTGCTCCAAAATCCCCACCTGTGCCCACCCAAACTAGCATCACCTGCCTGCTCCACCTCAGAGCCCACAGAGGCCAGCCAGCAGCGAGGTGGGTGTGTGCCACCTGCGTGCCAGCTCTGTGGGCTAAGGCAGCCCAGTTTCTGCAGGGTCACAAGGCCTTTTGTAATGGACCATGAGCTCTCCAGCCTGCACACCAGCCCCTGCATAACTGGTATTGGATCTGAGATCATAAATATGAACAAACAGGCAGGTGTCGTTCACAAGCTGCTGAATGTTCTGGTTTCCTTTCCATGTGTCCTGTCAGGTTTCTCTGGTTTTTTCCCCATTCAGCAAGTGAGTTTTTTCCAGGTTGCCTGTGTAGCTTTTCCTGTACTGACTGACATAACATGGGCCTTGGATGACACTGCAAAGAGAAGTCACTGAACAATATTCAGAGAACCTAAGTGCTGCAAACCAGACCCCAGACACTGCCAAGAGCAAGGACAAGAATGCCCACTGTCCACGTGCACAAAGAGAGGAGAGAGAGAAGTGGGGTCACTGTACCATTAGAGCATGATGGAAATTAAGGCTAGTACAAGTTTTTTTCCTCAAGAACTCATTATCCTGCTTCTGTTCTCACTGACTAAGATGAGTTATAATAAGGAGGCAAAGGCAGAAAAGCTAATGGGAGGTTTAGCACTTTCTTTAATGTCTTAGTCCAAAAGTCAAGAGATCATTGACAAAATCTCCTGAAGAGGTGAGGTTCAGAGATGTCACTAATGCAGAGCAAAAGGGAGATATCTCACAGAACAAACTAGAAAACTGGGGAGCAATGAAAGTGGTATAAAGCTGACTGGGACAAGGGCAAAGTCACAGTCAAAGACTAATAATACTTTCTGACAGATGATGGGAGGTCATAGCAAAAAATAGCTAAAGATGGGTGTGGATCACCATGACCATCAATCACTGATCTAACTCTAGATAATGAAAATGTGTTTTTCAAAGTTATCAAAATTATTAATTCCAGTGCAAATAGGGAAGCAGTATGCCATTGCATAGGCTCTTCTGCAAGCCCATGCTTTGTACCATGGACACTCCATCTCTCCCTTTCATCGAGCCAGACATGGACAGAGGGCCAGCAGGACAGGGAACGCTACCAGAGAAGAAGAGAGGGGTTTTATAACCTATCAAAAGTGAGGCTGAGAAATTACTTTCTAACAACACATATCAGCTTAAAGACTACCAGGGGAGAAGAATCACTTAAACTGGGAATAGGTTTTGGCTCAAGATCAGATAGTCATAAGACTATTACAGATAAATTTCAGCTGGCAATTAAAAGATACCTCCTAAGCAATGAGAAGCAAGGGGTCTGCAAAAGTCTGCCAATCAGCAGATAAATAAAAGCAACACCACTGGCCACAGGTAAAAGCCTCCCCAGAATCTCATCCATTGTTTTTAAGCTGAACACTGGTGCTTTCCCAAAAGGGCTTGGTGAAGAGATTTTCTATAATTAAGGAACTAGATTCAGGAAACCCCTTCCAACTCTCTGGTACAAGTCTAGTAATTTCATATCACAGATGAATTACTGGCATTGATGGAGTTACTGAAGCAATTAATTAGTTTACTAGCATCAAGAAACAACCTACTTTTCTAGTGCTGCAAGACTGGGAGAGGAGAGGGAAAAGCAAGAAACAGCTTCAAGCTGCTTGCCCAGCAGGTACAGACAGTCATCCCTAGGAATCCTAGGGTCACATACCTGTGACACCATCTCAGGTGGTGCCTTGGGAGACAAGGCTCAGAGACATGTCAGGAGTGCAGCACCAGAAGTATATTATGGTAACTGTGCCATTCTGGAAAAAAAAAAAAAAGGGGCATGGGGGAGGAGAGAAGCTTTGATTGGCTTGAAATTTGAATTGCAGTGAGCTGTGTGAGCATACCAGGAGTATGCAATATATGGCAGCCCCAGTGGACTGCTGTTCGCTCCACACTGACCAGCTGACATCCAACTCTGGGAAGCTATCACTGGGAATGGGCATCAGCACGTCCCCTGCTCCTATTGGCAGTGTAGATGGACTTGAGAAATGATAAACATGATAAACACAAGCCAGCATTTCAGCTAACAAAAACTAGCAGTGTCCACTTAGGAGAGCAGGGGGCGAAGATGAACACAAAGGACAGAAGGACCAATTCTGTGAATGATAGAGCACTGGTAGCTCCAGGAGGAGATTCCTGAGAAGCCCTGTGCCTTCTCTGTTTACAAAAGCAACTGCTGTAGCCAGCCATATAATCTTGGGCTTTAAAGCCCACAGTGTCCAGATCCTCGATATCACATTGGTGTGTACAGTGGGAGAACCTGGCTTTGGATTGTTACCTTCTCAAAGAATTTTTGATATTGTCAAAAATAACTCTGTCTATAAGGTGCTACTAGACATTATGAGAAATACTAGAACTGCACCATGCACCACTCAGACTGGCTCCCTCATTTTCTTTACCTCAGTTCCCAAAGGCATGGACATCCAGGAACAGCTAAAGCCAGGACCTCTAAAGAAGATATTATTTTCTGCACAGATAGAAACCTCTGGAATGAGTCTGTGTGGTTTAAAAAAAAATTACATGTTTCTGATTCTGTCTTCTTTATTCCTGACTTCCAATATATTTGGGGGGTTAATTTTTTTTAACTTTTTATTTTTATTACATTTTATTTGTATTTACATGAGTGATGCAGTACCTTAAGGTGTATTATCTCTACTCATAAATTTAATTGACATCTATTGGGGAGAGTCAGGCTGGAGACAAGCATGGAAATACAAAATCTCACATTTTACTCCTGCTTGGAGCTGAGTATTGACATGGCTTTTGGAGGCAGAGCAAGACATTTCTGCACAATTGGGATGAGGGTTTTACAAAGATTTTTTTACAGCCAGCATTTGTTGCCCAAAGGAAAATAAAGGTAAAAAGCATTTACCCACTGAGGTGGTAAACAGTATAGGTTTCCTAAGAGTTCTGAGCATTTGGACTTCTCCCAGCCTCACAGTCTGTAGCCCCAGTGTTTGGCTGGTGTGCAGCACAGCTGGGAGCAGTGAGGAGTCATGGTGGACCTAGTACCAGAAAAGAGCAGAGCCACACTCACAGGTGGGGCCGTTTGAGATGTCTCACACCAGCCTTCCTCAGCATTTGGAAACATCACCTACATTGGTGCCTTTCTCTTGCTTCCACCAGCAGCGCCAGGGCTGCACCAGCCAGCAGCTGAGGAAGAAGCACAGCACGGCTGCCCTGAGCCCACGGGTGAGAAAAGCGGCTCCAGAAGGGTCACACAAAGTTCATTTTCAGGTATGAGTACACAGACATCAAAATGCTCTATCTGCCTTAAAGTGGCTTGCAAATTGCACTCACTGAAAGGTTTTGGCTTCTTTAATTTGAAAGTATGGGGGGGGGGGGGGCGGGGAAACATCCCACACCAAAAAAAGCCAACTAGGTAAGATCCATCTGATACCAGCATTAAGTAGGGCCGAGCCCCCTCACTTCACAGCCCAAAGGCTCTAGCTGGAGGCAGGTTAGTTCAGAGAGCCATAGCTCATTCTTATAATAACTAACCTCAACTATTTTCATCCACATGGATGTGAAACCATTTCTTCAGTACAAGGTCTGCAAGAACCTGAGAAACTGCTGACCCTGGTGCTGGGCAGCAGCTGCGGGCTGTCCTCCATGCAAGACTCTGTGCGGGAAAGACACCATGCACAGAGACAGCTTCCAGCTCTAGGCCTAGCACCTCTCCTGCTTTATGGGTCCCTGTCACTGCACAGACCGCCCAGGGAGATGGTGGAGTCCCCATCCCTGGAGTATTTAAAAGACGTGTAGATGTGATACTTAAGAGACGTGAGTTAATGGTTGGACTCAATCTTGAAGGTCATTTCCAAACTAAATGATTCTACAGCAGGTTGATCATCCTCTTCCCCTGACATGCCTGCTTTGAGGGCACAGCTCTGGGGCAAGGGATAAAGCTGGCTCCCTCCCCAACATGAGCTGGGCTCCCCCACCATGTCAGCTCTCAGAAGTGGCATGTGCACACTCAGCTACACACAGAGCCACAGTAGTGCTGATCAGCTGATAACAGACTCCTGAAGTAGCTGAAAGTACCAGGCAGCAGCTTGGCATTTATTACTTGGTTATCAAGGTACAACACAGCAGCTGCCAGGCTTGCATCCAGCTCCAGCATTTACCCTAGAAACTGGTCAGTGTGGGAAAAGAGCTTTCACCTGGCACCAAATGCAGTGACCGTCTCTGAATACCAGTCAGTCAAGGATTTATCAAAATGAGGCAAAACCAGAGATGGGGCAGGGGGAGCGGGAGAAAGCAGGGAGAGGTGGATGAGAACTTTTTGAACTTTCGCCCACAGACAGAAGCTGACATGCGGCAGGAACCATTTGTGAAACCGTTCCGTGGAAGGTCAGCATACTGTAGGCTTGATACGACTGATGTGCATTTGCTTCACCTTTCCCACTGCCCCCACAAACTGAAAATCAAGCATGGAGTTTGTCTTAAGAATCTTTACTTCTTTTTTTTAACTTAAATTATACATCCGAAATACAAGTATAAAATGTAACAATGAAATAGGCTGCTAATTTCTACAAAATAGTCTAAATAATAATGCACTTACATCATTTACACAATTTACCTTCACAATAAAATAGGAGCACTTAGATCAATATTTACATATTGACAGAGGATGTGGCTGTGCAGCCATCCCATTTCTGGTGCTGTCTCCTGCTGGAGTACCTCTGGGAGACTGCTTCCTGCAGTCACACACAGACCCTTCTGCAGGGAAAACACCCTGCCAAAGCCTTTCTAGGTACAGGGACCTGCCCAAAGGGTACCAAACAGACCAAAACAGTGGCAAACATTTGCTTTTTTATCTTATAGCTGCCACCATAGCACATAAGCACACATCAGTGAGTTATTTAAGGAATTCCCTGATACAGAATTTTGCTTTGCTATATTAGGCACTTCATTATAAAAGTTATTTATATGGCTTATGCAAAAGAACTCACTTTCTTCAAGATATTTATTTGCCAGAGTCAGTGGGAGAAAGAGATGAGTCTAAGGGCACACTTTCAGCCAAGGTTTTGGGTTTGCCTGCATTAGGAATTTGGATCACATTACTTCATATCATTAATGAAGGAACTATTTTATAAAGACCTGTTCCTTCCAGCAAGTCAAGCAGTCAGTGTATTTTAAGTCTTATAGCTGCACTTTTGTGCAAAATCCTTGACAGCTACAGATTTCGCTCTTCCAGCAAGTTAACTACTTACATCCATGCTGTTCAATGTGCCATTGTGTGACATATCCCACAAATGATTGTCTTAAAGTTCACTGTAGGTTGAGGTATTATTTACACATCTTCTACATGTTAGTTAAAGTTGTAACTTACCAAATAAAAGATAAAGTTGTAACTTACCAAATAATAAATATAGGTCAGAGTAAAAGATTGAAATAAAATAAATTAGAATGATTCCCCAGGTGTTGAATTCCTTCTCTTAAGGCCTGAACCAAAGAGTCAAAAAAAAAAAAAACCACCAAAACAAAACACCAAGTGATGTATTTTCAATGGTTCAAAAAGGTTTTGGATAGGGCTCCTAATTAGACACTGTCTGTTTGAAAATGATACATTTAGCTAAGCTGATGGGTATTTGAAATCCATATGATCAAACAGCAAAACTTACCTCTAAAAGAGTCTTTTGGGTAAAACTTTTTAGACCAAACATTAATACTGGTTTTATTGGGAAGAATATAGTTCTTCAAGATTGTCTCAACATTAATTCAGCAGCAAGGAAATAAGCGTACAGTTAAGAACACAACGTATTTGTGAAGCAAATACGTGTTAGTGCACATGATTTTCCAAAAACTTCACTCCCCAGCTACATTTGTGCATATTTCAGAATGCCTCTAACTAGATGGTTAATAAAAGTCTTCTCATGACTATAGCTAAATTTGCAGTTTGAAAAAATTAACTGAAAAACAGTTAGGAGTAACTTACTCAAGAACAATGCCAAATTTCCGGTCCAAATGTATCAGAACACTGAGAAACTTGGAATCCAAGTAAAAATCTTCAAACTTAGGTCTATCACACTTCAAAAAAGAAAAAAATATTAAAAGCAGTGAATCTGCTCTCAGAATTGCACACTCACCAGGTTTGTAAACTCTACATGAAGTCAGTGATGCACCGTTCACTATAAGAGGTATAATGCGGATGCTCTATGCAGAGCAGTGCAGATGCTTTTTGTTCACCATTTCCTTCGTCTCCTCTTTCTCTTCCTTGAGGATTAAGCATCTAAAGTAATTCAGTAGCTATAAGTGTCTTAGAGGAAGAGGCCTGGGTTTACATGGAAGGGGGCGTGACAGGTGTCCACGTGGATGCCAGCCTGGCATGTGCAGAGGTGTCGTACTGGCTGTCGGGCAGGTCCGTGGGCGCCGCGCCGTCGTACAGGGGCGAGGCGGAGGAGGCGGCCGTGACTGGGTGGGGCAGAGTGGAGTAGTGAGCTGGGGAGCCACGCAGGAACTGGGAGCTCAGGCCATTGGACATCCCGCTCGGCTGGGACACCGGCGTGATGGTGCTGTTACTCACAGACCACAAGTTGGGGTACTGACTGCAAGAGGGAAAGCCATAAATAAACCAAGGTATTAGTGACTCTAATGTCTGCTGGCTCAGCTCACAACACAGCCCCCAAGCCAGGTCCATTTGCTGGAGATGGTGAAATTCTCTAGGCAGTTCCCAGCCACTCCGACACAGGAAGGACCCCCAGGCAGAATTTGTGTTCATGGCACCCCCACAAGTAAATCAAACTTCTCTATTTTCCACCAGATAGGGGGTTAGACAAAAGGGGCGGCAGAAATGCCTTCCTTGAGGTTCCACAGTTCCAGTTCTACTGGTTTTACCTTCTTAAGAACGCAGTGACAAAATCGAAAGTCAGGGAACTTTGCAACTTCCTAAATACATATCCCAGGGATAAGACAGGGAAAAAAGCGCTAGAAAGACCTCTTGACTCAATCTGTGTTCAGGACTAAAGCTTATATTAACTCATACTGGGTAGTAGTACATAGCCTGATTAACAGTTAAGTATCAATGTGCATGGCTCAAATGCAAAAATGCATTCCACAAACAGAATGGTAGGTCTGAATTGCTGAGAAAGATGTCCAAATCTTGTCCCTCTGCACTTAATAGCAAATATTTTACCACCTTTTCTGTATCTCCTTGAATTTTCAAATTTAGCTCTAAGGGATTAAGTGCAAGTTAAGTTTTTGCTAAAGCATCCGAAAGTTTAATTAAGATTGTAAGTACAAAGAGGGGAAAAGATTCTTTTTTATGATCACAAAGTATAAAGACTTTCACCACATGTACCATCCCATGCTATGCTAGTTAGCGTGGCAATGCTTAAGTAAAGAATTACTGCCCCAACCCTGTGCTCCTTCTCCACACTACAGTTCACTGCTCCATCACTAGTAGCAGAACAAGGATTTATGAAGATGGCTGGGAAAGCAGTGACCAGCTAAAATGAAAGGGATAAAAAAATAAACATTTTAAACACCATTATGCGTAAGAGATGAAACTTAAGGAAGCATCCTCAAATTCAATCTATGTTTGTCCAAGCAATTTGCAATCCTTAATCTATCAAATATTGCTGTCACAAGTATCTACATTTCCAAAACATAAAAAAAAAAATTATCTTTCATCAATCTGTTTTCCTTGTGGACAGTCCTTCTCAGTGCCCCACAGAGTGCTGATGGTTCATACCAATGGCCAAAAGGTCTTCTAACATGCTGGTGACTCTTTACCTCCTTTTTCAGCCTTTTCTTCCTAGAAAGTACCAATACACAGATTTGAGGGCTCATGAGGGATGGACTCCTACCTGGAGCTGGCAGCTGTGCCAGTGCTGTGACTCATGGGCAGCATTGCTGTGTGTGTAGTAACTCCTAGAGAAGACCAGTTGTCATGGGACTGCAGCATGGATAGGCAGGCAGAGGAGTTGTCAGCATAGGCTGCTGAGAAAACACATAATCACTTACAAACACTAGAATCCAGCCAAATAACAATCTTGTATTTAAATGCAGAGGTTTAAATCATCCTTCCCCACTACTGCCTTGGGGGAAAAAGAAAAAAAAAAAAAAAGACAAAATTACACCCACACAGAAAAAACAAAGCCAGTAACCACTTGTGTCAAGCTCACACTTTCATTGGCATTGCCCTGATGTGCTGTTTTGCTCGACTCATAACTGCAAAATCTTATTTCTGTGAAGGGCCTATGACCAAAAGGCTGTCTGCAAACCAGCTGCTAATTCAGCACATGATATCTTATTCAGTCAGTGGGAAAAGGAGAGCTCTTTATTTACACTTTCCCAATCAGCTGGGGACCTTCCAGGACACCTTTATCTCCATGACCCACTCTGGCAGTAACAGTCTGGCAAAGCTGGATAACAAGCGTACCACTGGATCACACATCCCAGTTTTGAGCTGAGCATGCCACCATGGGCATGCTCATGAAATCTGTCTTGGGCACCATCAGGAGTGACTGGACTGTGGCTTAGACTACTCAGCTTGTGGCCCAAACTGGCTGGCTCACGAGGAAGCTATAAAGGCAACCCCAGCCACCCATAGTGAGAAGGAAGTTGCTGTGGTAGCTAGCTAAGGGAAGGAGGTTCTTTGCTGAGAACCAGGGAAAAAGAAAGAACACCAGAGAGGTTTTGTTCTTTTATTTTTTTTAAGTCACAAAAACAGAACTTGCACAAAATTTCCAGGATGCAAGGGAAGTTCACAGAAAGCTAGTTTTCCACTTCAAAATGAACTACAAAGCTACATACAAGATTGGGCAGGCTGCATCTAGAAGCCCATGTACTTCGTAATTCAAAATATTAAGTACTTTTTTAATGGGAACCTTCAATATCTATACAGCCCGAAAGCAAAAATCGTTAACCATTCTTCTTTGCCAGAAGAAAGAAAAAATTTTATAAAACCAACCAGCCAAAAAAACCCCACTGCTAAAAATGCCCTTCTCACCCTTAAGCACCTAGTGCCTGAGATACGAAGTCTTAAGATACTTGGCTACTTCTGAGCACACCTTCTAAAAGCTCTGCAGTTTACTCAGCTCCATATTGTTTGTGTCTATCCAACAGCGGAACGTTCATAGACAACAACCCTGATGCACAGACATTACCTACAGCCACAGGTAACAGACACTAACAAAATCAGACCCTCAGTTATAAAGACACTGGGAACACGTGCTCATCTCAGTCCCCATCTTTTCCCAGAGCTGCAGCCTCAGACTTACTTGGCGAATTGTTCCTGTGTGTGTAGGGGTTGGCGTAGGGCGCAGGCCGGTGGTTCCTCAGCGATGAGTACCTCTCACAGCTGTGCGCAGGGGACAGCGACAGCGAGGCTCCAAACTGCGCGTGAGGATTGGCAGGTGGACACAGAGTTCCACTTCCAGGAATAAGCCAGCTACCTACTGTGGGGAAGCAAGAGGTCTGTAAGAGGGGTGCATAGTGCAGCCAGGCAGAGAATCACAGCAACAAGACACACAACTGAATAGCGAGGAAATGCACACTCAGGAAAGGAAACTGAGTTTCAACATAGCTGGAAAATCTGGATCTTTACAACTTTCCTAAATGCTCTTATGAAGGAAAATTAGAAAACGTCTTGTGTCAAGGTAGCTTGTTTTTTAAATTTCCATTTAATTACAACAACAGTAAGGAAACATGGAAATTGTTAAACCCTCCCATACGTAGGTAGTGTGTGCTCAGTAATTGTCAGCATAGTATTCAGTTTTAAATTGCTCTTTGGGGGTCTCAATCTACAGCTAAGTACTGAGGTTTCTCAGACTGCTAAGAACTCCTCTTAAAAATTAAGTATTTTCCCTGAAACAAAATAATTCCTACTGCAAATCAACTCCCCCATCCTTTATAGGCTGCAGTCATTTTGTTATCAATAATCTGTTAAAACAGAAATCATTAAAACACTAATGCTTTTCAACCATCTAAAAGAACTTTTTTAAGCAAATGCCCATAATTTTCTTAGAGTACTTAATATGTAAGTACTGTCTCAATAAATTTTATGAAATAAACTTTTGTCTCCATGTCCATATGAACATGTCCTTGTATAAAAAGGCAGATGTCTTTTTGGACATGAAGGCAACTCTGCAAGATTCTATTAAATTATTTTCAATGCAATAAGTCTTAACCACACACAGACATTATAGTGTTTATACAATCATAAACATGCATGAACCACAGTCACAAAGGCTGGTAACATTCCTCTCTCTGTCAGCTAACAAGCTAAAGCATCCGAAGGATCAAGCACTGGTTTCGAAGCTTTGCTTAACTTAACAGAGAGTAGATGGAAGAAATCAAAGTTATGCTCATGATGCACAATGAAAGGAAACATACACTGTGAATACCCAGACTGCTGGTTGTCCCCCACTTCCTCCATCATGTCTTTGTGATCACTTCTACAAAAGAAACAGTGCTGTATGAGTTAAGAATATGTCTTCACAAGTCTATCTTTAAAATCCACATTTTAGAATTAAGTTAAGAGCTCTCACCTTTCTTTTGCATCAAGAAATGCCTTTGCAAACGGATTGTATTTAATTTTTAAAGCTGTGATCTAAAAACAACAACAAATATCTTTATTCACATGTATCACCATTCATTATCACACTGATACTAGGATTTGAATTAGGACTATCCACTGAAGTTAATAAAATCACAAATTTTTGAAGAAATAAAAGTAGGCCCATAATAGCAACTGATGGGCATGAATTATACAGCTCCGTAAGGTCTGAAGTATTATCAAAGGACTAGGAGTTAGTCTCTCTGCCAAATCTTAAAAGGCTGAATTGCCTGAGTTCATTGATCATCTAAGGAAACACCTAAGAAAGGTAGTAAACTAAATAGTTATAAAAATCTTCACATTTCAAGCCAGAGGAGATTGGACATCAAAGAAATCTCAGAAAATTTGATAATTACAACTTCATTCAACACAGACATGCATTTGGGCTAACAGAAAAAAGGCCACTCCAAAAATGGTGCATTCAGTACTCAGCCATTTCACCGTGTAGCTGAAAATGACAACTGTATTTTTTACCACAGTTGTTTGCCCCCACAGAAGCTTTTAAGAATTACTCCCCTAGAAGGAATCTGAAGTACATATTGAGACAAACAGTGACCAGAACTTTGTTTGATCCTTCATTCATAGGGCTTAGACACACATGAATTTCATCTTTCATATTTAGCTTCAAAAAAAAAAAAAAAAAAAAAAATCACAGGAAGAACTGAAAAATGCGAAAGGAGATCCATTATTTTGCTCTTTAACATGCACATTTTGCTACTTGAAACCTCCTGGTAATGGCATCTTCTCTTCCCCGCTGTGCATACCTCTTCATTCTGGTAGGCTGTCACAGCTATAAACTGGGTTTCTGGGAAGGAATGGCTGGTGATCATCCGCTGCGGGCCACCCACTCGCACTATGTGAATCCGTGGCTCATACTTGTGCAGGGAGTTCAACATGATCTGTGAACAAACAGAGCAGGTGAGCAGTGACAGAGCAGTGGCAGATGCTGGCAGACACAAAGGTTTTAGAGTATTCATCTTTCCATCAGAAGTGAAAAAGGCAGTAAGGATGAATAAAGCCTAAAACAGAAGCTGTGAGAGAAGGAAAGACACACTGAGGCCAGACACCACAACTTCTTGCACAGTTATCCTCATCCCTGTTACTTGACAAGGCACTCTCAGAGTCACAAATGCATCAGCAAGTCAGACAGAAAGATTCATCTACCACACCACTGACATTAGCAGATATTCAGACCAGAAAGAGACTTGCAAAAAAGAGAAGGTGATAAAACATCAAGGCACCCATCCTCGGTGGAAAGCAGAGCTCTCCTGAAGAAATTAATTTGGATGAATTTGGGGAGGGGGGGAGGGAAGAGGAGACGAAGTGCGACCCATACCAATACGTTTGGTAAGAAAAGTACGAAAACGAGCATTAAGGAGAGAGCGAGCCCGCAGGGCCGGGCCGGGCGGGTCGGGACGCGCTGACCGGCAGGTCCCGGTGTTTACCTGCCCGCCGCCGTTGAGCTTGTTGGTGAGTTTGACTTTGCTGAAGGAGACGGGCGCCTTCATCCAGTGGGCGCCGAAGTTGGGCGAGTCGGGGTGGATGTAGACGCAGCTGGGCGCCTGCGGCTCCGGCTTCCCGCCCGGCACCCACTCCCCGTTCACGTACTTCCAGCGGTGCCCGTCGGCCGCCACGAAGTCCAGCAGGAAGGAGTACATGGCGTTGGGGTCCAGCCCCGACACGCTCACCTTCAGCACCGGGAACATCCTCCTGCGGGGCGACACGGAGGCGCGAGGCACGGCGGCGGGCAGCCCGCGACCCCCGGCCCCAGGCGGCACCGGGGCGGAAGGCAGCGGGGGTCGCGGGGCCGCTCCCTACCTGCCGTTCTTGGTGACGATCATCTCGTTGGTGAGCTCCTTGAAGCGCAGCCACAGGTCGCTGTCCTCCAGCGCGACGCGCAGCTCCCTCTCCGTGGGGTCCCCCTTCTCGCTGCCCGCCTGCAGCTCGCTCTCCACGGCGCTCAGCAGGTGGTCCACGCGGTACTGCGGGGGCTTGCCCGAGCCCTCCGCGCCGGGGGAGCTCATCCTGGCCCCGCGCCCGCCCGCGGGGCAGCTCCCGAGCACGGCAGCGACGGGAACGAGCCGGGCCCGAACCACCTCCCCTCGCCCTCAGCGGGCCGGGCCGCTGTTATAGCCCGCCATAAACGCCCCCCCGGTGACATCACCGCGCCGGCGGGGGGGCCCCGCTGATTGGCGGGCGGCGCCTTTGATCGGCGCGGGCGGCGCTGCCCATTGGCCGCCCGCGGCCATATCAGAACGGTGCCCGCGGGAGCCTGTGATGTTAATTGCAGCCCGCGGGATTAAACGCGGCTATTTTATGTAAATCTGCCCCCAAATGTTTGCACCTCTATCAAAGCCGCCGGGGCCGGGGCTCCGGCAGCCGCGGAGGAAATGGCCCATCTCGGCAACAGCCTCACAACCGGCCAGCGCGGCACCCTCCCGCCGCAGCGAGACCCCCGGTCCGCTTCTAGGCGGGCAGTCCTGGACGGGAGGCGCTCCCGCCGCGGATTCATATTTAGGGAGAAAAAACGGGAAGTCCTCTTCTCCAAGCGGCCGCAAGCGGACAGCAGCACCCCGCCCCGCACGCCCCTTCCCCCCACGCCTGCCCCTGCCCCCTTGTCAGAAACTTCTGCTGCAGGGAAGGGTGCAGCTAGCAGAGACAAACCTTGCGGGAAAAATCAGCCAAAGAGCTGAATCCGCATTGTACAGCGGCTGACCACAAACCTGGCACAGTACGGGCTCTCCCTGTCACGGGCTCCCTGGCTTTTAGAGAGCCCAAGCGCCCACCCGTGAGAAGAGTGTCGGAGTTTGCCTCACAGCACCAGCACGGGCAGTGCCGTCGCAGCCGAGATGCTCGACGGGGATGGTTTCGAGCCATCCCACCTAAATAATTTTTTAAAAATCTAAAAATCAGATCGGTACCTACCGGCCATCCCACCTAAATAAAAACAGACTTCTGAAAACCAGATCGATAGTTAAAGGCTTTGTTTCGTGTAGGAAGGAGAAACCCCCGCGAGCTCCTGTGGGCAAGATGGGAGGCTCAGCCTCATGGGTGAAAGTTTGCAACGGGATGAATTTATTTTGGAGTTATTTGACACAAAAACAAGGGCCGGGACGAGGGAAAAGAGGGCTGCTCTGAAGCACTCCCGCCGGCCGGTGTTGTAATAGTTTGCATTCTCCGGGGCTGCGGCGGTCTGTGGTGTGAGGGAAGTTTATTACCTTTCCGTGAGAATCCCTGGATAGAGGGCGAGGAGGAGAGAGGTGACAATGAGCAGGAAATAGTTCAATGGGGTCTCTTTAAACAATAACAAGTTCTTTAAACGGGAGCAAAGGAGAGGGGAAAAGAAGCGGAGCGGTGTAAAAATCAGAGTTGTTTTTTAAAATAGGCATCTCCTCTTCTCCAAACACCGCGCACCATTGCTGCCCGGATTTTTCAAATTTTAGGAGAAAGTGCCCAGGGTACACTGTCAAGCTGCCTGGCAGCAGAAGGAGCTGGAAGTCAGGGCTGCCAGGGGAAGGCACGCTGAAGGTCCCTTTGAGGGATGCAGACGGTGATTCAGTCCTTTTTGGTTTAGTAGCTGCGGCTTAGGGCTGTATTTTCATTACACAGCACCATCGGGCTCATACATCATTAACTTACTCAACTCCGCAGAGCTTTTTCTCCCCTTCAACCTGACAAGCCGAATTCCTCGAGCCACCTCTCTTCAACCACTGTGCAGAAGTAGGCGAAAAAATGTTATCCCTTCAGATTAATTCTTGCTTTAAAGTTTCTTTAAGCTCTTTCTGCCTGAGCACCTACTGCCTGCTTTTGTCCTCATCGGAAGGGCGAAGCAGCATTTGCAAATAAGTTACGGGCAAAGTTTACTGAGTTGATACGTGGTCACTGCTAGCCGTAGTTGGAGACGATCTTTTCGCTATCGGGTGTTTATTTCGCTGAAGGCGCTCCGCTCAAAACGAGCAACCGCGACCTAACAAAACCTACGAACGCTGAAACCCCGCATGAGCACGGCACGCTGGCCCTCGGGTGGGCTGGCAGCTCCAACTTTGGGTTTTGCTTTGAAGGCGACATTTCAAACATCTTAACCCTGAAAAAGCCGAGTACCAGGAGAGGCTAACCCCGAGGAAGGACCCGCACATACAGTTCCCTGCTCCGTTCGGGTGCCAGGGAGAGAAGGGGCTTTTCACCCCCTGCAGGAGTCGTGTCACTTTTAGGGTACGGTCCGCATGGAAGGGGAGGAGGAAGGGGACAAGAGCAGTGGAGGTGGTGGAGGTGGTGATGGTGGGACGTGTCTAGCCTCGGCTTTTCCGCAGCTCGACGCCACCTGACAATGAACGTGTTTGAGCCGAAAGCAGCAGGAACAGCCGGAACTGAAAGCGACGGAGCAGTTTTGGTGGAATAGGAACCGTTCTGAAAATGTATAAATCAAATAATTAGAGACTATCTAGATTTGTGTTTAGGTGATCTGAGCTTTTAAAACACCATTTAATTCTTCCAGATGGATGCTTCAAGGAAGGACCAATCCCTTTTATATATATGCACTCAAGGAATAGAAAGCCCTTCCGCAGCAGACACTTACCTGCATGGTTAATAGTTTTTGCACTGATCGCTCTCTTTAGGCAAAGAGAGGAGAGTTGAAGTTCAACTTGATTTGATAGATCTCACGTTTTAGTTAATACTTAGCAAATCAGTGAGCTGCTCATCCCAGAAAAATAATGTATGCTCTAAAATTTAGCTGGTCTTTAAAAAAAACCAAGTTTTTCCCGCTTTAAATTTTGAAATGACCATTAAAAAAAAAAGTTTCCAGGAGTTATACATAGTCTTTGGAATGCCAAAAAAAAACCCCATAAAAATAAAAACAAGCCAACAACTGCTCCAAAAGAACCAACAAGCCCAAACCGTAAAGTTTTTCCTCGGCTTGGATTCCTGCCGTCTTTATTTTATTTCCTTCCCCCTCTTTCTGATCTTAATTGCACGTTGGTTCTCAGGAGAGAGGACTCCCCACTTCCACAGTCTTTTCACCGGGAGCTGCAGTGCATGACAGTTTACAGCCAAAAAACTTCCTCCAGCCGAACAGCTATAAAGATTCCCGATTTATAGCAATACTTTCCCTCTTGCATGGGAAGATTAGTAGCCTCCAGCTGTTACTTCATGTTCAGAAGGCCTGTCCGTCATTCCGAACCTTATTCCCCGGGACATCGCTAATCCCCAGACACCTTCCCAGCGGGAACCAGCCCGTCCCTGCGGTCCCAGGGTACCAGCTGCCCCTCTGCAGCTTTAACCGCCTGAGGATGCCGTGCGAAAATGTCAGAGCGTGTTTAAGTATTGGAGGTATTTGTTTAAATATCTTTCAGCTTGCAATTCGAGGGGGGACTCACGCTATTAACACCACCCTTGGTGCCGGATCTGCGTCCCTGCAGCCCCCCCTACCACGTCCCGTCCCCATCCCAGACAGCAGCACCAGGCTGGGCCAGCACCCACTGAGCCCAGGGATAAAACCCACGTTCCAAAGGTGAAAACTTCCCACTTCTCATTCCCTGAAGAGTAAACACCTGCTTTCTCACCACCTAGGTTTTTTCCCCCTTTTTCCCCCTTAAGAAAAATTAATACATTTATCATTGTATATATGTAACTGAGATGTGCATTTCTACTTGTCAGCTGCTTTTTCCTGGACACTGGGGAGAAATGTCCTACTGATACTACTATTGAGGCATTGATGTGGATGTAAATGACATTTTCCTAGGACGGTTCTGCATCTTATTTAACCCGACATATAACTTTCCTTATATATGACTTACACGAAGCCTAGATTGTGCTGGAAGAACTCTTCATAAGAACTCACCACTTTGTAACCCCAGCATGCTAACATATGCTTACATAGGACATGATAACCTGTGAAAACTTGTAGTAGTTTTGTCCATATTAATGTGGGTATTAAGCCTCTGGAATAAGTATGTTTCAGGATCTCCACCTTTAGTTAATAGGATATTAACACAAACACATTTTTGAGAAACATTTTCTTTTCAAGTAGTCTGGGCAGAGCCCAGCATGTTGACTTTGGTTTGTTTTGCTTTCCCCCTTTACCATTTGGGAGGGCACGGCAAAGGCAGAGTGCCATCCTGAATTTTTGGAAGGTGGCAAAATTCCCATTGACTTAGTCAGATATTTGCTTGAGTACTGCTAAGTGCCCTCTCCAGCTCAAATGCTCAGATCCTGAGGTTTCCCTCATGAAAGTCAATGATCAAACTTCCAGGGACTTCAGCGCCTGCTGCACTAGATGGCACCAACTGGGGAAAAACAACAAAATAAACTGAAGCTCCCACAAAAGTCCTTAAGAGAGAGTCTGGCTCAAAGACAGATGAAATCAGGAGCTGTGAGAGTAGAATATTTTGACCTAGAATACCTTTTTCAATATCTTATTGATATTGCTTAGATGACAAGAGCTCTTTAAAACAAGTTTTCCTGAGTGAACTAGTGGGAACAAGGAGATGACACAAACAGGAGCCACTCACCATTCTTAACAGGCGATTTCATTTAAAGCTGCAAAGAGGACAGGCACAACAGGGACTACAGGGGATGCAAAGAGCAGTAGTAGTATGATAGATACTGTTTACTGTATTATCCTGACCTAAAGGATCAATTTAAAAAACTCCAAACAAGCAAAAACTAAAACAACAAAACAAACAAAAAAACCCAACCCAACCCCACACTGAAGACCTATTCTGCTTCTAACAGGGACTGTAGAAATCTGATGACAGAAAGTACTAGTGTTGTCATAGATGTCCTAGCAGGGGTCCTGTTGGGAGACCCTGCCATAAACAACACCTTTTCTTATACTTAATCCATATAGCTCCCAAAGAGCACTAATGTAAACTCAACTTTCCTTGCTGAGATATGTTGGAGGAGGTTAAAAAGCTACTGTTCAGGTCTTAAGTACAGAAGTCCTCAGATTTGCTGACATCAATGACCAAAACAGACTTCTACTGGAAATATTCATCTTTGCCCTAAGCATATGCCTCTCTTTATAAAAGTATGCAGTGCTAAGAATCAAACTTTCTTTCACAATTCTTTTAACATCAATAAAAGACTTAAGGAATTTGGAAATCTATAATTTTTCCTTTACTTTGAACATTTCATGAGGATCACCATAAGGCTTAAGACAAACTGGGTGCTTCACAGCTAGACAATGTTAACACCTCTACATAAAGAGATGTAAGTCCTTATCTGTAACTGCAGAATTTTAAAAACCAAATAAATATCTTTTCCATTTTTTGTAAGGGTTTTTTTCCCCTCCTTTACTGTTAAGTGCTTCTCTTCATTCTCCTCACTGGACCACAGGAAAGGCAAATACACAGCATTAATGAGCACTATTTTATATTTTATAAATAAGGATAACATTTTTAGTATTCATCTGTCAATTTGTGTATAAATCTAGACTATTTTGTGCTTTGGAATCAGTAATTGCCTTGAATGTGGCCTCAAAGCTTACAGCCCCTCCTGAACTCTTTACTGCCAAGATTATTTCCTGATTTCTTGCTCTAGGTAACTGCCTCATCCATACGAAATAAAAGGATTTGGATAGCTTCAGCCATGAGGGGTTACTGGAAACAAATTCTCTGCCTCTCATCATCAAGGAAGCTCTCAGATAAAAAAACTGTTTTCTTTATCTTGTTTGAGTTAACCTCCACTGACTGACATCAAAAGTTTTGTATAACATGCTTTCATCATGTTGGTGCAGCAGATTCAGGGGATAAGGACAGAAACTTAACTCAACCTAGGGATTATCTGAACTCACATATAGCATGCTCTTACATCAACTGAGCCACTTTCTAGGTCCCTCCACTGTACTCTTCCTTACACTGCTCTGAACACAATTAATTTATTTCTTCCAAGCTCTATGACGTACCTCTGTTCTCCATACCTAACTCTTCATCTTACCCACGCTCACTTCACCAACAAGGTCTTCTCCACACCTAACTATTTTCATATTATTACTTCTAAGACAGTGAAATATTCACAAACTGATCAAGTCACCACCATATTTTCCTGTAAATCTTTTTCCCATTATAGGCACAGCATTTATGTTGCACACCATGCTGGACAGGTCTGTTTGGAGGAAAATACATGGGAGAAGGACCACACAGAGCAGAAGAATGGGACTGTCACACCAACGACTTCACATCCGGACAAGGAATAAATAAGCAAGGCAACACTCATTGGAAAGTGGTAATTGCAGAGAAATGAGAAACTGCTGGCACCACAGCTCCTTAAGGAAGCTCATGTTGGTCTTCTCAGAGAGACAATGGGCAAAACTAAGGCCAGCTTCTGTCTCTCACTCAGGCTCAGACCTGGAGAGCACCTTCTGAGACATAGAGGCATGCTTGTGGTTCTCTGCTTGTGGCTTCATGAGGAATGTAGAATGCTTTGCTAACTTCAGCTTTTTTGCATTGAATGTACCCATCAAGCCCTGACAAACACAAATGTTTCTTACGGTTTCCGGGTTTGAATTCAGCTAAGGTTGATTGGGTCTTGGCCACTTCTTTTGGCCTTATGCCACCTAACAGGTTTAGATATGGGAAGATGGTTGATGTAATGTACAGCACAAGAGTTTGAATGCCAGGGTCACTGTCTCACTTTGGGCAAGTTTTCAGGATCTCATTTTAGCAGCCTTCAGAGTGAAAATATTACATAGAAATTTTCATTGCTAATACCCCAGCCTTACTTTCTCAAGAACCATTTCTAATGCAAGCAAGCATCCAATAGGCTAATAATACATAATGAAAAGTAATTACATGTCAAAACAAAAATTCACAACCTTTGATGTCTGGTAATGCAAATTTGGTTTGATTTTCTAACAAGGTTGCATTTTTCCTGCTGGATGTTTTTGGAGCACTGGTGTTTTTATCAAACTGCTCATTTTAGGACACTTAGTTCCAGGATGCTGCAGACGTTGGTTCATTTTGCACATTAAATTTGTTTAAACAAGCCAAAACAACACAACAACAACAACAACAACACAACAAAAAAAACCCCAAACAACAAACAAACAAAAAAACCCCAACCAATCAAAAAAAACCACCAAAACCTAAAACAAACCCCAACAACAACAAAGAAACCCCCAAACCAGTCCACAGAATAAAAAAGAACCATATAAGCCCTACCTTTTTATCTAGCAATCCATGCTGTCAGTACCACATGCAGATACAACAGAGATGATGAATGCGGAGCAAATGACAAATGTGTGGGGACCACATCATGTAATAACCACCACTGACTGTGCCAAAGGAGGCAGTGCCAGGAATGCCTAGGGGACACTGCAGAAACATGAGCTTCTCTTCTCGATCATAAACTTTCCACTTACATCCTTGCTAATGTACTACATTAATAAACTTGCAGACACTTTGCAAACATTTATTTGCTTTCTTCGGCTTTTTTTTTTTAACAAGCTGAATTAAAACAATTAAATTAAAACCAATCTCAATCATGTTGTATGCATTGTTTTATACTAGTAAAAACCACCACTAATTGAAGCCTTCTCCAATTCTATCCTTAGACAGCTTGTTATTTGCATTTAACACTGGCTTTGCAAAAATTGTTTTAAAGAAACCAGAAGGAAGATTTCAATATCATCCAAGTCAGTAATTTCAGGTGCATTTCTCTTCAAGAATCTTGTAGCAGATGCCATGTATCCCCAAGAATTAATTTCCTGTTTCTGTCTGTCCAGATGTCAAGGACAACGTCAATCTAAGAGGTAGAAAAATAACTTTAAGGCACCTTTCTTTAGGAAGAAAACACTTCACTTCAAGCCTTAACACATTGACAGCTTTGATAAAAATAGGATTTAATTCAAGACTTTATCCTTGGCAGATGTCTTGTCTCACACATTAAGTTGTGTACACTTGTAGTAAATATATTTCCATTCAAAAAGCAATTGCTGTGGTGCACTGAAAAGTCTTCACCCCATTTTACATTTAGAAATACAAGATTACAGTGTGCAACACTGGCACAATATTAAGTTAATAAGTCAAGTATACATTTCTGATAAAGAAATTGCAAAACCCACAAACCCATTTTATTAATGAATCCTTAAGGCTAAAAAAGTTCTTAAGTATCAGTTAATTTCTCCAGATTTTACCTCAGAAATATTTCTGTTGAGAGCAGGAAATTTTTCCATGGGTAATTAACACAAGAATAAAACTGAATGACGTAGAAATATGTCCCCATTTCTTATAATTTTTGTTCTTAGATCAACAACTGGAAGCTGGAGACTCTTGTATTTACAAGGCTGGGTAATGACTTATGACCCTATTTTATTATTGATTATATTTTTAATTTTTCTTGGATTTGCACCCTGAGTAAAAGTGAAAAAGAAATGTAACTCAATAGAGTGTACACATTACAAGTCTTCCTCTCAGAAAAGAAACTGTTGGAATCAACCAAGTCTCCAAAATTCTTGCTTTATTCCTGGCTTTTCTTTTAAAACCCTTGCTCTGCCACAAGGAAGTTTTGGCAAAACATTTCTTTTGAGGAGGGGGGAGGAGGTAGAAAAGTAGAGGGAGGAACCTAAAAATCTCCACCTTTTGGCCATCTCAAGTCTGCCTGGAAGCTCAATATGATGCAATTAATGAACGGCAATCCTCCACCTTCAGTGCTTCCTTCCCTTTCTCGAGACAGATGTGCTAACAGCATGGCACCTTCTTTAAAGGAACTCAGTTTTATGGAAGCTGATCTCTCAGCAAGGCACAAGTGGCTACAAGCTTTTGGCTGCCCCATGTATTTTCAAGCAAAATCACTGTGTTTCTTACCAAATATTCAGAGACCATATCAGAGATGAAAATCATTTCTATCCAGAGACCAGCAAATGCCTCTTTTTTTTTTCCAGATTTTTGAACGTCCATGAATGTTAACATATTCTTTGGTTGCCTTGGAAAACATCCTTATATACAAATGTATCTTGTTTGCAAGCTTTTTTCTCATATGGGGCACACATTTTACTCTGTTTAGCTGGAATCCTATTCCTTCTACGCATATCCTGATACGCAGCCCCAAACCAGTTCTCTCCCCCCATGCTTTTACATCTTGCAAGACATACAATGCCACCCTCTCCTCACTTATATCCAAACTCAAGAAAGAAAAACAGCTCAAAATTCAGCCTATCTGGGTGCCTACAATTAAACACCTAAATAAGTTACCTGTTAATCAGGGATGCTAAATACCTACAGTTCCTGCAAAAGTCAAGAACTGTAGAAAACTAGGATATTTCAGCCCCCACAACCTCCATTTCCCACCTGCCCTCAGACACAGAAAGCACATTCTCAGCTTTACTTACCACACTCATGGTGTTATGCTCAATGACACTGGATAAAGCAATTTTAAACAGAAATTAAGTTATTGAATTGGATTCTCATGCCTAAATTTCACCACAGAAGTTTGATTTTTTAGCTTAAACATTACAGTAAAAAAAAACCCAAGAAGATAGAAGAAAACAACTAGATACACAGAGTCCCAGATTTCCTTCCAAGAGGAAGCACAGTGCCAGGAAGCATTATGGATATCAACCAGCTGTCATGAAGGACAGAGAAGACACCTGCTCGTACCATGCTTCATGCTTCACAGAATAAATAAATAAAATAAAATCTTACCCTTGAGTCTCCCAAAAAGTTAGTTTTCCTAACATTGCCAATGTTCTGACTCAAAGAAACATCAGCAGAAAGTAGTGATCCCTAACATATTTAAAGTGTTTGTGGAGATAAGTTTTGTCTCTCTCCCTAAAAAATTAGACTAAGCTTCAAGTACTATTCATGAACTGTGGAAAGAGCCACAGTTTTAAAATATTTTTCAAAAAAGACAAAATTTTCTATACATTATCTCAGAGTTAACAAAGCAATATGCACTTCTACAGAAAACAAATGATTTATAAAGGATGCTATGAACTGTTAGAAGTGGAGTTTCAACAGCTTCAGACCAACTAATACGTCATTTGAACAAATACTGAACAGTAACTGAACAGTAACAGTAAGGGATAGGAGAATGTTTTCAATGGATGTATTTGAGATACCTCAGTTGAGAAACTTTGAGACTAAATCCCAAAAACTTCTAATTATTTTCACTTCAGTGTTTTGTTACTAGGCTTCCAAGTAGAAATCCTGAAGTGGCTCTATCTTCCACTTGCAGCTGAAGAGCTTTGCGCACAGCACCAGAAAAATTCCTGTTGCTGGAAGTCCTCAGCTGAAAGGGGAGACTCTCCAAGAAGACAAACCTATGGCAACCTCAGGAAGGGAAAAGCAATTGCCCATTTCATATCTGTTTTGAAATTACTTTCTTCATTCTACATAAATTAACAACGCTAGGAGACTTCCTAGGAAAAGTAAATTTTTCTTACAGGGTGCTGGAAAATTTTCATGGAGAACTGGCTGAAGATCTTGTGTGAAAAGGCTGTCAGCAGAAATATGCTATTCTGCAAAGGGATGCTGGCTTAGCAATATGCTTTAAAATAAACTAATCACATTGAATATTTCTTCTGCCTTTTCCCATCAGCTGGTCATAAAGAGAGAAGCAAAAGAAAGAAGTAAACCTATCTGAGAATGTTTTCACCCTAAAGGAGCATGGGAATAGACAGCTCAAGAGTTTTGCCTGAACAGCTATGGTGATTTAATAGTATTTCTCTTGGCAAAAGTGTCCAGATTAAAGACCAAAACCCAGTATTTTAATTTTTTTAGCAGTTCTTAGTTATTTAAGCATCTCACAGGAAGAATGCTAAACTTCAAATATTCAAGGCCTGAAAACAGCAGTGGTAATGACAAAGTAGAGATTCATTTGAGAGTCAATGCAACCTATGAGAGTCATAAGAATTACAATAATTCAAAAATCACCCACAAGTATGTAGAGTCTGTTTTACTTGTGGTGCTTAACAGAGGTTGGCAATTTCTATGTGTTTTGCTTTGGAACATAATCTGAAACAACAATTTGGGTTTGGCACTTACTGATATACCAGCAATTAACAAGTTGTTAAAAAACATCACAATCTTTTGAAGACCATATTGATCCTTGGGGTATTTTCCTGATCTTTACACTACCTGCTTCTTCTTATATTTTAAATTACCTTCATTTACATGCAGATAATAAAAATATGCCTTTATTTGACTCTATTTAACCTACCATTGTCAGACCAACAAATCTTTTTTTTACATTTGAGCAACAGTTCAGCAGGAAATCAGCCCAGCAATGACATAAAAGAAAAAATCCTAACTTTTTCTTTAGATCTTCTTTGCTTTGGGATACTATTTTCAAAGTCCTCAGATCTTTCTCAAATTCCTAATTATGTATTTCTTTTCTTATACCCTCAAACAACTGCTAGACTTGGGGCAATCTAGAGTTCCAGGACCTTGCAGGGAAAACCTGCCCAACAATTTAATTTCTGTCTTACTCGCAGGAAGGGAGTCCCTTTTGGAGAGCAGCAGAAACCACAGTTCAGCCAGAGCAGTTTTAGGTTGCCCCTATAGCAAAAACTCGTAAGCTGCTATTGCAGCCTAATGGGGCTGCTGGTGTGCATTCACACAGTCCTACTGAAATGCCCTCCTCATTAAAAGGGTTATTCAGAAGCCAACGTCTGCACTGACTTTGGTTTCTAAATAACTTTAGATTCAATGTCAGGGTCAAAATAGGGCTCCTGAATGGCTTCAGGATGGCAGAGTACCTGGTGATCCCTAGGATTTGTGAATTAGTGCAAGGAAAGGGGAATCAGTAGATGAAGATCTGGTTATTTGGTCAGGTTTCTTTGCAATGCAAGGTCTCCTCCTTTTACGCTAGTGTACTGTAAATTGCCAGGGAATTGCGGCAAAGGATAACAGCATTTTGTCACAGTTGTGATTAAGAGACTGAATCTTTAGTGCCCCTTTAAATTGCCTCTCCTGTTGTCCTAATTCAAATAGAATTTCATTGTTTTCAATGCGTGGGAGGAGGATTCAGGGGGAAACAGTAGCAAATTTTACTTCTGTCCCAGAGAGGTATGCAAACAAACAGCAGAAGTGAACTTCTAGAGAAATTATTTTACTGCCTATTAGTGTCTGCCAGTTCTCATAGATCCATCAGGATGCATGAGAATTCCCTTATAAAGTAATTTATGTGCTGTGCTGCAGAGCAGCACTTTACTCTTTTGATCTCTGATATTAGGGATAACAAATTTGCAGGCACCTTCAGATTTCTCAGCACTGCCATGCAGTCTAAGCTGGACTGGTCTGACTGCTGCTTGTTCCTTTAACTCGGTTTTATGTAACACATGATTATCTCAAGCATAGCCTGGAAGCAGGCAGGACTTTTAAAACTGTTTGGAGAACCTGATTAGAAATAAAAAGGGCTTCATTTCTGATCTTACCTTTCTTTATGTCCTGGATTCAGCTGGGATAGAGTTAATTTTGAGATAGGTAAGGACAGACACATCACTCTGTAAACATTTTTTCTTGGTTGCTTAAGCTTGGTTTTGCAGTTATGCAAAATATATCAAAATATGGTGTGGGTGAATGTTGGGTTTTTATGGTTTTCATGAAAAATATGGCATATGCCCTTCCAAAGCCGGGAAAATGATGATAGCATTGCTTTCTCATCCTTTTTGGAGAGACTATAACTCTCTTATCCAGACCACCTTCATGGTATCAGGTATCATGGTATGCTGTACACCTGAGGCCTTGCTGTGCTCCAGTACAGAAAGCTATAGTTCCTTGCTAAATGTCTGTACATGGATTTGAAAATATACTCATTATTTCTATGTGAAAGAGCTCTCTGAAAACCTTATGAGACAACTTCACCCCACCCTCTTCACTTTCTTTCACAGGTATAAACGTGCTTCTTAAAATGTTGTTAAACTTGTTGTGAAGGAAAGTTCTCCATTTTGTACAGATCACTCAAACAGAAATCTGTCACAGTTGCATGCAAGTTGCATACAGTCTTTCTTGGGACTTTTGTATCTTCTTCTAAAGGAAAACATGGATGTGTTTTATGATACCATTTTCTTAAGGCATATGATGGTTTCTTCTTTTCTCTGCTATCTTCCCGTCTGCTGTCAGTGGAGCTTCAAATGTTCCATGCTTCCTCCCTGAAAAAGAAAAAAAGAATTAAAAAGAAAGAGCTGAGCTCCTGCTGCACATCCCAGAGCCCTGTGGGAACAAAGAGCCAGGAGTGATGGGAGGGAGGATGGAAAACCAGTGGGAATAGGCAGGAGACAGGCAAGGCGGTGGGGGAAGGGGCCATGGGGCAGTGGGGGAATGGGAGCAGAAAGGAGCCAGATCTGGTAAGCTAAGGAGAAGCCCGGTAGGAGAAACTTCTTTGTTTGCAGGAGACAACAAAGGGGAAGGGGAAATGATGGAAGAAGCAGAGCTGTTGGGTTAGAAGTTGTTCGTTGTTTCTATCCACACTCTGCCCACACCCACGAAGGGGAAAACGAAAACACACAAGGGGGACTGATTAACATGTGCAAACAAACATGCTTCTTTTGCTCTGCTTGTGACAATTAACTATCTCTTTTTCCTTTTTTCTCCCTTTGTTTGGCATTTGGACAAAAACAATTAGATATGAAAATGTGAAGTTGAAAATCTAATATGGCAAGGCTATAGAAGATATTGACTTCCTTGATCTTGACACATTGATCTAAATATATTTTGTTAGCAGCTCAGAAGTACTGGTTTCTCTTAGACAGGGCTGACTGCTACAAGGAAAACTAACCTGACCGACAGTGATATGATTTTTCTCTAAATCTAAAACTTGAATTTTTTCTGTATCCTGAGAGATTTAGCAGGGAGAAGTTAATGTCACAACTTTTGTATTGTTTGTATACAGAACTGCTTTGTTTTAGGTTAAAAACTCCTAGTGGAAACCATTTATTTGTGGAAAGAAACATCAAATCCCTGTGAGAAATTAATATATATCTTTACTTATCCAGCAGGCCATCTAAAATATCAAAACCAGAGCAATACCAACCTTTTCTAAGTTAACTAATATCAGTTCTTTGCTGTAGGACTGAGTGTTTTCCTCCTAGCAATATTACAGCAGAGTCGTCAGCATTTCAATGTAATCTGCACTACAATGCCCTATGTTAATGCAGACAGATACTTCAAAAACAGAACAACATGTTAATTGTCCCTCCCATATAACTCTTGGGCCTAACAATTAGTACCCACTTTTATTAGCAGTTAAGTGCAGAAATATACCATTTAAAAATCTTACAACCTTTGTTCTGGATTTTAGGTGACTTCCACAAAATGTGTCTTTACTAATTTCTTTTGTAAGCTTTCGTGTCTGTTGTAAACAGCATTTTTATTCCCTGACTTGTTGCCTGGATAGTAAGGCAAAGAAACAGGACACCTTATTTTGCTAAAACTTTTGTTTTCTTTTAAATTTTACTTTAAGAGATTAGTAAAAGCTGGAAAACTTTCTTCATTTGTCATGGATGAATTTTTTTCCCATCTCTTTATCTGCTGTACTTGGAACTCTGAATTTGGTAGTTGGAAATTAAGCTATCCTGGGGATTAAACGCTTCAGTAATAAAACTGGATTAAACTTCAATTTCTTGATCAAATCTGAAAAGAAACATGGCTCAAAAGAGAGCACTATCAAACTCAGGAAGATTTTCCCTGTGAACGTGAATTATCAGAATAGTCATGTTCTTACAAAACAAGCTGACCAATCCCATTTCTGCTCTTTTCTGAATACTCATTGCTGGTTTCACTTTTCACCCATTTATTATTTCAGTTGCACTGTTTTAAGACAGGCTTTGTTCTGTGCAAGATAAACAAAACAAGCAGCGATTCCTGGAAGTAAAAAATTAACTTGTCCTGCCAGTTCCTTTTCCTGCAAGGAAATTGCACTGTCCTTATATACTCATCCCTGTCCTGCTAGTAACCAGGGTGTTCAAGTCTTAAACCCAATCTCTTTTGCATGGTTGTGGTGTGATAAGTACCCTCCAAAGGCTTGCTTACTTAGCAGCGGCCGCTAAACACAGTCTAGTAATACCTGCTGTAGGGCTTTTCCTGCCGCAGCTGGGGGGGTGTTGCTGGCACTTTGACTCCATCCATGCCTAAATGAATCAAGAGTTGGCCAGTCAGTCCTCAGGCACCAGGAAGGCACTTTACATACCTGGCTAAATTTGCCTTGCAATTTACAGCTGTGAGAGGAAAAACATTTTGCCTGTCCCTTTCATGTTCTAAAGAGCGAGGGAAACAATTTTTACATATATACAAGTTGGGTGTTTTATCTCACACAACTTTCTGGTGCTTACACATTTTCTTCTCCATAATGAATGATTAATTTTTTTAATTTTTTTGAAACTCCTAGCTCTCAGTGGATATTTTTAGTTGAAAATAATGACTCATCTATGAGAGTGTTTCTTTTTTCTTCTCCACTGACCATCTTTGATTCTTTAAAATGTTCTCATCCCTCCCATTACAAGAGTTGTGTTCTCTCATACAGCTGAGGGTATTTTCTCTGCTACCATGGTCTGTATATTTCTATGAGCAGCTACTGAGAGAGTGTAAAACAGCCCACTCATATGTGAGATATGAAGATTTCCACAAAATGAAACTCAAAACCATGTTTTACAACATACCAAGAATATGAACACACTTCTAAATATGCTTATTTTTACTGTTTCCTGGAAAGCTGAATTTATTGATTCACACTCAGTTTTGTTGCGGGCACATACTGGTACATGGAAGGTCCTACACTGGAAAATATTTCCTTCCAATTCAGTTGTGGTACAAAATAAAGAAAAAAATCACTGGTTTTGCTGTTTTCAGTACTGGAAGTGTATGAGCTCAAATGGAGAAACTCAGGTTTCATTACAGCAGTTTAAGCTTTGAGTTGCAGCAATACCAACCATTCTGAAAAATCACTTTACAGATTTGCTGCAGAAGAAGATGAAAGAGTGGCAAAAATTCTTGTCTTCATTTAAGGCCAGAATGATTGTTAATACCAAAAATTCCAAGTATTTATAGATAGTCTGTACCCGATGTAGCTTTTGGGGAAGTTATAAAAAAGCAATTTCTTGCTTCTATATTTTAGTAGTCCCTTTCCAGTTTAGGAGATTTCTTCTTTATCTGCATAATTAGTCCAATCAGTAAGCCTTGATTTAGCTACTTAAAGTTAAAAAACCAAACAAAATTTCACCATTACACTGAAGAATTAAGCCATGTAAATTCATAGAATCAGTCAGTCCTGAATAAGAAATGTATCATCATTGTAGTTACATCATCTTATTTGAAAATACTTCAGTACTTTGCTACTTAATTAGCTTCATTAAGGGAGAAAAATACAGTATTTACAGAAGTAAGCATTTTCACAGAATATGTATAATTTGAATTGGAAAAATCAATACAAAAAATAATCTGGTTTTAAGTCAAATCTGAGTCCCAATACTACTGTTTGTTAAACCAGTCTAAGTGTCTGGAGCCAAGCACAACACCTGGCTGCCTTTGAGCTGGATTCCACATAAGGATACTGGCTTATTTCTCATGGGGCTCCCTTGGCTGGACTGCACAGCCTATTTTATGTGTGATGCAAGGAGGTCCCCACTCTGGTAAGCGGAGGATTCAAGAGTGAGTGTAGCACAGGAGCATGGGGTCATGTGGGAGCCTGACAGAGGCAGGCTGTACTTTCCTTTCTTTTCTTTTTTGAGTTACAGCCCCTGTGAGTCAAAAGAACTCAGGTTAACTGAGCTGACCCAGAGCACTTGGTGTCATTACAACAAATGAAAATAACACCATCGGAGCCAAGAACATCAGTGATTCAATGAGGGACTTTTTGAGTTTTCAAGTCAAAATTCAGTTTTCCTGTTGCCAGACTGAATCTTGGGATTTCTTTTGTGGGTGAGAACAAAATATTTTACTTTCTTTTTTTTTGTTTTTCAGGAAGGAGAATATTTCAAAATTCATGAATTCTCATTTTTCATCAGATCCACTCCTAATCAGACTCCCAAAACCTGTACTTTTAAAGTTCCTAGTACTACATTTTAGGGCAGAAGTATTAATAACAGTATGTGCATGCCTATATACAGCAGTAGAGTTGAAGTCTTTGTGTGTTGCTGCATTCAGACTTGTACAAAGTCAAACCCAGATCTTCCTTTAAATTAGACAAAGCTTCCAAACTTGATTCAAGAGACTTATGGAACCAAACACAATTGTGTGGAATCTATGAGGAGCAACATACCAGCACTGGATGCTTCAGAGCCATGTCCTGAAGAGTCAGAGGTTTACTTCTTGCGGGGCTAAAGCACTGGCACTGGATTTCTGCAAGGTACATAAAATACACCTCTGAAAAGGCTTATTACAAGAAATTAATTTCATAGACCTAATTTAAATATTTACAGCATAGTGCAATGTTTGCAGTACAATTATATTAGATATACTTTTTGTATTGTAATAAATTAATTTTCTGTCTTGTCTGTTTTTTAGAGCATCTCTTCTCAACATCAAACCTTCCCGACCTCAACCGAAGAGAAATTATTAGTAAAATGTTTCTTAGAACACCTAAAAAATTTATCTAAAAATGAGCTGTGAAAATTTTATTTACATATACTTTTGCATTCAAGGAAAGTCAAAATCAGTTTCTTTCAAGGGTACCAAAGTCGGCACAAATGGC
This sequence comes from Corvus moneduloides, assembly GCF_009650955.1. Taxonomy (NCBI): domain Eukaryota; kingdom Metazoa; phylum Chordata; class Aves; order Passeriformes; family Corvidae; genus Corvus; species Corvus moneduloides. The sequence goes on along the minus strand of NC_045478.1, from coordinate 81,772,024 downwards.
AGAAATCCTTGGAAGGTAAATATGTGCCTTGCTCTGTTTGAAGAAATCAGGCTTCAAAACAGCAAAGTTATAGACTTTTGAAAACATGCATCCTGGTTTGCACAGCAGGTTTTTAACATCAGAAGCAAACACCAGGATGTGATGTTCTGAATATTCACTTTCAGTATATTTGAAAGCTCACACCTACTTGTATTTGAATGTGTGATTACTTTCAGTGCTGCATTGTTCTGAAACAGTTACAAAAAGAAAAGGGCATTGGAGACCTTACTGTTTATAATAAATCATGTTTCTGCTTTCAGTCAGGGAATGAAAGAATATAGGCATTTTACTCACAGGAACTACTATTTCTCTTGTAGAAATAAACTTTAGATAGAGCTTCCTGCAAAAAAGGCTGTGATCTAGGATGTATGCTGATTTGAATCATTATGTGGAGAAATATACTCACATTTCTGTGACCCCATTATCTTCATTTCTCAATTCATAGAAAACTTTGTATGCTTTGGAAGATCTTTTGCAGTGCTGTCCCTGATGCTTTTTTCTGGCCAAAACCGGAAATGTGTTTTCCTCCTCACTTTCTCAGTGACACTTGTTGATTTATGTTCTCTTGGAAATAAATAATCCACCTCAGGATAAGAGAAAAACAAAGCTGAGCGACAAAAACCAATTCTGCGCCCTCAGAGAATAGTGAATGCAGCTAAAGGGGATCAAATATGGTCACAATCAATAACGTGGTCAGAACTGAATGCATCTTTCAAGCTTTGGCTTGAAACTTCTGTTAGTTACTGGAACTGTTCACTGCCTTTGAGCCTAGACCGTAGTTTTAGACTGAATTTTGGAATGAATAAGAAAGTTCATTTCTGCCAGTTGACCTGGGGAGTGAGGTTCATGGCTAACTCAGTTCTGAGTTCACCAGCCTCGATTCATCATAAGTGACAGAGGATGGCTGAGATAGGGAGAAGGTGAGACGCTTAAAGTAGGTGCTTAAAAATAGGTGAAAAAAAAAATGCTGTCAAAATTAACTCCTATTTTATGTGTTTCCTGTACCAGAGTAACACAATTAATACCTCCATGCGCACTGCTTGTTAAATACACAGTATGAAGAAGCAATTGGAGGAATAATGCAAAAGAAGAAAGTAAAAGAATAGTATTTAAAGGTTTTGTTTCTTCAGAAGAGCCATACATCCCTTAATTCAGTAAGAATGTCCCACAGTCTGAGACTATCATAAGCCATTAATGGGAGTTTTTGGTTTTGATATTCAGCAAAGTATTAGCTAAATAAGGGGAGTATTTATTTATTCCTTAATTCTATCTTATTTTTTGAAATAATTGTTCTTTAGTCAAATATCTGTCATTGATATATCAAAAAAATCAGAAATCAATTTAAACAAAATGGGCCTTTACTCTCAGATTTTCCCTTTGACTTTTATTTCTCTTTTTAGTAGCAAATATTCAGCATTTCTTTTTATGGTGTACTATAATAATAAAAGCTTAAAAGTTTTACAACAGTTCTGAACTCATACCTGCAAACTTGTATTCTGTAAAGGTCCTGATATCATTTGCTTGAAAGGCTTATCTGTAGATATTAAATATCATGAGATATTAAAGCCCATTTTCAAAGCCTAGAAGATCGAGAAAAAATAAACTTTTTTAATGGTTCATACTTGAGAATATAGCATTTCTAACCTGCAAGGTAATAAAAACATGAAATGTAGATACAAAAAACTATTTTAAATGTATTACTTTATGCTTGGTGCCAATTTCTTTGAACTCATTTTATTTCAATAAAAGTAATGCGGAACAGGGAGAGGTTGAAAACAGATGTGAACTCCTGCCCCTCCAGTCTTCTGGGCAGATTTCCCACTGATCTACCAGAAGTGCACTTTTTCAAATAACTGTTAAAATAAAAATTTTGGTTAGAGCTAGCTCTGATGAGAACAAGTGCCAGGGGTTGTTCAGCCTACAGTCCTTGTCTGCCCACAAACTGGCACTTGGGATTACCAGATTTCTGCTGCCTCAGTCCTGAACTCAGCTTTATGCCAATCATACCAAACTACAAGGTGGCTTCAAAGGTTTCCATGTGTAAACTCGCTGCCTCTCATGCTCATCTGTCCTCTAAAAGCTTTCACTGAAAAGTTAGTTTTACTTAAGACACCCACTTCTCCCACCCCAGTACCAATACTCCTTAGGAAAGTGCTTTAGTCATTATTTTGCCTGGCAAGGTCTTCATTTAAAAAAAAAAAAGAAAAAACAAAGCAGAAAAGAAAGCTGTGATCATTTGCTTACTAACTGTAACACATTCAGCAGCTGCAAACTCATTGTTTTGCCCCAGCCTCCTGCTCCAAGTAGCAGCAAATAGAATATCATGCTTGGAGGAAAGAACTAAAGCTCATCAATCCATGAATATATGGCAGATATTGTCACTGCTGCTGAATCACTGTCCCTTAAGCAATACAGCAGGCCTGGTATCTAACTGTGGAGCTACACTGAAAATGTGCACCTCTGCATACTGGGGCTCTTCTGGTTCTCTCCCAGCACTACAAACAATCTCCTGTTTTTCTGGAGGACTGAGAGTCTTTTATCATAAAAGCAAGTGCTTTATCAGAGCTCAAGTATGGAAACAGGTTTTGTTTCACGGGAATGAACACATGGGTCAGGGTAAATTTTAAATAGTTTAGCTTTCTATCTAAAATGAAGCCTCACTGTGACTTTGTCCTTGAGATCATTAAAACACGAGAGACCATCAAAACACTGAGGCTGCTCTCTCTTAAGGAGCCAGTGGTATTCCTAAGTGCTTCAGTGAAGCTTAAGCAAGAAGTTTTCAAGGAGGTCCCTCAGCTTCCTGAACAAGATTGGGGTTCTACAAGGAGAGGACTTTCTTTAACAACAACACGTACAAGTCACCACTCTGATCCTCCAGTTCACGTTCCTAGAACAAGATTCATTACACTTCTATTTTAATGCTCTGGAAGTTGGAAAAGGACTTTGAAATGGGAAAACAGTGATCTGGTCTTAGTGCAGCTGGGATTTTCTTTGTGTTGATCTGGTTCTCTGTCCCTAAGGCCTTTTGGTCCAACAGAAATATATTTATTCACGTAACACTGAGCATGAAACAAATTTATAACCTTGCATTGCCAAAATTTGATGTTATACACAGGGAAATAAATCTGAAGTTGAATCAGCTTTTTAGTCACTTTAGTTTTTTGAGCACATGGTCAACATGGGAGCATTAGCGTCAGTTATTTTAATGATTTTTAATATTTGGGACTTTTTTTTCCCACTATTTTGGTAGTCAATAATTGTGAATAACACCCTGCCATCATTTTTGCAAATGGAGAAACAAAAAGAAATATTTGTAAATCAAAAGCTAGTATAATAATGTCTTTTTAAATTTTACATAAATCTGTTAAATAGTGGAGTTACTTGCCCTTTTAAATAAAACTCAGAAGACCTGAATATATCTTAATACAACATTAAAGATTTTTGTGACATAATGATAATGACAGTAGTTGACCTCCATAATCATAAGTTGTCAAATAAGTTGATAATGCCACAGTAAGAAAGCAAATAAAAAAGGTGTCTTTCATGTTGAAAATATTTCTTACTCCTTTTACAGGTTTTGTATTGTAAGTAAAAAAAAATAAATTAGACTCTGTGTCTATTATGAACTGAGCTTACTCAAAGGAATTTCCCTGTTTAAATCAATAAGGAGATAAACATTGTCTGCATAATACTATGTAGCACTGGACATTTAATGACCTCCTGAAATTCATATTCACTCAATTCATTTGATGAAGTATTGCACTGGACTCAGAAATGCTCTGACAAAAAAAAGATTGACTGTAAAAAAATCTTTGGCTTAATTACAGGGGTTTTTTACTATATTGGAATAGCTGTAGAGAGATATAATGTTCTTCATAAAAAAAAATTTATATTATATATTTGAAAATAGTTAATTTTTAACTTCCCCTACTCTGATGACTGGTCCAGCAAGCAAACATGACTTTTCACTAATACTGTCTGCTTTTCATTATTTTAATATGTAACTGTATCCCTCATATATGAAATGTATATCTACATATAATTTAAAATGAATAAATTGTCATTAATGATTTTGAGTAGCAAGTTTTTAATTTCAACAATCTTTAATTTTTATATGTGTATGATGGCAAATTCATTGAGGTCTTTATTTTGGCTTTCTGCATGAATTCAGCAGCTTGAATTATTTGCCTGCCTCTTGAAGGAAGCAAGTCTAGCAAAAAAGCGAAAAAGTTATTTTATTTCTAATGAGAATTATTTGTTCTCTAAAATTCCTGAGTGACTTCAGGACCAACTGTAAGCTAAGGCTCTGGAGCTGAGCTTCAGAAGATTTCAGGAATCGTTCTTAATGCAGGGTCCAATTTCAATTTATGAAATACTGGTGTGGATGACTCATTATAAAACACTTTCAGCATTCTGTGTTCCACTAGAGTGAGACTAAAGCAATGGGTAGGACTGTACAGAAACAGGAGCAGGGCCATATGCTCGGTGGGCTGCTTGGCTGCACAAGGAAAGGAACTGATACAGCACTGTGGGGGATGTTTTTTTCTGTCCCATATGGAACACTAGTTACAAGTTACAGTGAATTAAACTCCTGAATCAGCAAATTAAATCAGAACAGCGTCGCCTGATGACATCTTTGGAAACAATCTGCGAAACAATCTGGTATATGTAAAATAATGTTTAAGAACAGATGTGACATTCTTTGGCACTGACCCCCCAATATGCCTGTTCCTATGTGGAGTCTTTGGGACTTCAGTGACTTGCTTGTGCAGGGCTTCTTGCAGACCCTGATAGAAGTAATTCCTTGCTACGAAGAACAACAGAAAGGGAAAGTGCAGCTTAACTTTCATCTGGAACTTCTGTCCTCAGGACTTTTGAAGCTGTATTTGTTAAGTGGCACGTCATATCCGCTTGTAGCACCGACAGATTTAAACACATACAGCACTAGTTCTCTGGGTATATGTGAATCTGCTCACATGCACCGTGTCTTTGCTTTACTGGGATTTAAGGAGCAAATGATCCCATCCCTGCTTAACTAGAATATTTGATTTGTCCTTTTGAATCAAAGTAATTTTTTTTTTTTAAGGATCACCAAAATCCTCCCACACTTGGCAAAATTATTTTGGTTGCAGTAACAGAGCATGCCCAAAGTTACTAGAAACCCTCTGCTTTTTCATAATTTAGTCCTTTACGCGTCTGGGGGAAAAAAAAAAAAAAAAAAAAAAAAAAAAAAAAAAAAAAAAAAAAAAAAAAAAAAAAAAAAAAGCTAAGGTGGAGAAGACCAGGGTTCCTGGGAAATACGGAGTTAACATAACCCGGTTTTGTTGCCGGGAGTAGGAAATAGCTCACTCCTGCAGTCAATTTGCCTAATTGATGAGAAGCCTGATTGCAGGCGAAGGAGTGGATACCCCGGGGGCGAAATGCATGCACAGAGGCGGGGAGCTTGTGCGGCGGCTTCACAGAAACGGGGGCTCCTGCGCTGAAAAATCATTTTCCACGATCCATTTTCCCATGTCCAGCATGCCCCCGAGCACAAAGCCTTGTTGCAGACCTGGAGAGAGGGGCCCAGCCAGGGAAGCCGCGGTGTTACCGCCTCGGGGCGGCTGCGGGCCCAGCGAACCCGGAGGCCATCCCGGCTGGGAGGCCGCTCAGCCCCCTGCGGCGAGGCTCTCCAGCAGGAGAAGTCTTCTTTCGCCCACCCAAACGCTCCCCACCCGCAAACAGCACGGAGTTCGCTTCTCTAGTATTTCCTGCTCCATCGCTCCTCCGAGGGGAAACCAGACATGCCCGAGTGACAGCAGTCCCAAGGCTTGGGCTCCGCAGCAGCTGCGTGGTTCCCTAAGCCGCTCGCTCGGGATGCTGCCCTGGCACTTCACAGTACAGTAACCCAGCCCTCGTCTGGGCTTTTGCATCTCGGCTTCATTACTATTACCATGATAAAGACCAGCTTTTTTTTTTTTTCGACTTCCCTTTTCAAGTCTCTACTTGCTCTTGACTTTTCTGAATTTCTCTTTGAAACCTTGACACTTTGGTTGCTCTCCCAGACAGATCTAATTACAAGAGTTCAAAAACCCTTGGGTTTTTTGTTGGGCTGGGAGGTGAGGGAGTGAGGAGAAAGCATGGATAACAGAGAGATGCTGTGAAGATTTGCTGGGACAACTCATCTCCTCCCAAGGCTCCTCAGGCCTTCTCTGCAATTCTGAGGGACCAGAAAGCTGCAGCTGTGAGACATAATCAAAGATCCAGGCTTAGCATCAAACAGAAATACCAAAATGTGAGCCTAACAGGATAAACAGGAATTGGAGGCTGCCAATTGTTTCAGTGTGCAATACTCTGACTTCTTCCAATGAGACCTCACCATTCCTACTTTGAGAAAAAAACTTGATAACAGTTTAAATTTTAAAAAGAAGAAAAACCCATGTGGAGGCTCATTCAAAGCATCACACTGTGAAACAGCATGGGAGCTTACAGTCTGCTACAGCCCTCATTCCATGCTGATGTGAATGAAAATGCCTTTTAATTTTTTCCCCCCTATCTCCAGGATTCACTGGAATTCCTGGACAGTTCCCAAACCAACCTACTCCCCTTAACTCGCAGGATTTTCTGATCCCCATGTTGCTAGGGCTGAAAGGTACCAAAAGAATAATAAAGGTATTTCTGGGGCCCTTTATGAAAAGTTATCTCTCTGACGCAGACATGACAGAACTCAGGTCTATTTTCCTGAGAGCAGCACGATTTCAGTCATGGCTCACCTGGGGGTGGTTTACAGAGATTCTCCTTTATGTCAGTACAAAAAAAGGCAGTCAGCTAGTGAGGACAACATAGCCATCATCAAAACTCAGTGTGAAAAGGAGAACTATGTGTTAGATTTTTACCCTACTGGCATTCATAAATCACCTGGAACAAAGACATATGGGAAAACTGAGCCTAGCCTCAACAGAGTAATTATTTCTGGTATCTCCAATTCAATATTTAGTTCTGTCACTAGAGGTGCTAATACATTATCAGGAAGTTAGGCTGTATATCTGTCTGGAAGATGGACCTTGTTTCTTTTTCTCCTAATTCTTCCCAACCCCTTTCCTTTTCCAGGCCACAAGTCCTTGTACATCCATAGACTTAATCAGTGAGGCTCCTGATTTAGTATTCTGAGGACCACTACTCTGGTAGTACACTATTAGAACCGCTAGACACAGCTTTAATCCTTTTGACAAACTCTATTTATATTCCTCCTGTATTAATCTTAGAGTCCATAATACATCATGCAGTGACAGAGTAGTGGATAATTTTATTAAACCTGTGGATGACACTAGGTGGGAAGAGACTACCAGGAAGCTGGGTTTAGAATACAAAGTGATCTGGACAAATTGAAAGCATGGTCTGAAGCAGCAGCAGCAGCAGCAGGCTATCCAGCACAGACAAATGCAAGACAGTGCACACAGGCAAGAATAATGCACTACATGAAGCCAGGCTGCCAAGCAGCTGCTCAGGGCGTGAGGTGAAAGCTGAGTAACTACAGAGGATTGCAAGCTTAGCAAACCCAAACACTGCAAGAGGAACTAGAAGCATAAACCCAAGCTGGAAATCACAAAACATAATAATTCAGTCATTATGCTGCATTACATCTTCGAGGCAGCACCACATCCAGATGTGTGTGAGCTGCTTCAAGAGGGACACAGAACAGCTGAAGAGAACAATGACGGGCAACAGAAGTTTAGAAAATGCAAGTAATTAAAATGGTGATAGCTTAAAAAAAAAAAAACTGAAGAAATTACAATCTGCAAACCTGTGTAAAGGAATTGATACCTTTTTTTCCTATTTATTTAGTTACTGGGGAAAAATAATTAAAAAATAATTTAAAGAAAGAGGAATGGCTTTAGTTGCAGGAAGAAGGTTAAGGTTCCAGGTTGAGAAATACACATTTTAAAGGTAAGGAAAAGGGGACTCTGGACCAAGTTTGACAGGGAGAGCAGGTGCCTGAGAAAAAGTTATATAAATATCTATTAACAATGAGTGGGTATTATTTGATGCTGCAGTGGGAAGATGAGTGGTTTAGATTATCTTTTCTTTAAAAGAAAAGAATCTTCCAGTTCTACAGTTCCAATAACCTAACAAGCCTAAAACTTTTGAAGTTAACAGAATTTTCCAAGATCCAAGTCCTTAAAAAAATGTATAGGTTTTGACAAGAGTCTCATAAAAATAAACCAAAAAATTTATGAGCTATACTATTGGTTCACCTGTATTTTACCATCCTCTACACAAAGCTGTTATCTGTTCATATTTTATTGTAATATGATACTGGGAAAAATTTTTTGTCGTACGCTTAACTAAGTAAAGAGTGCAACAAGCCATAAACACTCAACAGACGTTTTAAAGGCCATTAGTGTAATGAGATTATACCATGAAGTCTGTCTACAGTACCTGATCTTAAAAAATTAAATCAACACTTCTAAACTAGGAATGATTTCAGCTGAAGAGAACTATCTATCCACATGATCCCTAGTATGCTTTTCTGATAATTCTTATGCCCAAAGACAGAAAAAAGTCCATCAAGGAATGACAGACAGATTTATTATACTAGAGTATATACTAGATTACTAAAAACAGATTATTTAAAAATAAATTAAATGATATCTTAAACTGATTTACGTACATGTTTTTCTTTACCTATGATATATCAAATTACGTAGTTCAACTACAGTTTATCAACATGAATCTAAGCATTCTTTTTCATTTTTTGCTTAAAAGTATTGTATAAAAAACATCACATGTGAATAATTACTCCATGCTCCAAAAATTTTTTTACATTATACAAATCACCTGTGTGTAACACAATTCACACTTTGGTGTCCCCTTTTTCCCTTTTTTGAAGCTTTTAAAACACACTGGCACACAGGACCACATTCAACTCCTGTATAAAGCTAAATTTCCACCTGAATTTGGTGGATTTATAGTAATATCCAATATTACGTTTTCTTTCTTTTTCTTTTTTTCTTTTTTTTTTTTCCTATCAAGCATTGAACATACTCAAGGCTACTGCAGTTACAAAGCACAATGAAGTTTTATGTCACTGATATTACATCTTTGGACTTTACTGGGGGATCACTCTGCATTTTACATCAGGACAGTAGATAATTCTGTTGATTTTTTCCCACCCTGTTCAGTCTGAATGATTTTTTGTATCCCCAGTAAATTCCCAAATTAATTTTCTGAGGCTTGAGCAATACTCGCTGAACTTGTTCCGGATTTCACTGTATCATCCTTTCATCACCCCACAGAAATTCTCTACCTGGTAGAGAACTCATTCAGTTCTGAATTATTAGAGTTTTATCTTTGGATCTGACCCTAACATAGATTAAAAATATCAAAATACTTACTCTTAACTTACAGTCTTGTAAATTAAATGCATATACATGTTCCTACATGGATGACAACAGCAGTTTGCATTTCTCCCAACACACTTTAACATGCATAGACAGGAGTAGGGACATACTAGCTCAAAGTGAACTTTTGGCCTCTTGGGGGCACAGGAAATTTGGTTCCTGAAGCAACTGCAATTCTTCCACAGGATCCCTCCAACTCGGCTTTCAGCTGCAGTAGTACAAATCAAAAGTAACCTCCTGGTGCTAGCATGGATATTGACCAAAAGTTAACACTATATACATATATTAAAAAAATTCAACCTGTGTGTCCTGGAGGTGTGTCCTGGTTGCTATGGGAACGGTAATGATCAATTTCCTGGCTAGTATGGGATCCAAGTACCCTTCAACATAGCTTTAATGTTGTTTTTCACACTTGCAAAAGATACAGATTTTAGATGTAGTTCAGGCATTCCCAAATGGACTAAGCTCTTTTCCCTGACATTTTGCTAGGATGTTTAACTTAACAAAACAGAGCAAAACAAAACAAAAAAAGATCAAACCAACCCCAAACAACGACCAAAAAAAGGGAAAAAAATGCTTAATAAAATAATAGGCACATTGTGATGAAACCCTTACAGTATTACCATCAACATTTCCAGCAACCCCCTGCCAGTATCCATTCAGACTGGTGGCTCAATGTACCTGGGACAGCTAATTAAAAAAGGAAGTGGTCAAAGTCATGCCCTTTTTTTTGGTAAACTTCAAAGGTGATCCCTCTCCTTCCTCCTCTTTACATTTTACTGTCTGGCTTTCTGCCCATCCTGCAGCTGTTGGCTGAGCCTGTCTTTCATGGCGTCAAACCTGCCTCCTCACGGTCCATAAAGTTACAGCAGAGATCGTGATACGCAGGTGTGGAAAAGCCAGAAGTGCAAGATGGGCCCGTTAATGATTTTTCTGGCACCCCATGCTGAGCTGCTGAAAAAAAGAGAGCAGCTCGCAGAAGGCAAGGGACTCTTTGTTTGCAGAGGTATTTGAGATTGTATTACTTCTCCCACAGCAAAGGTGTTGGGTTTTCACTTTAAGGGCTGTTTACAGAAATGATTCACCTTTTATACAGCTTTTAAAAAATGCTTTGAGGCTTTAATTGGACACAGGATTTACATCACACCAGTACGAAAACTCTTACTTTTCACTTAACCCCCCATCAAATCTTTCAATGATCTTGCTCAGTGATAAGCAGCCACCTCCCATTGTGTGGACTTCACAGAGGAAAACAGAAATCAATCTTTAGGGATTCATTTATGTCATAAACTTTCATTTGGAAATTTCTGCGCCCATTTACATTTGGGCAATGAAGGCAGAGGGGACCAACTGCTGGGGGACAAAAAGAACAAAACAGGAAAAACCACAATGATTTGTTATTGTTCTTGAAATAACTGAACAATTTAATAAACTATATCTAAAAGTCTTATCTTATAGAAGTCACGTAAAAGTCTGCTGTATTTTAAACAGTCCTCAAGCTGTGAACTGGGCCTAAAGAACAACTTTTAGCAATTCCAGCTCAAGATTTTTAGAAATGGGTGCCTGAAACTAATAGTCTACAGGAACCATTTTCCAGAGCACACAAGCGACACCACTCAGAATCAATGGGACTTGAATTTTCAGATCATCCAAATACCAAAGCATGGCCTGAGTTTCACAAAATATTTAGTGCCCAACTTCAACCGGTGTCCCTATCCCCCTCTAGGAGAGGGAGCCTGAACAGCTGCTTGTGGGCTTTAAATCTGTCCCTGAGCCCCTAATTAGGTGTGGGATGCTAGCATTTCTGTGACCTCTAGGTCCTAGATTCCCTAAGCACCCCAAACTTTAGGCATCTGTATTTTAACCTTTTACATCAATGTTTTAAAGCTGGACAGTATTTTGGTGCTAACAAAGAGTGAGCAAATAAGGACTGAAAGAAGTAGCAAGTGAGGAACATATTGCAAGGGGATGGGAGGTTTAAGAGGAGTTAGTGAGTCAGAAAAGTGGCAGCTGCACTGTCATCTCTGCTGTGATCTTATATAGCAAAAGTTTAGCAAGGGTTTTTCTACACAAAGCTACTGGGTATTGCCCAAATCTCAAAGGTGCAAGTTCAGTTCTGCAGCTGCTTATCCATCTAGATCTATGCCATGGTTTAACCCCAGCCAGCAGCCAAACCCCATACAGCCGCCCACTCACTCCCCCACCAGTGGGATCAGGGAGAGAATCAGAAGGGTAAAAGATAGAAAACTCATGGGTTGAGACAAAGACAGTTTAATAGGGAAAGGAAAGGCCACACAAACAAGCGAAGCAAAACAAAGAATTAATTCACTGCTTCCCATAGGCAGGCAGGTGTTCAGCCATCTCCAGGACAGCAGGGCCCTATCACATGCAATGGCTACTTGGGAAAGACAAATGCTATCACTCCAAACATCCTCCCCATGTCCTTCTTCCCCTACTTTATATACTGAGCATGATGTCGTGTGGTCTGGAATGTCCCTGTGGTCAGTTGGGGTCACCTGTCCTGGCTGTGTCTCCTTCCAGCCTCCCATTCACCCCCAACTTTCCCACCAGTGTGGCCATATGAAAAGCAGGAAAGGCCTTGGCTCTGTGCAAGCCCTGCTCGCAATGGCAAAAACATCTTGATATTCTCAACCCTGCGTTCAGCACAAATCCAAAACACAGCCCCATACCAGCCACTGTGAAGAAAGTTAACTCTACCCCAGACAAAACCAGCAAACTCTATATGATAATGTGGCCCTTCTGGTTAGCAGTGGTAGATTAATTTCAAGCTCCTGACCTGCTCACGTATTTTTTTCCTAATACTTTTATTTCCATGAACAATCATTTCTAATGCAGCAGTTCCTAGGAACTCAAAGCAGGACTGGGTGCGATCACAAATCTGAAGTCAAGCAGTGCCAACCATAAATGAGCTGGATCCAGGTGCATGATGCTTCTGTGACTGCTTCAGCAGCTGGTTGTGCTACTCAGCAGCTTATGAAGTTCTGAGATAGCTGAACATCTCTTCAAGAAAGACCAGTGGGAACCAGAATGCACCTTATTGTCTGCAACAGTGGAAAATGGAGTGCGGTTTTCTCCACGCCTGAAGTTGCAACTTGCTCAGAGCTGGCATGGCATGGCTTTGCTGACAAACAAATTAATCAAGCTCCTTCTAAAGCCATTGGGGAATGATATGCATGTATTTCATGCTACTCCTAAATCCAGTTCTGTTAACAGAATTCTAAGGGAACTTGGTACACATAAGATGCTGTCTCTGCTATTTTCCAGTTATTGCCGTGGAAACTGTGCCAGTATCTTCAGCATGGAAATATAACACAAACTGCCCAACCCAGGACTCGACAAAGATGGTCTGTAACCTAAAAGAGCAACCAAAGCTCAAAAATCTAACTCAGGGACAGAACTGTCAAGAGTATTCACACAGAGCAAAGAAATAGGGAAAGAGATATAGAGAAGGCAACCACTCTCTATATTTTTGCTAGAAACTTATTTCCCAGCTGTCAGAAGGAAGAGTAAGGTGAGCTCATGAATAACTGCTTTTGCAGGTTCCCTTGAATGCCAGACTAATCTTTAGCTATCCATCCTGCAGCAGTCTGTAATAACCTCCCCACTGTGTCAGCAGATAGATTTTAACAGCAACACACAAGAAGCAAAATCTTTTTTTAAACCAAGCAAGTCTCGTTAGCCTTTGTGCTGCACCCACAAGTCACCTCATTATATGAACTGGTCTTTCACCTTACATTTGTGATGCTACAAAATGTCTTCCCAACCATATGTACCATAGTTCACAACATCTCTGCCATCAGCTTTTCAGGAAGGAAGCTCTGACCTTGCAGCTCTGGAGGGTCATGAGCCAGTGCTCCCACAAGAAAATAAATTTTTAAAAAAGCATGTTAGAAACTGAAAAGCTGAGGGAGCTTGGGCATGGTGGGGAGGGGAAGATGTTGCAGAGTACTGTGGTAAATTATCTGCTGTGCCACAGGACTCTTCTTTAGCCATGTGCATGCTATACAGTCTTTTTGCACCACAATTCTTTTCTCTGGTGATGATGGCAGTACAATAATAATAACTCTGTAGAAATAGCTACCAAGTGCAGTTCTGGTAAGGCCACTGGAAAAAGCTGCTGAAAAACACAGCCCTAATTTCATACACTCAGCTTAGTAATTATAGAGCAAAATTCAGCTGAAAGGAGCCAGCAAGGGCTGGGATTTTCACACTTACCATAGGAAATATTTGCTGGGTTTCTTTTTGGGGCTTTGTGTGTTTATGAGAACAAGGCGGCCGTTGGCAGAGTGCTGATCCCAGAAGTCTAGCTGAGTGCTGTGAGCAGAAGAAAGAAAACAAAGTCAGAAGGATGCATTTCTAAATGCCCCTTGATGTGCCATCCTAAAATTCATCTTCCCCTGGAATAAAGTAACTAACATAAAATGCAGGAATGTTTTAGAGATTGTATTTTCCTTATTGAAGCCAATCTCCATTTCTTTGAAAGAAAAAAGACTTCTGAAGAGGACAACATTATGTTTTATCCATAGTTCACTCTCTTCTCATCCTATGTATTTTCTTTCCATCAGGCTGTATTCTTCACTAATAATAGAAGTAGAGGGCAAATGATTTAGTGTTAGCAAAACAGGTCCTGTTTTACAAGAGCCTGTCTGAAGTAGCCATTCCGTGCTCCCTCAGGTAAAACAAGTGGAAATTACCAGCTAAAGGAGGTTCTGTCCCCTCCTCCTAGTATTTGTACAGCCATATAATAAGCCATATCAAGAAAGCATCTCTAAACAAATCTGAAGATAAATTAGGGAGTGGAATGTGGAGATGATTTTCGTCCAGATCAGAACCAAGGTCTGCCTCCCAAAACAGGGGGCATGAGTTCCAGCAGGAGCACAAGTTGGGAAGAGCTGGAGTTGACAGCTTCACTTTACACAGCACACTTCCATCAATCCAAAATTATTGTGAAATTAAAGTCCTGGCCAGTTCACAATTAAGAATAAAGACACACTCAAAAAAAACAAACAAAAAAAAACCAAACCAAAAAGGCATGTATTTTTTTCTTTTTGTTTGAGCTCTGTGAGCTGGCTCACTCTAGTGTCAGAGATGCTCTAGCAGGAGACCAAGGACATGAAAGGGAGGGGAGCTGATTTAGCAGCATTAGCTGTTATGTCAGCTTAGTTGTAGCACCAACTCCTTTAGAGCTTCTGTGGCAAGCTGATCATTAGCAACAATAAAACTTGAAAACTCTTGAAATTATTTTATTTCTTTTTCTTGCTGGCTGGAAAATTACAGTGGTTCTTTCTGAGATCTGTCATAAAAGGCAGTTATACATGATGATACAAAATCTGTCTCAGAGACCAAGAGCTGAAATAGAGATTTGAAGCTTTGTTCAGGCCACCTAACTCCTCTTTCAACAGAAAAAGAGGGGATGGAGAGGACCCTATTAAGTTTTGCACAAAGGCTGTTCTGGTGAATCCTTAAACACAGTGATTTTACTTCAATCTGTTATTATACTTCCATGAGACCAAGAGAAGTGCAATTATGTTGGTTCACTGTTTGCTCCCATATCTTCCTCCATCTGCCCCAAACCACTGGCGATCAAGTGGCTGCTACGTGCCGCTCCCAGGAGCAGCACACAAGCTGCAATGCACTGCTGTTTCAGAAATTCCTGGGTCTGGCTCTGCTGGAAGTAGTGTAAGTGTAAGGTATTTACACATTTTCATTTCCAGGCATGAGCCAGAGGTGCAAAGGTTCACAACTGAGGCAGCAAAGGCGACCTCACCCATGAGGTAGGCTTGATTGGATCCACTGATGGCAAATTTCACACAAAAGTTCACCTCAATGCCTCAGTCAATTTCAAGACTCTTAGATGAAAGAGTTTATGACAATGATTTACTGAATAAAAACAATTAATGCCATCGGCAGATTTTCATCATTTGACAACACATAACAACTGTGTGGAAGCGATGCACTTGGATTTTGTAATGGATCTGATTTAAAATTTTCCCATGAGATTTGTACTTGGCAGCACAGGAAGATTCAGAATGAGTACATTGAGAAAGGCCAAGTTCAACTAGAAAAGATCCTGAGCAACATGATCTAGATTTGAAGTGGAAGCAGAAGTTGCATGACAAACCTCCAGAGATCCCTTACAACCGCTCTTTTCAATGCTTTTAAATTCTTATATCAGTAGATTTGATCCTCTCACTTTAACAGAGGCATCCTGCTTCACTTGAGTACTTAACCAACAGCACTTACAAATGGTAACAGCCATGGTCATTATCAAAGCTGAACACTTCTCTGGACTATCTGCTTTGGCCAAATACCAGTCACTGCCCCGTGTGACAACTGGATGAAATACAATGGACCCTTGAACAGGAGCAGGGTCAATAATCAGTTACACCCTCCTGGCCTTAAAATGTAATGAATAGGATTAGATGAAGAGATATCAGGGAGGAAACACCCTTTGAAGCTTAGTTAGCATTCTTCAAACTACAAGATTATTAGTCTTAGCCTGGAGAAGAGCTTATGTCCCTCAGAGACCATCTCCTTTTTGCAGCTGGTCTAATTAAAGAAGCCTACAAACAATCTTGTCTGTGTCTTTCTGACCACACAATTCAACACAAACTGCTACTGAGAGGGAAAGTAACTGTAAACATCCCAGTTACAGCAGGCAGATTAGGCAGGAGGCCAGCTGAGCAAAGAGAGAAGGCAGCAGACCAGCCTCCTGGACCTGGTGCCAGAGGTTAGCTATACGTCGTACTTTGCAAACAACAAAGTCCTTGTAGCTCTCCTTCTGCAGAAACCCTGCACAGCCTGCAAAGAAAGGGAGTTATTTCCAGCAATCTCTACAGGTGTGTGCATGCCGCAGTTCTTTTTCAGATTAACATTAATTTTGATAAAATAAAATTTAAGGGTAAGTCTCAGAGCAAAGATGCTCATTATAGTCTTTCTATATGTTTTAGTCTTTCTTAATGTATTAAACATAGGAGCTCTGCTTAAATTTCAGTCCTGGGGAGAAGAAAAAAAAAAAGAAAAAAAGGAAAACTTCACCACAATGCATAACTATTAGAGTCTAAAAAATAAAAAATTGATAAGTGCTTGTAAGACAAGTAACACTTGCATTTCCTGCATGAAGAAAACAAGGGGGAAAAGAAGACATCCAAAGAGGGAAAGGATCAGTCATTCAACCTAGCCTCCTGACTCAGGAGAATCGATTTTTTTGCTGCCTGCTGCATGGTCCTGCAAGTCAATGCAGATCCTGACTTCTTGCCTCAAATTTGTTTCAGGAGAGATTTTGCACCCATCAGGCAAAGTGTGCCAGCACTGGAGTGAGCAGTGTTATCGGGTGTTAGCTGCAGCACTCTGATACATCCTTGAGAACTAGCACATCATTAGGGATATTTTCACAATGGAATGTGTGGATCTTAGGTCCATGTCAGACAGAACTGAGAATGCTTTCAAGAAGGAATTAAAAAGTCTTTAACAACTTTTAATAACTGTTCATTTAAATGTCCTTTATCCATATGACTTCAGCACTATTTTTGAAATTTTCAAAAAAGTTTTGATAAAGCAACTCTGTATGGTCTTCTGTTAGAAAAAAAAAAAAAAAAAGAAAGAACACACAAAACACCCAACCAATGAAACACACACCACCACCCCTTTCCCCCAAATGGAGGTATTTATTTTTTGAAATGTGCTCTAGAAGAGAAATTAACAGGAAATATATTTCGCGGTGCAATACCCACTATAACAGATACAAAATCTGAGTCTCCGCACTTTGGGCAGTTATTGCCACCTCCCTGAATTAGCCACAGTTTACACCTACTTGCACTGATATAAATGACAACACAAGAGCAAGGTGATAGAAAACAGGTCTGCAATGTCTATCCTCAGCCAAACACACCTGCAACCCTCTTACAGAGCAAACTATATATTGCAGTATCTCTAACTTGTGTATACTACAATAACAGTGATAACCTCTGTGGAACTACATGTAACATAAATTACACATTTTATACACTGGACTTACAAGAGATTTCACATTGACCAATATATACGTGAACATTGAAACCCCCCTGCTCACATGTTACATTCTAAGCACATTTTAAAATAAAATAGGATTTGTTCTTTGGCACAGCTGACATGCTCCCCCAGCAGCCACCTTGATGAAAAAAACAGTGAGAGTTCACACTCACCAAGGACTTGTCAGCACAAGGCATCACAGTTCCTGAAGAGCACTTCCAATTCCCACAGGTAGGTATCTGTCTCAGTGACACAGCTTCAAGGGCACACTGCAGACACCTGTGAGATTAAATATTAAACTCCCTGGTCACACTGGCATGCAACCTCAGCCATTATTATTTGTAAACTACATGGCTGAACAACCCCAGATTTTCAGAGAAAGAAGTGATACTGTGGTCCAGACTTTCACTGTGACTTTGCTGAAAAGCATGAAGGCTGTGTTGCTTCCAGCCTCCCTTATCTATGCTGCTAAAAATGAACTGACACAGATCATTCTACTCATCAATCACCCCCACTGGGATGTCAAGAGACCACCAATAGCATATCTGAGACTACTCCACTGATGAAAGAATATGTGCTTAAGAACTCTACATGTTTTCCTGATCATCAAGTTTCGCTCCAGAGATAACTGGAAATGTTTCATTTGAAATAATTTCCTGAGGGACAGTCTTACAGAACAGCTATTCAGATTATTTACCTGTAGCCACTCTGTGTAAAGAAGCTTATTCCTTAGAATTGCCAAGTGTGTGAAAGTAAAAGCCTCTGTCAGAAGAGTTGTCTGTCTATCCACAATATACCATCCACTTTGAAGCAGTTTCCACATAGATGGTTTCCCATCCATAAAACACATGCTTCATAACCAGAAAACCACTGCAGTGGGGTCCCCCTCGAGTAACTTTATTAAGAACACATTAATGTCCTAGTGAAGGATAAAAATTAATTTCAAATCCATGCCTTGTCTCTGATACAGGGAAAAACAAGTCTTTGATGAAATACAAAATAATAAAGGATTAACTGCCTTAAATGTTCTAAGCAAACAATGATTTTTCATTCTTAAACCCCAAACTCTATTTTTAGAGATTTATCTTATACGCCTGCTTCTCTTTCCTAGAAATAATATACAGTACCTGATTTTTACCTAGATTCTCTGGCATCTCCAGCTCCATATCCAATTCTGTTTGCTGCTAAAGTTAACAGTAACTTTCAAATGAAATTAATGTTAATACTTATAACTTTAGAAACGTTAATCTCAGCTGCTGTGTCTAGAGTTAAAACAGGAGCAGCTGGTGTTCAGGAGGTTCTGGTTTGGGAGTTATGGATGCCAGTGGAAGGTGGACTGGAAAGAAAAGGAATTTTGTTT
This sequence comes from Corvus moneduloides, assembly GCF_009650955.1. Classification (NCBI taxonomy): domain Eukaryota; kingdom Metazoa; phylum Chordata; class Aves; order Passeriformes; family Corvidae; genus Corvus; species Corvus moneduloides. The sequence continues at coordinate 81,753,214 of NC_045478.1, read as the reverse complement.
ATATGACTGATGAAAATTTCTTGCCTATCAGCAGCTGCTTTCATTAACTTTCTTTACAAAAATGTGAAAGAATTTTGGTGTGGGTCCTCAGAACATGCAGTTCCTCAAAACTCCACATCAGGAGGTGCAGTCTCTCCTCCTTTCCCTGCACTGGGGACCAGGCCCCACCACCCACAGACCCATTTCTCCTAAGGCAGGTGTGCTTCAGTCATGCCTGGGAGGAGGAAAGGCCAGGGTCTCTTTCAGGACAAGAGGCACTGGGCATACATAAAGTGGTACTGCTCTGGGAAAGAAAGGCTGGCTGAAGCATGAAGTGGACCAGTTTGGGGATTTATTTTGTTGTTATTAGAAGCTAATGTGGAGGGAAAAGAGGGGAGTCATATTCTTCACTTTCTAACATTCAAGTACTGTAGCAGTCACCAGACACACAAAACCCCGGGTCCCAGGCCCTCCTTGGTATTTAAACTTTTGCCTCATCCCTCTGAAGCCTCATGCTCCTACACACAATCAGCACCTCCTCCCTGACCCATCCTGGCCCCTTCCTTTTTCCTCTTCCTCTGCTGTGCTGAACACCACATGCACCTCACTCAGTTTTGTCCCCTCTCAGCTCTATGACAGTCTGCACTAAATTTCTCCTTCCTGACTCTGACCCTTCCTTGTCACCCTTTTTCTCCTTTAAAACTTACCTTAGCTTTGGCCCCTACTTTTGGATTTATGTCTATTCTGTAAGGAAGGGATACCCAGTTTATTTTAACATGCAAGCTCAAACAGTCCTAAGTTTGATCCAGGCTGCAAGGAGCAGACTGTGGGCACTTCTAATGCCCCCCAGTCCTAACAAATCCCTCTCTATGTTCCATTGCAGCCCAGCATATATATGGATTTCCCATCACCCTGGAATGGCTCCCCATTCTCCACTATCTCTTGTCCTGTCTGTGAAAGCTCTTCAAAGCTCTACCCTAGGTGTCATCTTCTGTATCTTATCCTCAGGGAGCCTCTCCTCTTCACACTGATATAACTATTACCTTTAGGTAAATGGCTCACAAATCTACATCTCAATACCAAAGTGATCTCCCTCAGTTTAGCACTACACATTTAATAACACTTCTGATCTGCTGCCCTGGAAGGATGACTATTTGTTTAAAACTAAACTTTGCAGATATTACTGAGCAGCTTGTCTTTTTCCTTTTATGTTATTTCCTCTTCTCCATTGCTGTTAGCAGCAAAATTCTTCCCATTTCTAAAACTTCAATTGTCAATACCTACTTTTAATACCTATTTTTTGTACCTACCAGTTCTGGAATATTTCCTACCTTTCAAACTTTTCTCCACAATAAAAGAAATAAATCCAGACAACATGCTTCTCCATATCTTGGCCATCTTGATCTACTACAAATACTTTCTTCTGCAGTTCTTCACTGTTCCTGTCTTTTTGGACCAAAAAGACAGTCAGTGATGAACAGAATGATATAAATGCATTACACTCCCAGGACCTGTTGCACTTAGATATAGTAAGGTAATCACAGGAACTTTAATTACATTAAAAATAAAATGCAGCAGCAGTAACAAAAATTGTTGATCTAGCTCCTCTGTGACTTCCCTTCCTGTACCACTGAATTTTCAATTCCTGCCCCATTATCCCTAAGTTCTATGCCAAAGCTGGGTAAAAGCTCTTGCTTGCTGGCTTTTTGCAGTGCCAGTGATGAACATGTTCTCAAAATGATATTTTAAAAAGTAACTTGGCCTTGTATTGAAAATCTCCTCTTCAGATTTGTGCCTGACTCCCACTCCTGTTCCCAGATATCAGTTATCACAAACCTCTTTGGAGCCTTGATACAAAACCGTCCAGTGTGCCCAGAGGCAAGGGCAGAAAGAGGGGGAGGCAACAGAACTACAAACACACCTCATTTCCTTAGAATAAGAGTGAGAGTGAAAAAATTATTAATTTACAGATTTACACAATATACTTACACTTTTAGTTCCTTCAGCTTACTTTCAGTTAAAATAGTTTCAATGAAAGAGGCAACAATCATTATATTTAAACTGTCATCTTTATGTTTCAGATCTATTTTTTGAGAGGCATGAAATGAAGGAAGGAGTGAAATGGATGCTACTGATGCAGGACACTGCCATTTCAGAAAGCCAAGACACACCTGTTTGCTCTCAGCATTTTCATTGATTTCTTCACATGCCAGACCCACAAACCATTTCTTAGGGGCCGCTGATGCTCTGCCAACACCAGTAAATCAGGCATGCCAAGGGAAGCTTTCTAGCACAAAAGCTGAGCAGCATGAAGCAGCTGGTGCCCATGCCAGGAAACTCTCTTACCTTCAGGCCAACGCAAGCTGCCGACCAGCAGCCCTTCCCAGAGCACCACAGCCACTGTTCTCCTCAACAGGACTGTCTGGCACGTTTCAGTCTCCAAGAATGTCGGCGTCTTTACCCAAACCAAGATTACAGATGGCACTTCTATGCCTGAGATGGGTTTTATTAAAACTCCAACTTTCAGCAGTTAAATACATACAATTCTGCTTAGACATAAACAGTGTTCCAAGTGTAAGTAACATCTGGAAAAGCGATCTGTTTTCTTGCTGTTCGGCCAAATGTCATTCACTTCCAGAGTTCATTAGACTTACTGGTGTCGTCCAAGAAAAAAGAAAACATCTCCTTATCTACCTTGTAATTGTTTTTTAATAGATATTTGGGACAAATTTGCGAGTATTACAGCTTTTTTGTAAAATATTTTGCATATGGATTTTTTTTTGTTTTGTTCACACTGATAGACAATTGAATTATGTTACCACTGTAGGTCCTTTTCAGCTGAACTATTCTATTCTGTCTTCTATTTTAACACTCAAGAGAAGTACTGAAATGTGAGCTCTGGATCTGGTCCTCCTCTAGTCTAGGGCTGCTCCCTGCAGCAATCCCACTATAATTCTCTTTTCTCAGAATAACGAGAAGTTGGTCTTTCTGTAAACTAGAGCTGGAGAACAAGAACTGGAGAGAAAAATTATTTTAAATAATTTTTTTTTTTAACTTCACGAGGCTGAGGATTCTCATTTAAACAAAGTTGAAGAGAACAGCTGAATCAAATGAAAACAGAAAGAAGTCTTGCCTGTCTTTGTATGACGGGAGCAGGGAAATAAAGAAAAATGCAATGGCACTAATATTTATGGAAATTTGCACTGTGAGCATAAGCACCTAAGCATCCAAGCAAATATTAATACAGGGGTTGAGTATATCTCTGTAACCCTGATGGGCAACAATACAAAACCAGGAAATGCTCTAGGCAATGTCTATGTAAAACCCACATCAACTGCCCGTATCAGTTAAAAAACAGAGATACATTTAAATTAGTACCAGTATGTGAGAAGGCCTTTGATTGAATGCCATTTGCATTTCATAGAGAAAAACAAAAGTTTCTGGGCCTGATTCTCCCTAGACTTGCACCCAGGTGGCTGCACTTGCATTGCACAGGTTACCACTATAGAGTGGCTCAATATCATAAGTATTTGCAGCTCCTTGTGTGACTAGAAATATATTCCTAAAATGCAAAATACTTGGAGGAAGGAAAACCAGTATCCCGAAGCCAATCTGCACATGTGCCATATTCCTGTCTTGCTTTTCCTTCCCTACTCCACTCCTGGCACTACAACTAAGCTGCTCCAGGCTGGACATGCCAAAAGGAGCCAAATTATTGCAACCAACTCATGGCCTGAACTTTCTATTTTCCATTGGGTATACCTGTTCTAAAAATACCTCTACTGCTCTTCATTTGCTCATCTTTTCGTCCTGCCAGTATTATAGCCTGAAAGGCTCAGGGGTTTTCAAGTCATTTTCAAGTGGCCTTTTCCCCTTTTCATGCATTAAAGGCTGCCCCTTCATTTCTCCGCTTTACTTTTCTCTCACCTGTTTGTGAACAACCACTTCAGCCTCAGCCAAGCACACAGAAACAAGCACTGAGCCAAGGCATATTTGCCTTGGGTCAGGCAAACAGGGTCTGTGTGGCCACCCTTGGCCTGGGGCAGGATGAAAGGCCATCCAGGCCCCCTCACGGTTTGGTGACACCCCAGCCAACCCTCCCTTCCTTTGGAAACAATTACAGAGGGTCACCTAAAAGTGGCTGCAAATAAAGCTCTTTCCAGAAGCTGAGAGAGGCTGCTTTCTCACCACCAGCATTTGGGACCTGTTTTCTGCTGTCACTCACACTGGTGGGGACCAGGGTGCTGTCATGGAGGGAAATCACCCAGGACTTTCTCTGGGTGCGTGACTTGGCTTCCTGGCAGCTAATCCAGTCGAGGCAGTAGTTCACATGCGGGTTTTATCTTAAATAAAGAATAAGAACTATTATACTTGTGTGTTTTCACTTTTGCTCTGTTAATGGGGTAGTTCCAACTTTCTTTCATGCTCTCCTTGCCAGCTCTGCACACTGTGCAACTGTTAATCTAAATCCTCCTAAAGACATCAGCTGGTGGCTGAATTCTATGGAAAAGTAATTTTAAGAATGGATGAAATTTATAGAGACAATGTCTGCCCAGACAGTAAAGGTGGAAATGAACATGCTTTTAATGGCAATGGAATAAATCTGATTTAGTGCAACATGGGGGCCAAGCCTTCCTGTCAGCCTACACAAAAGCATGAAGCAGGCCTGAGTCCCCCTCCTCTGTGTAGGATGTCCTCTCATCAGGGGGGTTCACTGCAAGCTACTCCTGGCTCCAGCTTGGAGACTGTAGCTGTCAGGTGCAAAGAGAGAAAGCAGAGTGAAATTTGCTTATCCAAGCCCTTTTCCAGCCTACAGCCAAGAGATACCATTTGGTATCATCCAGTGTACTGTGGGCCAAAGGCAAGAGCTCCACATTATGTACTGTAGAGTTCCACACAGCACATTTCTGGAAGTAGAGAGACTGGGTCTTAAGCTGGACAGGAGGCTGAAGCCCTCTTCTGATCAAAAGAAAAGCATTAGTCTTACCAAATCAGTCATCTCTTCATCTCACATTAGAAGTCAGCTTAAAAGCCTCAGCCTTATACCTTAAATCCTTTAACTCAAATCTAGCTTGTCACCTGCATCCTTGCCACAGGAAGAAAGTGCAGCCTCAGCAATGACATCAGCTGCATGGGACCCAGCTGAAGCTGTTCAAGGAAGAGCTGGGCATTGGCAAGCCCACGCTTCACCACTGGAGGTGAGGACACTGGACAAGTGTGGGAGCACTGCAGCTCTGCCACCACTGTGGCATGGGGCCAAAACTTGTAGCTTCTCTCTTCAGTCAAACCAGAAAGCAACCCACATATAATGGGTGAGTGATAGGGAGGAGACAAATCCTTTCCATGTTAAAATTGCTGCTGATGTTACATTGTGTATGTGATGAATACACTACAAGTCTGGAGATAGGGAAAAAGTGGTTCTGATGATCAGTTACTTGAGTGTTTGGTGTAAGCCCTTCTGAGAAGAGGAGAAAAGCTGCATCATGTCACAACATCAAATGGAGTATCACTTAAAAACACCTGCCTCATGTTAAGGAAACCAAGAAAGGTATATTAAAATTAAACCAAAAGGTGGTTAAAGTTTCATCTCAAAACTTTCCCTAGCCATTTTCTTCTTCTTCTTTTTTCTTTCAAGCCAAATAATCTTCTTTGAAACAAAAATTCACTTCTGATTCCTGTTCCATAAGTAGAATTATGGGGAAAAAAAAGTGGGAAAACAAAAGAAGAGAAATAATTTTAAAATCTCATTGTCTTTTACTGCAAAATGGTCTTAGAAGACTGGATAGACCACTTCTCATTTATACAACTACTTCTTTAACTTGTAGTAATATTGCCAGAATTGACCAATGCTAGGTTTTTCCAAGTTGTTCAAAGGCTAGGGGTCATGTAATACACTTCTTGTATTTACAAATACAAGGCCATATTGTCAAATATACAGGATAAAGTCCCAGTTTCCTATTCTGTAATTCCTCCCCCCTTCCCCCCCCCCCCAACAAAAACCATACTACTTCATTTTTCTTTCAAACTGTTTCATTGTCCAGGTTATCCTTTGGTAAATAGGCTCTAAATTTTGTAAAAGACATTAAATAAAAAATTCATATAACAAACATTACAATTTATATAGCAACTTATATGCTCAGAACAGGTTAATTCAAGCACAAAATGACCACAGGTATACCTGTGCACAATAAAAATATCTGGATTTAAGATTAGAAGAGAGCAAGGGTCACTATATTTTTCATTGCTGTAGAAAAAGATGTTATTTTTGTCCCTTGCAATGTAAATGAGCTTAGTAGGCCCAACATGTGAAATACCTTCAGGACAGAACAGACTTTATGAAAAGATAGATGGATGGAACCATTGAGTTCATAATCATACCACTGCTTTTGACTTCTCTCCAAAGCATGTTCTACTTAGGAAAAGAATGCAAACTGCAAATTAAACCCTCACTTATCCTCAGCAACCTGACAGTCTGGCCCAAGAAATACTGCTAAGTCTGGCACTCTGGGAGAGTGATGCGTGCATCGCACGGAGGTGTGAGGAACGCGGCCCACCCCGGCTCATCTCGCAGGGCACAGCTGGGGAACTGTACACAAAGAGGGGAAACAAGTGTCTTTGAGGCAAGGAGGTGAGAAGGGGCCTGAAGAAAAATGGGAGATATTTTTATTTCCTTCATATCCTGCTGCTATTTTAGCCAAGCATTTTTCATTGCTAACTTATATGAAAAGAGGTTTTTTTACCAAAACAGTTTTCAGATGTCAGAATTAATCCCTTTGATTAATGTCATTAAAACTGGGTGTGCTACTGAGTCTTTTCAAGTATTCGTCATTACCATCCTTTAAACCTGTTCTTTTTGCATTTTCAGTTTACAGCACCTTTGCACGGGGACACAATGAGCTGGAAGGGAAGGTGTTCTGCCAAGAAGATTGGGGCAAACACCAATGAAGCTTCTTCTAAGCATTTGCACCCTCCTTATCTCTGTGTCATTCTTCAGCTTACACACCCTCAAACATTCTCCTTGCCTTCATGCTGCTTAGCTTCTGTGTGGAACGTCAAAAACTTGAATACCCTGATCAAAATTCTTTCTTTAGCTCTTTGGCTTCCCCATTAGCAGAAGCAGCAGGTGCCTGAATCTGACACAGAACTTCCCTAGCCTAGAAACACTGTCTGAATAATTAATATTTCTCTCCTCTGACTTTCTATGGTCCCTTTTCACCCTCTGTCAGCCAAAAGAATAATGTACTTGAATAATCATGCTGTAGTACAGTCAGTCATGAAAACCACTTGTTCGCATGTTGGGCAAATTAATCAGACTGTCTACATACTCTGGCACAGAGGCTTCTTTTCTATTTAAATAATTGAGAGATTGCTTTGGATTTTAGCATTTCATATGTCTATTCAAATTGTAGTTCAGTTTTCCTTTTTCTAGAGACTGGGATGCTTTTGGTTTAACAAGCAGAAATAACTGTGATAGAAGAATTGCACCAAAGGGACAACACCACATTACTGGGCTTGATTCTCAGGTGACACAAATGAGCACTGATCCATTGATGCTAATGGGTTACACATTCCTACAACACTTAAAGATCTGGCTTCTTTTCTTGCTGCCTTCTTGCTGTCAACTTTTTGCCATCAGTTTTGGTGTGGGGCTTCCTTCCCCTCCTCCCCCAACTAAACTACCTAAATACTCAGCTATGACCATGCGTGTAAGTAACACAACTTTTTGATTTTATATGCTCAGGTTTTCTTTTGGGCTGTTAACTATTACAGCCCAGTAGAAACAGCAGCCAAAAGTCTTCACAGTCCCATTGGTCCTGTAGTTTATTCCTTAGTCTTCTGTTCTGAGAAAGATGATATAAAAATATTAAATTATTTAATACTCAAAACCAAGAAGAAATCAAAGATAACAAATACCTTGTTAAATCTTAGAAGATATTCTAGAGATATAATTAGGAATGAGAATACCCTAAAATATACTAAGCTTCCCCTTGAATAAACAAATCTGTTTATTCCTCTCTCTGCTGTTTTCTGATCACCATCTTTCTACTCAGAGGAAAGCAGCTCTTTTTTCTTACTAATCAAGATCCTTCAGGAATTACAGAAAAGGGCTCCCACATTAGTTAGATGTGCTTTTCCTGAGATCAGCCTGCAAAGTGGAAAATCTGCCTGGCTACATGTTAAGGACAAGTTTGAACCCATCTTCCTTCCCCCTCTCTCCAGTACCAAGGTCAGCACAGATTAAATATTTGGAACTCCATACCTAAATCCTGGTCTTCTACACTGTGTAAAGTAATTTCCTTCAGATCTAAGTAGCTTCCAAACCGCATGCCTGATAAAGTAGAGCTCCAGACAGTGTTATCTAGAGTGGTAACACAAAATAACATGAGATAATACTCTTTGGACAGCGCACCTGCAAAGGTGTATGAGCCAACGCATGTGGAAGAGATACGTGTGTGAAACAGAGCTGAAACGACAGTCAGTGGGAATCAAGGAATTAGATGTATGTCCCCAGACAAAATGCTCTGCACTTCAATGAAAGCTTCTCCCACATTGTCTGGTCTGCCTCTGAGGGCATCTCAAACACTGTCTGAAACCTGCTGTAGAACTGGCTCTCAAACACAGCCTTATCACAGACTGATTCAGTTCTTTGCAACCATATTATGTTTCTGTATATCAAATTGTACACCCCTATGAACAGAGGAAAAATACCTAAACATTCTTAGAGTCATAATTAGTTGCTAAATTGAGATCGAGGTATTTTTTCTCTGAAGTCTGTGTTTTTCCCTAGGATTACTGGAACTAAATTTCCCTTGACACCACTCAAAAGAAACCCCAGCTCCACAACCCAGTGAAGGAGAAGCAGATGATTTAAGATTATAGGATTAGGATGTTTTTACTAGTTCTAATTCCTTCTTCATCAGTAATGTGTGTACATGGTTATTCACCACAAACTCTTCACTATCCTAGTTAAAAATAACAGTTTCACTCCTTTTTCCCAGCAGGAAGGTGTTCACATCACAGCTGATACTAACAGGCTCTATTGTTAGAGAAATCAAGAACGGGATAAGCAAAGGGTCTGAGACACTGACCTGGATAGTTTTCTTTTAGTCCGTTTGGATTAGAAGAAAAAAAAAAATACCTCTAAACCAGACAGCAGCTGTGTCACATGCAGGAAGGGTACTCCTCTGTATGGAAGTTCTGAGCATGCAAGGTTTCATTCCTCTTCCTCTTCAACAGACCATTCACAGGTAACCCACAAAAACTGAGATTTATGAGAGAAATGAACACTTTAGGAAAACAGACCCTTAAAAAGAGACTGGTATTATCTGTAGTGTTTTTTAAATGTTCAACCATGCAAAGTCCTGCAGTTGACAAAGCCCCAGACATTTCTATTGAATAATTTTCTTAGTTCTCTAATAGATAACGAATATATATTGCATAAAATATATAATGTATTATATATTATATATAATTAATATATATTGCAAAAAAATTGGTTGATTTTTCAAATTAAAAAGCAACATTCAAAGAAAATGTAACTTTAGAAGCCTAAGAGGGCTAAGGAATAGTCTCAAGGTACTTCATGTTATGGGACAATTTGTAGCGAGGCAGTTATGTCCAGGGATGTCCACTTAAAAGCAAAATAAAGTTTTAGTCAGTATTTTTTTTTCCTTCCAGTAGCTGGGAAACAAAGCACAAAACAAATGACAAGTAAACATTCAGCCACAGGAAGCCATTAACAACAGTGGGCACCAATTAGGGCCCAGCAGGTATCCTTTACACTGCCTGGTGCTCTAGCTCCTCCTCAAATACTTTGGCATAACACTCACAAACTCAGGCTTAGGAAACAACAGGCTGTTTCATTTACTCTGCAATTTGTAGCCACATATTCCTGCTGATAGGCCCATAAACCTGTTTGTAGTCTTCTTCTGTTCCCCTTCAAGTTTGTGTCATTAGAAACTACAATTACTGTCTGTCCAAAGAGAATACTCTTCAGGAAAGAAAATAAAATTGAGATACTGTGATCCTTTTCCTCTTTGTCTCTCTCTCTCTCACTCCTTTTCAACTTTTCTTTTCGAGGAGAATGCATAACACAATAGCTGACGTCAGGCAAATGGGCTCACTGAGAAAATATATGTGAATTCTCAGATTTTTGCAATGGGGACATTATTTTTTTCAAATCGCAAATTTTCCAGTAGAACAGAGTGAAAAGCACATTGTTCTCAAAATTAAGTCAAGGTCTTCAAGAATTAAAAAAGACCAAAAAACATGTTCTACTTCATCCAAAAACATTGCACAAAATATACAGTTTCGAAATCCTTATGTCAATTGTAAGATACTTTGTAACTGCTATCCAAGAAACCTCAATAAATTACCCAAGCCTTTTAAAGTCACTTATAGATTGTGCCTTACTTCTTCCCTGAGCAAGTACAGAATTTTATTGAAACATGACACAGAATAAGATTCTCACTTTTGCATTGAGACTGTAAGATAAAAAATAACAAAGCAGGTTGCAATCTCACAAACCAAGATTTTACCAGCTTGTAACTGTTTTTCTGAAATGAAAAAGTACTTCTGTGGCATTATGGCACTGCAAAAGGCAGAGGAAAGTCAGAGTCCAGCCCAGAGAACTGAGAGATCTTCTTAGTGAGTGTCATGATATAAAACAATATGGGTGAAACAACCCACTCAACTCCACTAAATCAACCTTTGTCTTACAACCATCCACAGCCAGGGTGCTCTCATGTGCCATTTCTCTCATCACTGCTAGATGAAAGTTAACCCAAACATCATCAGCTGATGTTTGGTAGTTTCTTTTGGCATTACAAGGAAAACAAACCAAACCTGTGCTAATTCGGTGCCCTCCTGTTTCTCTTTGATTTTCCTTCATTTTTAATAATTTTTTCCACTGTTTTTTACCATTTCAATAAAATCAAAGCAAACATCAGCAAATGAGTAAGTTACTTTCCAACTGCACTAAATGTTAAATCCCCACTGGCAAAGGTGTGCCCAGTTACCCACCTCTTTGCTCCCTCCACTGCCTCTGCTGACAGTTCTCACTGAAGCTCCCAACTCCTGCTCCTCCAGCAGCATGACAGAGTTGTGCAGCCTCTGCATACAATAGCCCCCACAACAAGCATTGAAAATCCTGTGTGACAGAGGGATAAACTCTACTACAGAGTTCCCAGAACACCTATCCAATGGGTTTTGAGGAATAACTAGAAATATACTTTAAGCCTTGTGTCATGTGTTTCAGTACTGTCATACAGGTGTGGAGTATAGGAGTGTCCTTATCATGCCCAGATATTGGCAGCCTAGAACCCAGAAAGATAATTGACAGAAAACCCACAAATCCTGTGTGTATCCAGAGCTCACCTGTCCAGTGCTCTTGTCATGGGAAATGTCTAGGAACCACTGAGTTCTGCACCAGCCCTGACTCCTCACTGCTGCTGCTTTGCAGCTCAGCACTTCAAGGAGACCATGTGGCCACCAAGGTAGAGAAATTCCGTACCTGTCTTGCTCCTCTTGGCTCAGCAGGGAACCGAGAGCAGAAGACTCCACATCACTGTTTCCTGGCATGCTGGGACAGGAGCACTGTGTGACAGAAGTGAGTGAAATGATTGAGGTACTGATATTCCTCAGCAATACAGAAAATGACATGTGAGGAAGCCTGAGTACAGGAAGCCAAACCAAACCAGTTTGCCCATTTCCACAGATCAAAGAACTCAATTGAGTGGACTCTGCTGATGTGCTGCTCCATGAATATATGTAAACTCAAACATTCTCCTCCATAGCTAAAAGGATACAACTGATGTGGACATTTGCAGGATTTTCAGAATGAGGTTTATTTATTCCATTTGAAATTAGCCTAGACTGGCCTTTCCCAGGTACCAAACTGCTGGGGAGTTTCACCCATTACAATGTGAGCTTTCCCCATTCCTCTGTGGGAAGGAAGAAGTTGTGCCTGTGTAACTTACCTGCATACACGCATTTCAGTTTTGTCTTGATACTTCTCAGAAAGAAATTTGGGACATAGAATAATACACCTAAATACTGATCATCTAAGTGTACACGAATCCATACACAAAACACTAGCTAACAAGAAAGGTGTTACTATTTGCACAACTGAGTGCATATATATATAAGCAACCCTTTCAGCACTAAGAATATATCTTTGAAAACTACATCTTATACTCTAAGGCCAAAAGAGGTAGTGTCCCTGCTCTACAGCCACCTAGAAATCAGGTGGCTCATCCAAGCCAGTCATCTAGGCTCCTTCTGTAGTCAAGCAAGAGAGATAAGTGTCTCCAGATTGCCATTTATCCCATTCTAGGATAGGTGAGTAAAACAGGTGAGATGAATCCCTGGCATGGTATCTGCTGGGGGAGGGTGAGGAATTACTTCCTAGATTACTCCCTTAGGAGAGATACCTAACTTTTAGCAGCTAATGTTGAGAGGAATCCCATGATACAAGATTAGGGAGGATTATAAAGATTCACACACTTGTGAAAATTCCCATTACATTTAGCTTACAAAGAAAGTCAAAATATAAATTTCCCGTGCAAAAAAATCATCTTACACTCTCGATCATTCAAACTGTAGATCACTATATCTATTAGAGATTTGTGGAAGTTTTATGTGTTTTCATAAAGAAGTAAAGTTCATGCTGTTCTATTTTCCCAAGAAAATGAGGTTCACTTTCTGAATATTAAGAAACTGTTGCAAACCTGTTAGCCATTTAAATATGACAGAGATATATAAAAAACTTGAAACATTTAGTGGGAGCATGTTACCAAGTAAAGGACAGATCTGTCAGCGCTGCCGAAGAGGAAAGGTGGGAATGTGTCATCACTCCTGAGATCAGAAATGAAATTTAACCCAGAGAAGAAACTTGTTTAGCTCACTGCTTCCATTCACCTGACACCACAGTGTCAATTAGAGACAACAGTTTTTCCACATCTGCTGTTCTTCAGGAGTTCAAGGTTCCCTTTCGGTTTTGCACAACATCCATGCAAACAGTGAGAACAGCTCTTGTTAGCAGAATCTCTCCACGGTGCCTCCTGCATTACTGAAACCAGTGGACACTATTTCTTTTTGTCCATGCCAGCTAAGTATGTGCTACCATTTACTGCCTATAAATGCAGGACGTTCCACACAGGCAAATATCTCAGAACAAAAACCTGCTCAGCCCAACTGGGCACTGTTTGCAAGTTCTTTTAAACCGCTAATAGTTACATTAAATAGGGAAAAATATTTTCTGCTTTGATGAGATTCACACCTGCCATTCTTGCAAGGCTAACTCTTCAAGAAATTGAAAAATTCAGGCAATAGTAACATATATAATCTTCGGTCACAGTTTCTCCCTGCATGGAAAAAACAATGTGCTACTTCACAAGCCCTGAATAGACTAAACTCAGAAATAGGTTGAGAAAGAGGCAGACATTGCATTTACTGTTTTTCTCAGTTTATTTGCTACTGTCATCCCCTTTAGGATTTTCCCTTCTCATGTCAAGTATTTAAAAAATGAGGAGAAAGCATAAAGTCATGATTAAGTGAGCATCTGCTTAAAAGTGGCTCTAAATTCTAGAAGTCAGAGCCCAATGCCACAAAGCAGGTAAAATGTAGACGTGAGATCTGCATTTCTCTGCATTGCTGCGGCTGGGTGAAAAGATTCAGAGATATCTACCAAGACTAAATTGATATTCAGGTGTTGAAAAGCAACTGTCACAGTCACAACTGAAATGCCAGCCTACATACAGTGATTCACATGTTGTGTTCCTTTAAATGTAACTATAACCCTGTCACGCTAACAATCCCATGGAAATCCAAAATGGGTGAGGAGGGGAGCTTTCATTTCCTGGTTACTTTACAACCATTTCACCTGTCTCATCCCAGAGTCTGGTGCTGCATTCCAGTAATGCAAGCACTGGGAAGGCTGGCGAGGTGTGAAAGGACCATAAAACAGAAACACCAGGAGACACCACGGAGATCATCAGGTCACACACTACAGTTTTACAGCCCCGGTTTCCAGCCACGCTAGCTCACAGACAGCCAAAGCCTGGGCTTCTGCAGGCAGTGAGAGGAGCAAAGCAGTGGCTACGCTGGACATAGCCACTTGCTTCCACTCTCCATAACCCATCTCATTTGTACATTCCCACACAGAGCAACTGTGAGATTTGAGTTCACAAAGGTGGCAAATTTGAAGCGTTAAAGCGTGTCTTTAGATGCATTGCTTCACTGCAGACATACTTTATGGGGGTTTTCTTGTAACACCTGCTGCTATATCCAACAGAGAAACTGATGTGGGTCCTCCATTGGATCAGCATCCAGCTCTCAGTTTTCCCTGCAGTCACTTTTCCCCTCTTCCTCTTCAGTATTCTCCAAATTTTCTTCTTCTGAAGAAAGCATCTGAGAAGAATTCCAAAATTACCATCCTTTAGTCCTACACACTTTCATTTTTTAATACAGACTAGCATAACCAGGCCTACAGTCTTTAGGTTATTTTTATTTTATTTGCTCAAAATAAATAGCTGTTAAGATTAAAAATGAGTGATTATCTGCTAATATACCAATGAATTGCATACCCAAGCTAAAGATTTTAAGTACCAATACAGTTTTACAGACTACATCAGTACAAATGACTCAAGAGGACCAAGAGTTTCACACCTCATAAGATGCATTATGGACACATTAAGATTAATGAAACGAGCAGGGTCTGGGAGCACATCTCTGTCCACATCCACATTAGCACGGCACAAAATAGAGGAAGCTGAACCTGCAGAATGAAAGTCAGTGCTGAGGACCCAGCACCCGCCCAAGTTTTTCTTACTTTGAGCTACCTCTGGAACTGTGGACCAAAACACCCACTGGCAGCTGGCACACACAGGGCAAAGCATGTCCGTCCATCCATCCATCCATCCATCCATCCTCAGCCCCACTTCATGATGTGAGCCTCCAAGTGCCAAAGGGGAGCAGCTGGAGGCTCACTTCAAAGTAGATCTGAGGTAATTAGCTCTAAAGTCTTTTGCTACATAAATATTAATAGTAGTATTTTAATGTATCTCAAGCACTTCCAGTTTAAAATGGTTGGAATAAAACAGATTTAAAGTTTGTCAGCACTTAATTAAATGTGCTTATTTTCACCACCATTGCTGTTTTCCTGCTGTATACCCAGAACACTCCAGGGCACAGCATGGCCATGCAGACATGCCTGCAAATGAACACGAGTGCAGTTAGACATCTACAGGCCTTTACAACAAAAGAGCTGAGCTGAACTACTAATTTCTACAAATGTAGTCTCCCTCACAGGTAGATCTTGGGCAGAAAAAAAATTGTTGGTTTTAGTTTTTTTAATTTAATTTCCATGTATACGTTAAATCCATGTATGCAACTCACTGTGGAAAACACAGGTTAAACAAGCTTAAGATACTAGAAGAGAAGAAAACTTGAGCTGTTGTTCTTTTTTAGGCTTCGAGGCCCACATGACACAGCTGACAAAGCTACAAAAGTTCAACCATTTGTGTGTGCAGGCCCAGGTAAAGGAAGTCTGCACTTTCCAGTTCTCCATGTGCTTATTTGACATAAACATATAATGGGAAATAATGCTGTGGAAGCCCTGAGCAATAACGTGCGAGGCACTCCTGTAAAAAGAAGCATTAACATACTTTTACAAATTGTTATGACAACTTAGTAATTGGATACAGCAACTTTTCCAGACCTATTGGCACACGAGTGTGGGAAGAGCTTGCCTGGAGGCTACTGGTTCTGCAGGACAGTAGCTGCAGGCAATTCAGGGAACACTTTCACTGGAAGCTACAGGTCAGGAAAATAAAGGGGAAAAATACTTTGGAAAAAAAAATCTTGAAGAACAAAATCTAAAAATATACTTTGATGGTTTGAACAAGATAAAGCTGTTGGAAACTGTTTGAACTGTTAAATTAGATTTATTTAAAGAACATAACTGGTTTGATTTTAAAAGCACTTCAACTTCCTTTACCAAATGAAGTTTTTCTTAACTCTCAAGCTTCAACAGAATTTCCTAATTTTTTAAAATGATTCCTAACAGTTCATGAGGCACATTTGAGGCTAGGCACCAGAAAAAACATTGCATGCAAGGATCTATCCTATTCCTTCCACACCTGCAACTCTCAGCTCTCACTTAAACTAAACATGGAATTTTAAACTTGTACAAACCTCTTATTTCAGTTTAATAGTGACTTATAATTATTCATTCTAAATCCACTTCTTACTGACATAAGCTAAACAAATGGAATTCTAAATTACAATGACTGTTAAAGTCAAGGTTTTTCCACTGCAATATCCAGGTCAGTATAAAACCAACCCAAGTTTGAGGTAATTTTGTAGTATACATAAAGCCCTAAAGTACTCAGAAACAAGTATCCTCCTATTGTTCATATAAATAAAACAAAACGTGTAACACAGAGCAGCCTTTGTAGCCCTTTCTTAATAAGATTTTGATAAAATACAAGGGAAAATACTCTCTGCTCAACATTTCCCTAACCTTCACCTATAAAGAAAAAAAAAGCCACAGATGGGTCAATACTTTTCGAATTGATTGATACCTTACACAAGACAAAATTATGTATATGTCATGATTAAAGCAATTCTCTCCCAATGGTGACTGTGTCACTCCAAAAATAATTCAATGCAGTATTCCCCTGTTAAGTATGGAGAAAAGTGTTTCCTTTAGAAGAGGAAATTCTCTTAAGGAAGTTGTTTTAAGCTAAATAAAAGTTCAGGATGAAGCCAGCAAAAGGTGTGAAGGATTTCTCTTTGATTTCCCAGCTTGTGTATTTGGGCTCAGACACAGACTACATTTTATGCACATATTAATAGGATGCTAATAAGCCTACAACTCCACTTTGACAGGGACCTGTAGAGACAACCCGATATGTGGCACCAGATATAATAGCTGTCTTAAGCAGGAGATTTATTTCCCTCTCCCACAGGGGGTAAATCAGACCACATATTTTTTAATTACAAGTTCAAATGAAAATGTCATGCAAAGTTAGGCTGTTATTTTTGTTGTAATGTTTCTCAGTTAAAGTTAAACCTTCAAAAGATCGAAACAGAATCCAAGCCTTTGAGACTTACTAGGAGCAGGTTTTGCTCTTCACTGGTAACCCTACATGCAAAATGAGGCCACTCATTTGCAAACCCTCGTAAATTACTAGGTCATGAAAACAATCCTGGTACCAAAAGCACAGAAATTGGCAGCATTTATTTAAACAGCTTGCTGTACCCCATAGAAAACTTGGAGAGAGATTCTATCTGGCTGTAAACTGCAGAGATATTTTGAAGTTAAATCTTTTTAAAACAATGCTGAAAAATTTATAAAAGTGATACAACGAATAATAAAAAGTATTAGGCAAGAATAATCTCAACCATGTATTTATCCTAATTTGTATTTACCATTAAACAAATAATCCAGAAATTACACCTAGTATATCTAATGCCACATCCTAAAAATTAATTTAACCACACACTCAAGAAAGGCTTCCATATACCTTCTCCCCTAAACAAATTTTGTTTTCACCACTTCAGCTAGGGGATTTTTTCATATTTCTTGAACAACAAAAATAAATTAGGACAAATTTTTCATCATCAGACACTAAAAAAGGCCTTTTGCTTGAACAGCACATGCAAAATTGAATTTTAAAAAATTAAAAAACCAACAACTAAAAAAACCCCACAATGCACAAGTGATTTTCATTTTAATTCGAAATAAAAATTCTGGAAAAGTGGGATCGTTCTTAGCCTGTTGACACAGAAGCTTCTCCCTTTTATTAACTGTTGCTTTGATGAAACTTAAAAAAATCGTAACAAGAAGTTTTGTTGCTGTTTTAAAAAATTTTATATGGGTTGAGCATTTTACATTTAAAAAAAAATATATAGATAGATATAGATAGATACTTTTCAATATATTTATATTTTCACTCTGGTCAATTGACCAGCATGTATGTATACAGCTACTAGTAGAATTGTGTCAAATATCTTCTCCTATCCTGGGAAGATTCTCATCTTCAAAATTATTTCTGTCAGCTTAAGGGTCTACTGACAATGACTTCAGCAGTCAACAAAAAAAATGGACAATTGTCACTCATAAGTTGCTCTTATCTGTCAGCTTGAAGAAATTCTTGTGGCCTTTCTATTTTTAACGTGAAATAAATTAGTATAGTTCTGAAATTACAGAGTAGATTATTAATTTAAAAGTTGACTAAATGGGACTCCCCTTCCCTTTGCTGTCATTTGTACACAGGGAGTTTCATCTGTTCACTTGACCTTCTCCTCAAGAGGATGAAAAGAGCAGAAGCAAAGTGCCACCCAAAGATGTCTCATGCCTGCATTGCAAATGGTTCAAAATGTCCTCGTGTCCGTGCAACTGACTTCAAAGGGCTCTCATAAAAGTAATCCAGGTCATTCTGAAATGAGGCACCTGCGCTGCTCCAAGGGGGCTGGCTGTTCCTCACTCACACAACTGCAGCCACCATGGCACAACAGTGTGCACAAAGATGTTCATCT
Organism: Corvus moneduloides; assembly: GCF_009650955.1. Taxonomy (NCBI): domain Eukaryota; kingdom Metazoa; phylum Chordata; class Aves; order Passeriformes; family Corvidae; genus Corvus; species Corvus moneduloides. The sequence continues at coordinate 81,734,692 of NC_045478.1, read as the reverse complement.
ATAAATCTCACCTGCTCACATGATCTCTGCTCTGGACATGAGTCTCTCACCCCCTCTCAAAGCTGGAAATCCAGCCTTGAGAAGACAGGTAGGAAGGTTCAGAGCTTCAGGCACCAGATTCTCGTACAGAGGGAGGAGGTCTAGGGGACCGTCACAGAGTCTTGAAGGCTGTGCCCTGATGCTTGTGTATCCAGCTACAGTGACACTGAAAAAATAGCAACTTTTATTACCTCTTGCAAATCTATTTTAGTTTCCTAGCCGCAGGTCCTAAAGATGCAGGGCCAAAAGAGGAACATTTAAATCTTCACAAAGAGGACAAACCATAAACCAGAGCTCAATCTATTTATTGTTATGTGGCCTGCACATAGATACATGCACATAAACATGCTGCTGTAACACAGAAAACACATATAAATTAGCTCCTGGTCGCATTCTGTACTGCAGGCTGTGAGATGTGAAGGGCACACGTGCATGCAGCCCTTGGGCAGCTGTCCTGCATCACTTCAGGTGCCGTTCCGACAATGCTCCAAAGCCATTTTGTCTTCCTGGTTCAAGCACTATCCTTGAAATCCATACAGCATTTATGACACTCTGCCTAAGAGCTTCCTACATGTGTAAAATCAAGCCAGCTTTCTTCCAGTGGCTTACCAAACATTCATGTCAACCTTGACAGGCTCAGTTCAAATTCTGACGTGTGGCAGCTGCTAACAATCACTTTAGCAGTAACTGAATCCACTGAATGCTTTTTGGGAAGGGTCTAAGATATTTGAACTATTAGGAAACGTGCATTATCTGTAGGTGATGGCCAACCCTGCAATCAAAACTGAAATGACAGCACTTCTGTGCAAACACAAGTTAATTTTGATCATTGCTTTCAGGGCACCAAATATCAGAATGGTTACAACAATTCCGTTATGGAAATTTGAGAAACCTCCTCAGGGACACTGTGTGTATCCTACCATCAGTAGCCTGAACCGGAGTCCTGCTCTGCAGCCTCTCACCAGTTTTGACGCCTAAGCAAGACATCTTCACCATCATCTTCCTCCCTCCATCAGCCACTCAGGACTGGTTTGTAGAGCAGGAGAACCCTCTCAGCATAAACCACATACAAAGCCCACCTCAAGGTAATAAAAACCCATCACTTTTAGGAAGATGAGATGCTGATTTACCCTGAGATCAACATGATGAAGTCAGCAAGGAAACTAATCTTGGCAAATTCACTTCACAGCACCTCAGGACAATGCAAGTTGGCTAACTGTTCATTTTCCAAATCATTTTCCAGCAGTGGAAACAAAGTTTAGCATCCCAGAAGAAGAATCTCAAAGGGTCTGGGAGCAGTACTGGCAACTGTAATTTCTTTCTAGGATAAAGAATAAATAAATAAAAAAGAAAGAAGAAAGAAAGAAAGAAGAAAAGAAAAAAAAAAAAAAAGAAAGGAAACCCCAAGATACAACAACTTAGCTTGTTTGATCTGGGGCTATTTAGGTTTACAACAGTAATCTTGCTTTCACCTGCATCATGGAAGTACATTTTTCCCTTGTCAGAGTAGTGGATAAGTGAAACCCACAAATGTAATTTTTTTTTCTGTGACAACCATTCACATTTCAATCTAGCATTCAAACAGAAAACCAAATCCTAAATCTATTCAATTGTCTTACTATATCCCACAGATGTTAAACATGTTTTACTGACCACTGTAAGGCTGCCAGTGAGAGGCAATGAACTTTCTCTCTCTTGCCCTACACTGACTGTCTTTCCTTTGATTTTTCAATTCTCCCTCTGTCAGGACTAGGCTTGTCTGAAGACAGGAGCAGCAACAGACATCCTGTGAACTGGGGAAAAGCAAAGCATAAGAGAGATCAGACAACATATCTGAAGAATTGTATATCTGTTTTGGTTTGCTTATTTTTTTTTTTTCAGAGTCCTCAGGCTGTAAGGTGGTTTGACCCTGGTTGGAGACCAGATGCCTACAAAAGCCACTCTATCACTTTCCTCCTCTACTGGACAGGGTAGAGAAAATACAGCAATGGGTCAAAATAAAGACACAGAGAGATTCTCCCACTGTCATGGAAAAACAGACTTGTTTGGGGAAATGAGTTAAACTTTTTTACCAGTCAGATCAGAGTAGGATAATGACAGATAGAACCAAATCTTAAAAACACCTTTCCCCCACCCCCCTATTCTTCCTGGGCTTAACTTTACTCCTGGTTGGGGAGTGGGGGCTGTGGTCAGTTCATCACATGTTGTTTCTTCCAATTCTTCCTCCTTATGGGGAGGGCCCCTCACACTGTTCCCCTGCTCCAGCATGGTCCCTTCCACAGGACACAGTCCTCCACTAACTCCTCCAAGGTAAGCCCTTCTCATGGGCGGCAGTTCTTCATGAACTGCTTCAGCATGGATCCATGGCACAGTCCTTCAGGAACAGGCTGCTCCAGCATGGCTCCTCCACTTAGTAAAGCTCCAGATCATGTGGATACAAAGGGGGAACTCAGACTGCTGATGGCTCTGTTTCAGCCTGTCAAAGACCCAACACACAAATAATGCTGCAGCATTACAAGCAATAGCAGAGCACCACACTTCCAGCACAGGGAATGCCCCTCACCTCCTCCACTAGGGCAGTTCAGCTCTTACCTACTTCTTTGCAGTGCTTGGGCACCTGTGAGCCCCCCAGACTACTGTGCCACTGTGCTCCGAGTACAAGATTATTTGGACAGAATAACTCCCCAATACAAAATACAAGCACCTGCCCACAATGAGATCATTGAGATCACCACAAAAGTGCTGTCACAGAAGTGTAGCTGTGCCATTAAAACATGAGCCCCACACCACATGGGCTACTACAAGAAGCCAGGCTGCTGAAGGCTGCTGCCAGGATGAGTCAACCCTCAAGAGTCAGCCAACACAGGCTGAAGAGTTTACCTGAGGTAAATGTGAACACTTGTGCCAAGATATGATCCATTAATGGATGATAAGCCATAGGACTACCTTCATGTTTCTTCCCCTTCTTTCCGAACTGACTTGCAAGGATTTTCCAGAAATTGGTCTGTTTTTTCATCTATGTTTCAGTATATTGCCTACATAGTTTATGTACCGGAAAAATTGTACTTATTCTTTAAAAACAGTCTCCAATTCAAGTAACAGCACACAGCTTGATTAACTCTTTCATCTATAGACACTATGGAGTTAAACTGGATTTTCAACTAAAGACAAAGAGGAGGAAGCAAGAATAAGAACATAATAATATATTGCATACATTTAGCTATGTTATACTCCACAGAGAAACATCTTTTAGCAGATGTTTATAGCAATTGTTCAGACTATCCCACACCATATCCAAGTAAGTTTTCAAAGGAGAAGATGTAAGATACGGAATGAAAAGTACAGAAACTTAAAGAAACACATACAAACAATAACCAAACCAACTAAAAGAACACCACCCCCACCCCCCCCCCAAAAAAAAAAAAAAAGGCAAAAACCCAAAAAACCAACCAACCAACCAACCAAAAAAAAAACCAACAACACAGCAAGACTGATATTTGGGTTAGGTTTTCTTGGTTTTGTTTTGGTTTTTTTTAATAACTGTGTTGAAAGCAACAAAAACCACCCCAAATCCCTCCCACCAAACAAAATCTAATAATAAATGTAATGTAATCTTCAAGCCAAACTCTTGGCAGGGCACTCAGGATTGCTGAGTTTGGATACTCCAGTATCCAACAGCTTTGCCTGAGGATGTTCACTGAGTTTGCTCACACTGTGCAACCTTTTTGTTGTTGCTCCCACTGTGCAAACTTTTTGTTGTATATTCCCTCAAATATTGAGACCAAAATTCTCGGAAAGAAAAAAAGAAAAGACTGTAATGGCTTCGGACACCTAGTTAAGCAGCTTGTTTCCGAAAAGTGCTGATGACCCAGGAGCTCCCATTCACTTCAAAGTGTGGGATCTGGGAATGTTGGTTGCTTTAAGATTTATGGTCTCTCTACATCCTAAATGAGAGATTCAAGAAATTACAACGAGTAGCTCATCTCCATTAAAATTAGAAAGAAGTGCTAGACTGATTTGTGGCATCTGTTCCAGAGACCAACACGTTCATGTCTTCACTGACCCTGCTGGAGGAATAAATAGCGTAAAGAAAGGAGGATACTCCAGGGAAAGCTTTGCTAAGAGGCAGTGGGGCACCTCACCACAAAATCCTCATGCCAACAGAAGCCTCAGCACATGAGAGAGCGGAGAGGATGAGAAGTCTCTCTGCCTGCAGACTAGTTATTAGTAAAGGAACAGAATTCAGCTCACAGCTCTGACTATATTCCTGTCAGCGAGCCAGCTTACCAACATTGTGTAAAAACATAATCACAAGCAGGCCAATAACAGTCCAAGACAGCATGTGGAAATCCATAGCTAAACAAAATAACACCATCAGGAGCAAAAACTTTGATTCAAATACGGGGGAGAATTCTTACCATGTAGCAAAGCTGTTGTACAGCCAAGCTGACAGACCAAACCTACAAAACTTGTACAAAATCTCCTAACATTTAGATATTGATACCCACAGGGATTTTGGGGACTGGCAAGTCACCAAACTAAATGTGTTATTTCACTCTAGGCAGGATTGTTCCCCAGTGTTTCCTGAAAATATGGCAAAAGCCAAGAAAGTTTTGGAAGGCTTTCTCCTCTTCGGGGGGGGGGGGGGGGGGGGGGAGCGAAAAAGAATAGCAACTGCAAAGGGTAAGAGTCCATAAAAGGATGTCACTGTTAGCAACCTGAGTGACAGACAGGAAGGAGATTTCCACAGTTGGCATTTGGTGAATTGCAAGCTATAAAAACTGTTTGGAGATTGCTGGGTTGTCTGCAGTTTCTGGGGACAGCAATTTAATTCTGTCTGTTACTAAAAGATCTTATTTTATTTATATTATTTATTTGGGAATTTCTGCATATACCAAAGTAAAACAAGAAAACAAAACAAATCACATTTCTTACTAGGTTTTTTCAGTGACTGTATAACTAGAAAAGTGGGTTTAATATCTCAGGTTTTGCACCTATCATTGGAAAAAACAATTTCTCTTGTAGTTACTGTTACAAACAGCCTTCCTTTCACCTGATTTATTTTGTTTTTATTGTGCTTTTTGTGCAGTCATTCTTTTCTGCTTTTAAACCTTCGAGTTACTATGATAATGCATGAATTATTGAAAAGTATATGCATCTATGCTGAAGTTGCACCTTAGTAGTCCTAGCCCTCAGTACCAAGTGGTCTGTTGTAGCTGAGTTGGAGAAAGAAAATCCTTTCCTGCACCAAGAAAGTTCTCAGAGGAAAATATAAATAAAATCTTTCTGAGAAAAAATTTCTTCTTTTAATTCAAAGAATTTCATACATAAATATTGGCTCCCCCCTTTTCCAACATCCTCCCGCTCCTCAACTTCACACTTTTTTCTCCTTTTGCTGTTCAAGATTTTCGGTGATGCTAAAACCAGAGATTGAGATCTGAATTCTCTGCTTTTGAACTTCCTTATTCAGCAAGTCCCAGGACCATAAACAGCATTTCTCTGCCTGTAGAGATCCTATTACATTTTAAGGTGGCACTTGAGTGGATGGGTGAAAGGGGAAGTCTCGCTAACTAATTTACACTTGGCAGATTTTTTTTTTGTTGTTGTTAAAAACGTGTATTTTTCATCTTTTAAATATATATATATATATTTATATCTCCATCTTGGATAGGTGGAAAATAAAAGGAAAAGCTAAAGGAGCTCAAGCTGTTTAGCAAGTTGAAACTGTTTAAATAATAAGCCCTTTGAAATGTCATTTCACATACATGTTTTATTGTGTTTATCTTTAAAACGGAAGAGACAGACTAGTCTTTGATATACACCTAAGAAATCTATCTGCATTATACAGTTAAACGAATTTAATTAATGCAACAAAGAAGACGATGCTTAACTTTCCTCAGAGTGCTAGGGACCAGTTAGGGGCACAAACATACTAACACTTCTATTTGATGCAAGTATGGGTTGGCTAAATTGGCAACTGAGACATTTAGGGCACAGAGCAATGAATGTGAGCAAAACCACCTTTTACAGAATACTTCACAAGTATCATAAAGTACAGGGCAGTAGTAACTGCTTGAAGCAAATGTCCACAGCAGTGGTGGCTTTTTTCCTGGGGAAAGGAGAAGGCAACAGCAGATTTAGTCCAAGGACCCTTTTCCTTCCCCAGCTTCTGGAAGCCTCTTTTCTCTAAGCTCATCTTAAACGGACCTGGGAGGGAGGCTTGTATTTTTTAGCTGCTGGCATATGCACACCAATATCCGCACAATTTCCACCCCCAGACTACAAGCGCAGGAATGCAGGATTTGCCAGCTGTTGGCAACTGGCAACTCCTGAAGAGCCCCAGTAGATGGCAACGTTGACCTGAGTGTCCTTGGGCCCCCTGCCTGCCCGGGCCCTGCAGTCCGCGCAGGGGCTTTGGGAGAGGCTTGTTTCCATATAATGCCCGAGCCCCCGGGAGTTTGGATGCCTTAATGCACAGAGAAGACATTTCTGCTGCAGAATATGCCAAACAGTGATGTATGGCCAAAGATACAGTAAAAGGAGGAAAAGAAAAGCCATAAGATCCAACCTTCTGAAAGAAAAGTACATTCAAACTACCAGTGGAATTGTAGAATCATAGAATGGTCCGGGTTGGGAGGGACCTTTAAAGGTCACTTTGTCCAAGCCCACTGCTATGAGGAGGGATGTCTTCAACTAGCCCAGGTTGCTCAGAGTCCAGTCCAGCCTGACCTGGAATGTTTCCAGGGATGGGACATCCACCACTTCTCTGGGCAATATGTTCCAGTGTTTCACCACCCTCTTTGTAAAAGAATTCCTCCTGTATCTAATCTAAATTGACCCTCCTTCAGTTTGCAACCATTGGCCCATGTCCATCTCAACTGGCTCTGCTAACAAGTTTGAACACAAGGTGTCTTTCCAGCTGTGTACAATTACTGTCTCTGGCACCACAGAATTACAGCTGTCACACTAGTGCATGCACTGTCCTGCAAGTGACATGATGGTTCCTGAAGTAAAAACAAACCTCTTTCAGTTATCAGGAAGGCATGAGCTGAGACCCAGCTGCATCAAACTGCACCCTAATGCAGAAAACACTAGAGCAGTAAGAAAATATTGAGAGTATCCCACAACAGTGCCTACAAAAGCTTTTTTGAAAAGAGTCTTCCAACATAGCACATATTTTCATATGCCATTATGCAAATACTGTTGAATATCACCCCTCTAATGTCTAGGCTAACCAGGGTGGACTCCCATTTGATGCACAAGGGAATACTCTATACTGAAAATTGCCAAAGAACTCCTTGCCCGCCTCCCTGTACAGACTCTCTCTCCTGGTAGCTGATGAAAACAACGGGCACTGCAGCACAGTGACAGCAAAACACCACACCTAAAAATCTAATTTCCCTTGGTATGTGGGAGGTTTTTTTGAAGACCGCTTTCAGCATTTTAGGCTATATAATCAAGTTTTGCTCTTGCCCACACAGACATAAACAAAGAATAAAAATAAACAAATTCATGAAAGATGCCTGTAGAGTAACCACAGCTGTGTCAGGATCCATTCTCTTACCAGTTAAACCAAGGTGCTCCACCAATACAGAAACTCTATTGGGTACTAAAAAGGGAACACCAGCCCTTGGGCAACTGAATGATTTCCTTGCGACTTGATCATAAGTCCTGAAATTCAGTGCTGTCTGTTACCAGGTAGCCTTCCATAAGGACATTACCTGATCCATTGGGGCCTGTTTCATCACGTCTTCTTCATCTTCCTCAGTAAATGCTGGTTTGACATTTATCCTCTCTGCCATCTTTGATAGTCCCCTTCTGTGTTTATTCTGTACTCAGATAAATTGGTGCCAAAAAAGAGAAGCTGTGCAATTGTGGCAATGGATACTTTCTGGGTTGTCTTTGCCAATGTATCATTCAAACCAAGAATGAAGCTAGAATATAGCTGGCCATAACACACTTACCCACACTACATATAAACACTTAAACACCAAGAACATGCATCTGGTTCTCAGACATCTCCAGTAAACTGGAGTGGAAGTTGTGCATCCTTACTGACAAGTTAACACTCAGCAGACACAATCTTCTGCTGTAGAAAACATAATTGGACAGCCAAAATCCTACAGGCTGCACCAGCAAACCACAAAAATGTCATAAACAACCTATAAACCCTTCTGAAATGCAAGGTTTCTTGTTCCATGTGTGATGCAATTAATGTATCAGGAACATCCATAGCAGGTATGCAGCTGTGACTCATGACCTGCAGGACACGGACAAACCTGGAGGTCTGGAGGGATGGCCTGTGGCAGAACAACGGCTCTGGTGGCTCACAGGTGTGCAAGACTTGCTCAAAGTTTAGATACAAAGAAGCAAACTATATCAATTGGTTGAATGTCTCTTGCACATTTAAAAACACCCAGAATTTTATTGGGATATCAAAGAATCAAAGCAATTCGTACGAGTACAGACCAAAAAAACCCACGAACAAACAAAAGAAACCCACAGAGTTTTTTAAAAAGTTTCATTAATGTCTCACTAAAATTAGACTACTCTGGAAGAGCTGCACTGCCTGACAGAAGAAGGTATCTGTCAGACCCTCTCTAAGCTTTAGGAAATGGCAGGTATTCCAGGCAAGAAAAACATGCAGGTTCAGGATAAGTACCTGAAGTGCTCTGATTTTCGAGGTCTGGGTTGGAATGGGTTTTTAGTGGCAGCAACATAAAACAGACCAGCTCTTTGTCCTGCACTGGCCCATGACCTCAGATCTGGCTTGAGGAACTAAAGTATTCATGTACCAGATACAGAAAAATCTTATGTTATTTATCATATTCTATCTGCAACATGTTGGAGTTTTTTGGTTTATTCTAGACTATCAAATGCTCAGCATCCAACTCTGACTAAGCCTGATACCTTTCTGGGCTCACCAAGTTTCTAAGTGCCATTCCAAGAAACAGACCTTACAGAAAGCATCCTCTCAATCCAAATCATACAAGCCATAGCTCTTGTGGCGATGCTTCTGAGGTGGCACAAGCTCCCTCACCAGAGGTCAAGAGGCAACACAGAACAGTTAACACACACATTCACTTGCCCCTACCAAGTGCTATTTGAGATGAAGTCTGACCACATCTTTCTTGTTTGCAGGAGACCAATAACTGCAAAAAAAATAGTTGCCATCTCACAGAAATACCTGGCATTACTGACGTTATTCCTGCATGACATCACTTTTCCCTCTCTTTGTAGTACAATTTGTTGCTATGAAATCTCAAGAATGCCAGTGATTGATTTTGAAAGTCAGTGAATATCTAATGTGTATCTAATAAGCAGCAAAATGAGACAGATGTGACAACAAGCAAAACGACAGTACAATAAAAATGACTGATACATAAAAAGAAGCTTGGTTTTGTTAAAAGAAAAAAACACAACAAAACACAAGCATAAAGTGCCACTACTTCCTCCTCCAGCTTAGTTGTAAAATCCATCTCACTGGTTAAACACCAAAGCACTGCTCAGGAGGCACATTGCTCGCAGTGGGAAGAATCCTGCTTTCATTTCAAGTAATCCTTTGCTACCAAGGACACGAGCAAACATGCCTTAATCTGGTGGTTCCCACCTGCAGAAAGGCCTGCAGGCACTCGCTGTGTGGAGAACAGTGGAAGGCAGCCTTGGCACCCACCTGGCAGCCCTCACCCTCCAACTATGAGGCAGCAACATTGCCTGGGGCAAAGAACCACAGCAATAATACCTTATGGCACTGACAGTGTTTTGTAAGTGAGAGGGCTAAAGAGAGAAACTTAAAATCAGTAGCAGTAATGGCACCCATGCCAGTTCTCCTCTCATTGTTAAATCCAACATTTGAAGGATCCTGAGCAGAGACACAAAGCAAACCTTTACAATTCTGTCAAAAGCAGCAGGGGGAAAAGGCTCTGATTATGCTTTGGTTTCAGATGAATGTGCACCCGACGTACCAGCGAACAGCACAGCGCTCTCCCGCCTCAGAGAGGACAAGGCTGACAGATGGTGCAGGTGCTCGTGTTCTCTAGGGGCAAGATGATGCTACTGAGAATTGTGTCTGCAGTGCAAGATTTATAAGAGAGAAATGGAACCATGCCACAGACTGAGGTATTTTGTTGTTGTGCCATGTCCCTAAGCTCCTGTCTACTCCTCTTCACATCAACCTTATTTTTCTATTTCCCCCTCCCCCGCTCCATCTTGCAGCAGCTCCCTGGTGACATCCCATTTGCCTCTTTCCACAGAGAGCTTCCCAGCAGCACCACTCTGAGACAATTCAGTAAGCTCCCTGGAGCTGAGCTCACAGCTTTAGTCCACAGTGAACACACAGAACAGACATACAGATAAGCCTAGGTGAAGAGGCATTATTGTGAGTCAGTGGCTGTTCACCTCTTCCCTACCAACAGAGGTCTGAAGTTTAGTTCTGATCCAACATCAAAGGGGCTTGAAGATAGCACAGCAAAAGTGTGGAAAGAAACAAAGAAGTTATTAAACCACTGTGAGAAAACTTTCTGATACAGGACAGTTTGAGACTCCTTTTAAGCCATGCAACTCTCTGCTTGCAAAGCTTCAGACTTTTAATGCAGTATATCTCATACCATGAGTTTCCATCCCTCCTGCAGCACCTGTCAAGGGTAATTCAGCCTTGAGAAGGCCGAGGAATAAATCAACAGGTGGTTGTTGAAAGAAGAGGAAACAACATGAGTAATACAAGGCTGGCCTCACACAAGAGTGAGTTACAGTGTGAAGCATCCTGGCATGTACACAAGGGAAGGCAGAAAAAGTATTCATCAGATGAATAATCGAAGACAGAATCACAGAATATGCTGAGTTGGAAGGGACCCACAAGGATCCAGGCGGGCATACCCGTGTTTCCTTTGTGTGTGACCCAAATCTTACTCCAAGTGAACACAACTGCTGAGAAGTCACTGTAAATGTACTATTAAATCCAAGTTCAAATCTGCCTGTGTGCTAACATTCTTAACTTGTTGGATTAATTGCTGGCTGCACATAAGATACTGTGTTGAACCCACACTTCTTTGAGTCAACATTGCTTCATCCTTCTGTTAGATTATGCATTGCCTACTTTTTCTAAAGAATTTAAACAAAGACCCACAGAGAGTGCACATTATAGTCCCAACCTCAGTACTTTATCTTTTTCCCCTCACAAAAAGGTTTTTGTTGTGCAACAGCACCTGCATCACAACACATATAAATTAAGAGAAGGGCCTGAATCCACAGCAGTCAAAAGACAGATGTAGTTGCAGTGAGGCAACACTTGGCACTGCCCCATCCTGCTGAGGTATTCAGCTCACAGAACAGCATTCACAAGTCCAAGCCAGACACCAAAATCCAAAAGAGCCTGGGCCTTAAGGGCTGAAGATCTGCCCTCTCACAGGAGCATTGACTTTTTTCATACTCTGGCTTCAGAGGCGGGGAGGAGATAATTTTAAAACCCTTAAAGTAAAAAAGAAGTACCCAAGAAAAATATTTCTCAAATCTGCACTCAGATGTTGCATCAACATTTTTGTAGTGACTTAGCTATTAATTTGTTACTATCTATAGGAGTTGGATTCTTTTACAAGCAGAAACATTTCACTGTCATCTCTCCAATGGTGAAAACTCTCCTACAAAATGGCAAAATTTGAGTAACATGCTAGTAGTGGTCACTGCACTCACGCCCTCTGCATAAAGGAGTTCACACCCACATTCCCTCACCTTTCAGGAGAGCAACATAACAACCAGGCTGTTGACAACACTGAGGGAGAATATTTAACTTATCTTCTGAGCCTACTAGACAAGGCAAAGAGGACACCCACAAAGCAAGAAGTCTTCCCTAAGACAAGGACATGAACCTTGAGGTAGAAACAAATCCTGCACTTCATTTGCACCTAAAACTATCAGCTTTTTCTTTTAACTACAGTTGTCTGTCAAGAAACAGTAATCCACAAACAAATTTTCCCTCTTCCAAATCCTTGTTTCCTGTCTCCTCACGAATGCACAGTTTCCCACACACACAAAGCTGCCCTTGAAACCCTAAGAGCTGTTTTTGAAACTGGAGCTCCACAAGTCAGATAGGACACCGTTACACAGGAAAAAAAAAGGTATTTACTACTCATGGCCAAGCAATAAAAATACCATTCAGGCAACTGCTCGAACTGTGGAAAGAGACCAAGTTACACGATCTCTATTTACTCCCTTCCCACACACAGGCTCCCTGGCAGATGAAACACAAGAAAGACCCCATTAGTATGCTCAGGAGTTGAAAGCTTGGGTTTGCCAGCCTTTCACCAGGCAACACAGTCAACACCAACCAGAACATGTCAACGTGCAGCCCAATAGGCTGCATAATTAGGCAGGTTCTGGCATTTTCCAGTGGCCAGTGCAGGGAGCTGTGTAAAACCCATCATGGTAAGGCATAACAAACTCCTAGAAATACAACCAGGCTGCACAAGAGCAAAGCCTAAGCAGTAAGTGATGTTGAAATCACTTATAAAAAGGCCGTATGAGCACATAAATAAAGGGGGATGGATGAACTCCTTCATACCTAACTTCAGTGTGCTTGGCCCCACAACCACAGTGTGCAGGTGTGTGTGACATTCTCGAATGCTTTTTTCAAAGAGGAAAAAGTGAATGCCAGTCTTCCTCCTGCCAGGACAGAACTGAGTGAATAAAGTGGCTCTGTTTGTGGAGCCACTTTGTCACCTGCTACCTGAGTCAAATCACAGGAGGAGTTGGGACATCCATTTACTTTGGTATTTCACAGGGATTTGCCAGCATTCTCAGCTCAGTCTCCTCTTCTGCAAGCTCCAACAGTGATTGCCTCCAGCTATTGCTCCTCCTGGCTGAGTCCTTTCATCCATTCAGCCTGGTTCTGACGTGAATCTGTATCATTTTCCCGGGCATCTGAGCACCAGATGCCCGGGAAAATGATACAGATTCACGTCAGAGCCAGGCTGATGCACCAGCATCTTTCCCCAGAGCTGCTGCCTCAAGCTCTTGTCCTTGTTGTAACCCTCACCAGAGGCGTGAGAGGCTGGCAGAGAACTCTTGTGGTGGAGGAAAATCTGTTCCTGCAGCCACTTCTGACCTCCTGATCCCAGAAGGCAGCCGTGGCTGCTAGAAAAGTTCTGCTCCATGCTTCAAGCCCTCATTTTAAACATGCTTCAGACTGAAAAAGCCTTCAGAAAAGAAAACCAGAAGCAGCAACTTTCAATTTTATAAGACCTTTGAAAGTGTGTGCAGAGTAACAAAGAAACATCCTGTTTAATCAATCATTTGACTGAATACAGAAGGCTTAGAAAAAAAAGGCTGCTATTGGACACAGAACTATAACAATTTAAATGTCAAATTCTTGCTGTAAAGCACAGAGAAGTTACAATAGTAACCATAAGTTATGTTAGTAATTGTGCACCAAAATCAGTGCACATTTTTATCCTTCCCAAATTTTTCCCAAGAGCAATTGAACCATTCCTCTTTTCACTGAAATTTCAAAAATATAGATATTTACTTGATGCACACACCTGGAACAGAATTTAATCCCCTCTTGAAGTGGCTTAATGGTTAAAAAATAGCACCAGGCTCTAGGAGACAATGTGCAGTTCTAAATACATAAAATACTTTACCCACTTATACTTTAATCTGGATTAGAGCATGGCCAGTTGATGCTGCAGTACAAATACTTGGCAATAGCCACAGCCAACTGCCATGCCAGAAATGTACTAGGCAGAAGAGAAGAGAGAGCTGCTCATCTCATGCACATTTGATGTCAAAATACATCATCTGTGACTGCACATCACACCTCAGCATGGCTTTGTGTGGAAGACAAAACGCTCTGATTTACAGCATTATAGATGTTTGCTAAATGCCTTAATTGCCCTGTCTTCTTTCAAAGTGGCACTTTATTATTAGCTTACAGAGTGTGCTATGTAAGGCAGATAATTTTTTGCCTAGTTCTTTATTGACACCTTAAAAATCTGTATTTTACTAATATTCCTTTGAATAAGAAGAATGTCTGCTTTACCCCAGGATTCAGTGATGAACAGCCACAGTCAGCTCCTTGTTACTATGGCAATATTACATAGGAGCTACAGAAACAGACCGATGCTTTTATCTTCTCCCTTTGTACCTAGAATATACTCACTTCCCCCTCCCCTCCTTTAATTTTGAACAAAACAGCCACAAAGAGGGATGGTGAATCATTCAGAGAATCAAAACAAAGGTTATTTTATTAACTTTGTTGTTATATTAACTGAGAATAAATTACAGGTCTGTGAATGAGATATAAACACCAAAAACCTTCAGATATTTTCTTGCAAACAAAGTGTTTTCTTTTTTTTCATGAAAAAAAAAAACCTTGGAAAAAAGCCTTAGTGACCCACTCCGCTTGTTTCTTAAGCAAAGCTGAACCCATTTGCTCTTTAGCTGTACCCAGGGAATGGTGAGAGCAAGGATCACTCACTCAACTTGCTGTTTCCCCTGAAAACAACTAAACCAGTCAATGTAGACACATTTGTCTGTGTCAGCTGCAATGAAATCCCATTTTTCATGTGACACCATCCAAGAGGTAACAGAAACAGGCTCCTGCATGACTACTAACACCACCTCATCCCTATTCATTTGCTTCTAACCAGCAGTGGTTTAAGCCCTCTGCTCTAACTCCTCTCAAGATTTATAGCAAAACATCTCATTTGCATCTCTTGACTCCACCCCTTGTGGAAGCTCTCCCTGTTTGTATCAATCAAAGCACACCAGATGAGGAAAGGTTTCCAGCTCATGGGATGTGATGGTTTGGGAAGCAGGCATGTTAAGCAGCTCAGTGAGCTGAGCCAAGGCAGGAGCTCTACCACAGCTGGGGATCAGCCAGTGGTGGCACAAGGTGGTGACAAGCAGTTTGCTGAGCTCCTTTTGTTCTGCTTACAATCTGAATTCATCCGCCAGAGGTTCGAGACAAAGCTACTGCCTCCAAACTTCTTTTCAGATTCATCAAAAAGGAAAAAAAAAAATCATGGAACAATTTTCCCCTAAAAAATCAGCTCTTCAAACTCAAGAAATGTATGTTTAGGATTTCTACAATGATACACTCCAGTTGCTCATTCAGAGGAGAGCACCATTTAGCAAATAATTTTTTGTAGTCCCTGGTTCTACTGACACTTCAGTACTGCCCTAGACAACCCATTTTTTCTTTCTCCTTTGCGCCAGTCTATAGTTTTGACAGCTCCACATTCTCAATGTATGTTCTTCTAGCTTTCATCATTTTTAAAATACCTTTCCAGTGGAGGTAGAGATTCCTGATTACGATTTAAGCCTATGGGCCATTGGTTTACTCTTTCAGAAATTTCATTAAACTCTTAGATGTAACCTGCATATTCCAAATAATCCATAAATTGCAAGATTTTTATCTCAGGCAGCGGAGAGAAGAAATATACTGGCACACATTCCATAAGAACTCCAGAAAAAGAAAAAAGAAGACACCCCAGCAGTAAACTGTCAGTATGACCCATAACCAGTTTACCAATAGGCATGTGAATAACATATCTTGCACAGTAAACTTTCCCAACATGCCAGGAACCAAAAACCAGTCCAAAAGGCATTGTAAGCATCAATACGAATTCAGTATTTGCTGTTTCACAGTAATTGCCCCCTGCAATTATGCCAGTTTAAATTAAAGATATCATGGTCATGATATCTAGTTAAGAGTATCTGAGTCAGACTATTTCCCATTTTGACAAAATGTTTTTTTGTAGCCTCACTAGGAAAAAATAAGAAGCCATAAGATTGAATACAATAGATTAATGTTTTCCATGTACTTGTAATTTAAAGGAATCGCTTGCTAATGACATCTTGTGCAGTATCCTTCAGATACACATGCCAAGCCAAATTACTTATACTAAAATAACCTGTGTGAAGTCTACATACATTTTCCTCAAAGCTAAAGAAGCTCAGTGACTAACATGAATTGAAAAATACCCATTCTCCGTAGACCACGTGGTTGAAAACAGCAAGCAGTACAAAATACCCTCATAACAAATACCAGGGCATCCACGTTCCTGTTTGATGATGGTTGTGCAGAGTGTTTGTGTCTGTCCCATGAAGAGATTTCAGGCATTGCAAACTGATATAGGGAAGGCACATGGACGTGTAAGACAGACCACTTGGATAGAGGCTTTCAATTCACTTTCAGTATCTGTTCAGCACTTCACATGGCGGTAAAATAATAAATCCCAGTGACACAGCCCCACACAACAGCCTCACAAAAACATTTATTCAACTGTTGGCTCTTCTTCTGTTTGCTTTGAAACTTTGCACTTCAGGGGTAAGGTTGAGAAAGGGAGAAAGGTTTAGCTCATTCTCAGGAGCTATATGAGGAGTTACAGTGGTTGCTGTAGGAGAAAAACACAGGGAGGACTGTATTATATGAGCATGTATTAAAATGGCTGGATCTCTGTTAAGAGCTTCACATACTAGGCACTAAGCAAATAAAATGCTTTCAAAGAACACAGCCATAATTACTGCATGGATTGTGTTAAAACAAACAAAAACTTCTCACAAAAAGCCGAGAGAGAAAAGTAAAGCCACGCATTCTTACTGAGGACTACTCCCTGTTTCCCGGCCAGGCCACTGCAAGGGGAGCAGGCGATGCGGCCCCCGGGCGCAGCTGTCCCGGGAGGTTCGCGTGGTTCCCCGTCCCAGGAGAGCGGCACAGCCCCGCCTCGGGACACCCCCGTTCCGACGTTCCCCCCCGCCCATCAGCTTTTCCCTTAACAATAGCTCCCAGGTGCTTCACGCACCGAGAAGCCTTTTCTGTAGAGTTTTGCTTTTATTTGCTCCTATTTCTATCCTAGTCCTAAATAACCTCTGCTAGTTTTAATTTAAAGCATTTAAAGTTTGGTCGCTTAGTGCTCTTCCCACTCGGGTTTTGCTATTCTGAAAGCTCCCTGGCAAAGTGAACGCTGTGATTCATTTTTCAGCCCCTCACTGCGTGCCGCACCTGCCCGGCTGTTGGGACCATGCTGGCGGGTGGAACTGTGGCAGCCAAGAGAATGTTAAAAAAAAAAAAATTTGGAATACCAGAATTTACTACAGTTTTCTCTCTCCTGTGCTAATTGTTAAGAAGGTAATAGCTTCAGTGCTAATTTATTTTTATGTTTAATTAGGAACCTTTTTTTCCTTTACATTCAAAGCTCAGCTTTTACCAGCACTCAGATGGTGAGAGGAAAGATAATGGAAGCATTACATTCCTTCTAGTCAGTGTACTGACAGCTGAACATCAGTTGACCCTTCCTGAACAGTTCATTTAACCAAAAAGTAAAGCTAATTTGGGGTGTAGAAATCTCAGCAGTTTTATTACACCTAACACTTCCACCCAAAATGCGAGCCCTCACAATAAGAATGACCTAATGTCACCGTCGTGCAGCTGGCAATTAAGCACCACAGCAGCCACTCACTCACCACCTTCCCCGCCCCCACCAGTGGAATGGGGAGGACAATCAACAGTAGAACTTGTAGGTTGACATAAGAAGAGTTAAATAACTAAAACAAAGTAAAATATAGTAATAATGATAAAACAAAGCGAACCAAACAAGGGATGCACAATGCAATTGCTCACACACCCACTAATGCCACACTCCATCCCCAAACCTAGATCGACTCCCCTTCCCAGTAGCTCCCCCAGTTTATATACTGGGCATGATGTTTCAGGGTATGAAAACATCTCTTTGGCCAGTTCAGGTCACCTCTCCCAGCTACACTCCTTCCCAGTTTTCCTTTTGTGTACCTCCTCTATAGCAGAGCATGAGACACAAAAAAAGTTCTTGATTTAGGATGAACACAACTTAGCAAAAACCAAAAGCTTTCAGTGTGTTATCAGCATTATTCTCATGCTGAATCAAAACACAGCGCTGTACTGAGAAGAAAATATCTCAACTGAAACCAGGACAGTCATTAACTCAAGACAGCTGACTGCAAAACACAGACTGCATGCTTTTGGTATCTTCAGTTTTATAAAAAAGAAAAAAACAACAAGAAATCTTTAAGTCATTCCAGAACTCTCAATCCCTCATTATATGTTGCTAAGAAGGGAAAAAATTGCTTTAAAATAATGTCCTTCAAACATAACCTGTAACAGCTCTTTCAATAAAAATAAAAGGGACTAAAAGACTTCATTGCCTCACTATATATCTATGTATCTATACACCCAACTTACTCTTATCACTGGGAACCAGCTTCTTTCTCTGGAAGTAGCTCCTAACTCATACCACATCCCTTTGCTGGCTTGGTCCTGCAGCTGGGTGAGATCCAGGCGAGGGCCCATCAGCTGCAGGCATTCATTCAGTGAGGCTCACAGCTTTTTCCCCATGGTCTGAGAAGAAGCAAGAACACCTGTGAATAAGAAATTACCAGTACTATTTCCAGAGACTATTGCTGCAGGCCTTCCTCCCTGGGAAGGCAAAAGAAACATTCACATCTTTCTCGGTGACTTCTCTTCCAGCAAGTGCCAAAGCCAAACCTTCTCAAAAATCTCTTCCTCTCTTCGCAAAACCACCAATGGGAAGAGGCTTTGATTAGGAGAGTAAACAGAATGTGCCTTTACCTCACAAAAACAACCCACAAAACCAAAGAAAGAGCCCCCCCAACTGAAAGGGCAGTTGTGATCGAGACAGACACTACCCCACTAGTCCTCTCAGGGCAGCAGCCCCCAAACTGATGCACTCACCCAGCTGTGTGTCAGATCCCTTAGGCACAGGTGGGAAGGGTGTGAGATGGTGGGGATGTTTGACAACAGCTCAGGGAATACTGTTTGTCAGGGCTTTACAAGCATTCTGGTGAGGAAGATCACAAAAGAAGATAAAAGCTGGGCAATAACATGCTCCCCACTCAGCTTTGAAACAAGAAAAATGGTACTGTGTCAGTGGCGTGAGAAAGACGAGAGTTGGGCTAGAACCCAAGAGCAGACTCAGTGATGCACAGGGCTGAGGTTGTTCAGTTAGAAAAACACAGGCTTCACCTGTGTCTGTCTGGCCTCTCAGCCTTGCTCAGGAGCAGCAGGAAGGCAACACTATTTATCAGCTACCTTAAAAAAAAAAAGAAAAAGACACAGAATATGTGTTGCTTGGGGGTTTTTTTCCACTGTAAATCATGCTGACATGCTTGGAGGAAAAAGCTATCTACCCCAAAGGAATTATTGATTATTTTAAGCATTCACAGCACCAGCTGCTCCTAACTCTCAACAACTAAAAGGGTTATGAGTGGGAGGCTTAGGCTGAGGCATTTTGAAGATGGCTAATATACTGTAAAAAGCAAATGTAGGCTGATTATTGGTTCTTATGGCAAAATCAGATCAATGCCACCTGAAAAGTGTTCCTGAAGACATCTGATTTGTTCACCAGTACAGAACCAGAAAGGCTCTTACTTATGCCAATACTTACACTGGGGTGCAGCTCCACAGGCTGAGAACTGGGGAGAGCTGGCAGTGGCCTTATCTGTCTGGGGAAAGCTCTCTCACCTTGACTGAGCACAGATGCAGCAGAAGGACAGAAAAGCATCCCACTTGAATTTGCCAGTCATGCCAGCCACAACCTGTCTTAAACCCATGTGTGTGAGATGGAGGAAGGCTCAGGCTGACTGGGGATCAGTGGGATAGGAAGTTTTGGTTCTCAACACTTCATAAGGCTTTTGCTCTCTCAAGGAAAGGAAGAGTGATTAATTTATTGTATGATGCCTACTGACACATAATTAAATAATGGATCTTAGACAGCAGTAGCTATTCTGCACTAAGACAAATGCAATGACTTATTTGAGGGTTTTCACCACTTTCTGAATTTCCACAGGCATTTTTGTCTTTTGAAACCTGCTACTGGGCTCAATTGTCTATTATAACACATATTAATGAATTAAATAAGCAGTTTTATTATGTTTAGCTACAATTTTTAGATACTGGAATCCAAGAGTTTTCTTTTAAACTGAAAAAATACTGAGAGGTAAGCAACATGCAAAAGGAACAGAAGCTACTACTGCTGGTTTGTAGGAAGTAACCTCCTCTGTCTGTTCTCCTA